>NC_069381.1:132870000-133177500 GCF_027475565.1 Acinonyx jubatus | reverse complement strand
CCCACTCCTGTCACCCCCTTCTTTGTCATCTTTTTCTAGCTTCACTTCAGGCAGACTCAGAATACCTGAGTCTGGAAATACCAGGATACCACTCGCAAATTTGTGACAATCACTACATTATCCCATATCTAAGATGTTTTTAAATGCCATTTGTCCACGAACACTATTGTGCATTAGAGCCACATAATCTTACAACTCGAGGGAAGAATAAAAATGTTCGGCTTATCCTAAGATTCCTTTCCAAGGTCAGGAAAAAAAGAAAAAAAAAAGCCCACTCCATAATCAAGAGACATGCATTTTAGTAACATCAGATGTATTCTTCTCTTTTCCCTTATCAAATAGCTGCTCTTCCCACACTCTTAGTTTGAAGTCTCACCCTTTTTTTTCTAGACTAGGGGGTAAGGGAGGGTGATGAAATGTTGGAACAATTGAACATCCCCGTCCATTTTCTCCAAAAGCCTTTTGTATTCTGGCAGATCTGTGCAATCTTTTTTTTCGCATGACACCGTAGGCCTAGGCCTGAAATAATGGGGAGAAGCGATGAGTATCAGGATTTCTCAGCAAGAACTAAACAAAACATACATCTTCTTTAGCGTGAATTGGACTGGGGGTGGAGTGGGTGGGGTTGGAGGAAGGAAAAAAGAATGGAATATCTGAATAAATATGAATAAATTTATTAGATACTTTTTGCCATCAGATAGCTTCCCTCCCCCCGCCAAAAGTGTTATTTTCTATCTTTCTAAGGACATAAGCCTTAACGAAAGCAATCTGAGTAACGGATTTGAGGAAATTGCCCAATAATACGTTTACATGCATTTGAACTGAAAAATTGTTAACCACGCTTTTGTCCAAGATGTGTGAGGGCCATTCAGGGGCTGTAGGGCCCTGGATAGACGCACAAACAAGTGTGTGTCTATCTGGAGCCCCACACATTGTAATAAACACAGCTGCATTTATTTGAGTATGTGATCCCATGTACATGTAAAAACATTCAAACAAACACACTCCACAGATTTATTTGATTGTGCAATGGGGCAATTATTCAAATAAACATGCTCGGTGCAATTATTTGAATCTCACATTGCATTTTCATCAATCACAGCTCTAAAAAAAGGGGGGGGAACACCAAAGAATTTATGTGGGAAAAAAAAATATATGTGGAAACAACCTTATTATAGATTTTATAGGGTTAGCCAAAGCTATGGCTCCCTCCTTAACTGTAACTCAACTATTCTGTATTCAACGACATTTGTTTCTAATGATTAATTGATTCATCCACTGGATCATGACATCAGAATGACCACAACCTTCAGAGTCATAGAGTAGTGAACTTTACAAACCTCAATTGGGTAGAAATGTGAAATCTCTGTAGTTTAAGTGCAGAATAGTTCTTCCTAGGCATTTTACATCAAGGGGATACTGTTTAAATTATTATCACTTCAAATAGCACTCCCATAAATTTAAAAAATTTTATGCATACAACAAAACATTCCTACATTTGAAGACATAAAAAAAATCACAGGTGACTCATCTGATCGTTTTATATATTAATAAATATTATGACATATATGTGAACACATCACGAATCGTATAGGTGTACCAAGAGGCAGCTTATGCCTCTCTTAAGTATGTACTGACATAACCTAATATACTAAAATGGGAAGGGGCGTTTAGTCACTGAAATATGCATCGTGTAACAAAGATGAAGAAAATACATGGCTTGTGCCCATCATAAAAAAGATTCAGACTGAAGGCTTAGCTTTGGTTTTTATTCAATTAAATTGTTAAACTGTGCACAGTGATTTTTTTTTAGAACTTGAGACATTTGTGATGTTGGCTGTTTAAATCTTTGTTACCTTCGCTGTGAATTGAAATTGTACATATTTAGTAAATCATGCAGACAAAACAAACTTTTTAGACAATATTTTTATTGGAGAGTTTTCTTTTCCTGTATCCATGTTAAAAAAAAAAAAAAACAACAAGACCTCCTTTCCCAAAATAAAAAATGTCAATACTAAATTTAAAGAAGTATAAAGGAATGATTGCTTCCTTTAGAGCTAAATATTGAAATAAACATGGAGATAATTGGCAACCTGTTCTTTTGGGCTAATAGGCCGTGTCCAATTTTTTGGGTCTGATGTTTCAGAGGGCCTCTGTTTCAGGGTTGAAGATGATCTATTAATCTCTGAATTAAACAAATGCTATTAAATTACAGAAATAAATCCCTCAGTCTTCATTTGTACATGAAATCTGGAATCAGAGAAACAACACTGAGATGACACGAATGTGCTGCAACCCCAAACTTGCTCTATTAAAACAGTCGCCTACCACCTATAATCTAGTATGACATGTTAAAAGGCTCCAAAATATCGAAAATATAAAATGAGCATGGCCATTCCCATTTGGCCTTGAGATGAATATGACAAAGATTCTAATAATTTTAGTCAAAGAAAATGATGAGTAAAAAATACATGAAGATTAAAGCAGTGACAAATGATCTTTTAAGTATTCTAATTGGTCTTTCTCATTCATATCTTTGATTCTACAGAAATTGCAAATCCTGATGGTCCTGATTTCTAAGTGCGCCCATCAGCTTTCTCTCTTTCACTTCACAGAATATGCCTGTTAGATTTGGAACGAAGAATAAGCCCCCAAAATGTTAAAAATAGACTACCGCCCTGGCAGGAAATTTAGCATTGGCAAGCCCAGAACTCAGAAGGAATTGATCTAACATAAGGAAACGTTCAAAGAAAGATTTGTGCATTATGATCCTGTTCTGAGCACTTTCAGAGCAGTCAAATGGAAGGATGAGAGAGAGAGAGAGAGAGAGAGAGAGAAATGGAAGGATGAGAGAGAGAGTGCATAGGTTTTGCAAATTTTGTATGTATACATTGAATATTTAGTGTTAGAAAACAACAATAATACCCAAGAGATGAAAGGAGTTAAAATGGAGTGTTGTTGAGATTTTATATATTGTTATCTTACACAAATGGAAAACACTTAAAATGTTGATACTGGAAAAATAAAAGTTTCTGAAGACAACATCACAAAAAACTCTATGTAACTTATAAGATATGCCAACAATAAAAGAGAGAAAATATTAACTTATCTTTACTCTTTTTATAAGAAACTTAGGTTTTAGTGTATAACCTTTCCTTAAAGGAGAATCACTCTTATCCTTTCCTAAAACCGTCTTATTATAGGGCGAAGAAGTACATTTATACTTCGGTCTAGTTTTGTATAGGAAAAGAGGAATATGGGCTTCAAATTATTTGAAAAAAAAATACAGATGAATAAAGGCATATAAATTTAGAAAGGAAATTCAAGAACATCTCTACACTCTGAGAAAACATTATGTGTATTTCGTGACCACAAGCAATCTAGACCTTGGTTTTTACATCTCTTCTGAAAGATGCCGCTTCCAACACAAACAGTATTTCCCAATTCTGCAGTGCAGCCCAGGATTGGTGCAGACATAAAGGGAGAACACCAACTATTGAATAACCCTCAACCACTTCCTGTAGTCCTGCAACATTCTGTGGAGGTCACCACTTGATTATTGAACGTACTTAGAAAGTGTGAGCTCATACGTTTCCGGTTGAAGGTTACTCTAAGTAAGCGGGGAAAAAGAGAAGTACAAACCACCCTGCCGAACTTCTTTTAACGCTTCAAGTGCCATTTCTGGAGAAAGTAGGTCTTAGAATAATCAGCCTAACATCGGAGTAAACACTTTTTTTTCCCCTTTCCACAACATCAAGTGTTTTTATATTATCCAAGATAATTCCATGAAAAGGAACATCTCATTCCCTTTAAAATAAATGGTGATGGAACATTTTTAAAAATCTGATCAACAGAGTTCTGACCGCAATAACATCTCATTATGTACTACCTTGGTTTTTAAAATGGAAAGTAGAATAATGATTCGTACACAGGGCACCTGGGTGGTTCCATCAGTTGAGCATCTGACTCTTGGTTTCGGCTCAGGTCAGGATCTTACGATTCTCATGAAATTGAGCTCTGCGATGACAGTGTGGAGCCTGCTTGGGATTCTCTCTCTCCCTCTTTTTCTGCCCCTCCCCTGCTCACTTGCTCTCTCTCTCTCTCAAAATAAATAAATGAACTTAAAAAAAAGAATAATGATTTCATACAAACAGTTTTCCAGGAACTTTCATGACCCCTTGAGTCAGATGCCCTCACCTAGAAATCACCCTATAAAATATGTTATAAACTCCTTGACGGCCTGACCAAATTATAACACACTCTGTGTCTGCATTAAAAGCGTCAAAAATCTTGTTTTTGTCCTTTAATAAAGCTCTCCTATGAATTGGGTGGGATAAGAATCTTTATGTTTGTAACACTCAGAAAAATAAAAGCAGCTAATCCACCACTCATATCTTGTAGATGAGGAAACTGAAGTCTCCACATCCTTGAGACCACGCTGGGTATTTGTTTCTATTCCTGGATGATCTAGAAAGCACTTAAGCATAGACTGTCAAAATCCTAGCCTCCTGAGAGCGGTCTCTTCAACGTGAAACCCTACTTCCAACGGTTATGGGAGCATCAAAAGAAATGAGCTAGTTTCCCTACTTCCTGCAAGAAGTCCATTCTGGTCCACAAGAACTCTTCATGCACGGATGGAATGAAAATAACCTACTTCGGACAGTATTACTCTGTATTACTGTGTATACTCTGTAATACTCTGTATTACTCTGATCACATCATCACGTGAGGGCTGTTAACCACTCCAGGACTAGCATCTCTGTTAGCCGAGAGCCAGTGACATTCTCAATTTTGACAGATGCTCTTTCAAAATCGCTAACTGCTGTTCTTATTACGCGCTAGTTTTGTCCAAGACTTTTGACAGTGCTTATGTCCGTTGAGGATTTGTGCTCCATCAAGCCTCTCCAACTAGTTTCCAGCAGAGTAACAAGAGCAATAGGAGACTCATACATCGGCACTGGGAAAATCGGAATAAACTGAAATAGATGAAAGAAAGGAAGAGCACGGAAGAATTGTAGATATGCGCTCATCTGAAGCCTTGGCTTTTCTTTTCTTTTAATGTTTATTTATTTTGAGAGAGAGAGAGAGTGTGTTTGTGTGTGCACACACATGTACAAGTGGCTGAGGGGCAAAGGGAGAGAGAGAATCCCAAGCAGGCTCTGTACTGTCAGTGCAGATGGGGCTCGATCTCACTAGAACCCTGAGATCACGACCTGAGCCAAAATTAAGAAGCAGAGGCTTACCCGACTGAGCCACCCAGGTGCCTCTGAAGCCTTGGTTCTTACAATTCTGGGACTCAGAGAGAATAAAAGCCCAGATCATCCCATAGTTCCTCAGCAGAGCTGAGACTAGAAGCCAGGACTCCATAGATGCTTTTATTGCTTCCATTGATGCTTCTAACACTTCTATGATTCTTCAATTCTATTACATTTAGTGGTGCTAAGAGCAATACTAATATATTACAGTGACAACATTGATAGCTGCGTGCCTACCACATGCAAAGCAGAATGCTAGGTAGTATAAGACATACGAAGATGAACAGGATAGGACTACTGGCCTCAGGTTTCTTATACTCTGTGGGAGATAGATACACACAAAGAAGCAGAATACAGAGTTCCAGGTCCTGTAGGGAAGGTACGGACATGAAAGTCCCAAGCATGCCTTCTTCTACACCCTGACGTTTTTTCTATTTCAACACAAAATAGTGCCGTTCCCTCAATAATACACCTGTTGTCGAGTGAGGCTGTGTGAGAAGCACTGTTCTATGTCCTAGGAATATAGTGGTGAACAAACAACAGCCCCACTTTAAGGGATCCACATGTTAGGGGAGGAGGTAGAAAACAAAAGAATGGAAATGTTGAAAATGAAAGATGATATAATGATATAATAGTGAATGACATGGAATTGGAGAGCCGGCAACCCGGGGGGCAGGGCGGGGAGTGTTAGGAAAAGTCTCTCTGAAGCAGTGGTGTTTGAGAGGCGCTTGAAGGATGAGACGTGAGCCATGGGAAGATCTAGAGTGAGAGTGTTCCAGGAAAAAGGACCAGCAGCTGTACAGGCCTGGGGGAGGAACAGGTTTGGCTTTTTGAGAATCAGAAGGCTAGTGTAAGAAAGCATAGCAGAAAAGGCAGAAAGGAGGAAGATGAAGTCAGGCAGAGAAAACATGTCCTGGGCCATGTGAATGGTTTAGAATGTGATCTCTTGTGAATAAGCACTCAGGAACAACTTTACTGATAAAATGCAGAGAATTTTAAGGAATGAGGCTTTTTAGGTCTTTTGGTGGAGTGTCATGTTTTCATAGGTGAGAAAACCGAGTTTATTAATCCACGAGGTTTTACCCTGTGGGAGTCAGAAGACTCACGGGTTATTACTCCCAGTGACTCGAAATGCGCTTAGCCACCTGTTCGTGGCCTTTTTACATATAATTCCTTCCCTTGTGAAATGCACAGTGACATTCTACGTCCCTCTGACTTCAGAATGAGAGAGATCTCATTTCTCAGACTCCCTCAAGACCACCTGCCTTGTGTCTGGTCACAGACAGATCCGTCAGCCTGGAAAACAGAAACTGTTTGGGCCGAAGAAAGTTTGTATTTTGGAAACGAAAGCACTAGATGCAGCGAACAGGCCGCCACGGTGGCACGTTACCCGGGCAGCGCCTTCCCCAGGCACGGGTCCCGGCACGGTCCCCACAGCTGCCCGCTTGCTCGCAACAGCTGTGCTAGAATCAGGCGCGAGCAAGGGCCCCGGCCATCTCCCCTTCTCCTGAACTTCTAAAAAATACAAAAACTCGCAGAGCCGAGAGAGAAGCCAATAAGAAGTAAGGAACATGCAGCAGGTGGTACCATCTGTGCCCGGCTAATTCCAGCCAAAACAATCTGCTCCCTAGAGTTCCCAGTTGTGGAGAAGGGAAGAGAATCTGACAGTGGCGGAGCGGGGGAGGGGGTGTAGCAGGGCAAGTGCCGAGACTATTATTTAAACGTTCAGCTGGTTGGGAAGTAGATTATTGGTGCCAGTGAACTATTATCTCTCTCCGTTTCTTTTTACAACCACGGTGGGAGATTCCTCCAAAGTCTCACTAAACTGGCAACTAGCGGATCCTACACCTGTGAGACAGATATGTAGGCATCACCGTGAGTCTGTCGCCACTGCGATGGGAGGGACAGACATTCCACAGCAAGACTGGGAAGCACAGCTCACCTCAAGATGGAGAACGAGGATGGGGGGAGGGAGCTTATGTTTATTTTATTCTATTTTCCTAGCAACCGAATTCTCTCCCTCTCTCCTGTTGGTTCTTTGAAAATCATCCACGGTTTAGCATGGCTTGTTCCTCAGGCCTGATTCCCCAGGCTGGCATTTTCTGAAATAAAATTCTTTCCCTTGATGGACTTCCTTGTGGGGAGCACGTCTCCCCTGGCACACGTACAATCACAGGATGCTTAAATGCAAGCAATTCAAAGATAGATCAAATCGTCTGTGGCAATAACTTTCCCTTAATAGAGTAACAGACAGACAGGGCCCGTGCTTCCCACAGACGGAGGCGTGGCAATGACTCGAGGGTCACAGAAAGACCTGTCTACTAAAAAAGAAAATCTAACCCACTGCAATATCCCCACCAGCACTTGAGGTGAAGGTACTGTCTCCAGAAAGTCATCTGTAAATGCAGATACCTGCGAGAGGTGGTATTTTTCTGTTATCACCTTCCTTCAGATGAATGTGGCAATGCATAGCTGAGAGTTGAGCCCTGAGAAAGTGGGGCACAGGAAAGTTCACTCTTACTGGAAGAAGACAAGTGAAGGTCTAGATTTTAGGTGCTAACCCAGAAGACCAGGACCTCATGGGCCCTTGACAGAAGGGTAGGTGGGACCTGCTCCTAGCTGCCCCCTGCTTGGGCTGAATTGTGTCCCCCCAAAAGGGATGTTGTAGTCCTAGCCCCTAGCCCCTAGGATCGTGACCTGATTTGGAAATAGGGTATTTGCAGATGTCACCAAGGATGGGCCCTCCTGCGATATGGATGGTGTCCCTATAAGAAGAGGGAAATTTGGACACAGACACCACGCCAGGTGAAAACAAAGTCAGAGATTGGAGGCACGCAGCTACAAGGCAAAGAACGCCAAGGATGTCGGCCGCCGCTGAAAGCTGGGAGAGAGAAACGGAGCAGATCCCTCAGAAGGGAGCAGCCACGGCAACACCTTGATTTGGGACGTCCAGCCTCCAGAACCGTGAGAGAAGAAATTTCTGCTGCTTTAAGACACCCAGCTGGTGGTACTTTGTTGCGGGAGCCCCAGGAACTGATACATGCCTGAGGCAGCCACGGTCAGGGTGTCCGTATTCCGTCTCTGGGTTGGTCTAAAAATCAACATCAAATTTTGGTCTAACCATTCTCTTGGTGCCTGAGCTTTACCAGATATAACGAATATCGGCAGGAATATCCCTTTTGGTTTCGAGATGCCTGTCATCGGGAAAAAGACAAACGGCCTGTGCTTTTTCCCAAATGTCTTCTATAAGGTAATCTTTTTAATTAGGATAATTAAATTCCTGTTTCAAAGGGCACTAAAGTGCAAGCATTATTGTCTGATTTCCTGTAAAGAGTTATTTTCCTGCCTCCTGTTCCACATGGTGTCCATTAACAGGAGAAGCACCAAGTGAGTCAGACATTATGGTTACAGGTCTGTGGCTCGTGTCAGTGCTAAGAAGAGGGAAATGAGAAAGGAAAACATAAATTGGGAAACAGTGTCAGAGGGCAGGCCAAGATAATGGAAGAACCAGAAAGCAGAGGAAAAGGGTGTTGTGTGGGAACCAAAACCTTGCTTCAGGTAGGGAATGTCAGAGAAAAATACAGTAACATTTTGAAATTAGGGAGGGAGGAGTCCAAGCAGATCTTTATTGGCTTTTTTGCGGCCTGAGTTCAGTAAGAGAAATTAGTAAAATGTGGCCTCTCCTCTGATTCCTTACTGCTGTGTGATCTGAACCTTTTTTATCTCCAAGCCTCCCATGCAACTGACTGGTAATTCCCACGGGGTATTTACATCACTGAGATTTGGGAAGGGTATCAGGAGTAATGTGGGTGAGGCAGCAAGCAAGCCCAAGACAGGAGTGAGTCAACTGCTGCGTCTTGTGATAATGCTGACTTATTGCCCTGGTCGCCAGTGGCCTAAAGCTGGGAATCATCGAGACTGGGCTCTGGGATGGTTCTCAGATGCGCCCATGAGCTCTGTTCTGCTCCGTTACTCCTCATTGATTGCTACTCAGCCACCCATGAGTGGGCCACAGAAGCGCGGGTAAGAATGTCACGGAACAGTCCACCCCAAGCCTCTCCTCTCTTTACTACGAAAACTGAACCCAGCTCTGTGCCTTCTTCACAGAAGGCCGGCCTGCCATCCTTTACATTTTTTTCCCCTAGAAGATGGTATATCATCTTAAAAGCCTAGTTTAATTTGCTTTTCTCTAAGCTTTGTGGTATTTTTTATATGCCATTAGTCAGTTACTGCATGTTCCTAGCAATAATAGTCCCACCTAATGTATTTAATTTGTTTTGAAAATCATAGCACATCTTTACACACAGAAGAGGCAGCTTTTAACTCCATTGATGACTTCCTCTTTAAAAGTCCTTCTTTAAATCCCTAACCACAGTCTTCTTGGTTTTCTTCCTACCCACTAACCAGGCTCTGCTTTCTTCACTCAATCCTTCAACAGCAGTGTTTCCAGGGGCCCTCCGGGGCTCTCTGTTCTCATTCTGATCACTGTACTTCACCACCGACAGCTTCATTTCCTACCTATATAGCAAAGACCAAAAATTCCTTCTCCCCAGAAAGACTTCCCTCCTGCACATCCAAATGAATACTGGGCATTCAGGTGGCCTCAAAGGCACCTCAAATTGGACGTATCCAAAATGGGTGTGGCCATATCTCCTGCCCACCCACCACGTTCCCCAAAAACCTCGTGACCATCACCTCCTGCGTTCCTCAGGTGGAAATCTTGAGACTCATCCCACTGTTTCCCCAAATAAGCTATCAGGTCTGTGAGTCACACCCCCCGTTATCTCTTCTGCCGGTTCCTCTTCCATGATCACCACTGCCATTGCCTCATTTCAGACGTACATCATCCCAAGAACTGCCGTAACAGCCTCTCAAGTGGTCACACTGGCCCCACTCTCACCTGAGGATCTGCCTCCTTGTGACACAGCAAGGGATAGAGCTGTCACTCAGGGCTGATGGAGGGACTAGCAGATAGAAGGATGTCACCTTTTACGTTCTTCCAAGATATTGTTTGATATTCTTTGTATATGCCTTACTTGAACATTATTTCATCACAGTCTTGACTACTGTTATAGTGACATACATCCTTAAATACAATAGAAAAGAATGTGTCAGGAGAAACAATCCGCTCCCCTCCCCATCCCATGCCCCCATCCCACCCATAGCTATACTTGTGGTCTCACCACCTTCTAATGCATCCTGCATCCCTACCTTGGCTAAAAGTGCTCTTTTGGTGCTTTCTGTTTTCATTGTCTATCTTTTCCTTAAATGCGTAAGCTTCTTACGGGCAAGGACCATGTTATCTTTGTAGTCTGACTTCTCAGGGAGTTACTGCTACCAAGTAGATAGTCAATGTGTGTCCACTGATTTAAATCACTATTGAAAATTTGACTGTGCCAAAGCCCTACTTAAAAATCCTTCCACAGTTCTCCAAAACACCCAAAATACAAAATTCTATCCCTCGGCCTGGCCCACGAAGCTCTCGCAAGCTGACTGCTCCTTGCCTCTCTTTCCGTCCTCTGTCGCTATCCTCCAACTGCATCTACCTGGACACAATCCCTTCTAGTTTTCTGTTTTTCCTCCAGAACATACCTCGAGGGTCACTTTTTTTAAGACCATCTCCCTCATCTTAGACATGCCCCTCCTCTTGGCTTCTGTGTGCATCCTGTAACGGGCTTCATTCGTGCCCCATCCGAGGGCTGACTTGCCAAAAGCCATGTGTTCTCGAAAGGTCAACGCTGTGAGCATTGTGACTCCAGCACCTAGCAAGAATGAAGAACATGTGTGAGTTTTCTGGAAAGAGGCTGTCAGCAACTTCTAGTCCCCCATTGACCCCAGTCATCAGCCAAATAGAAGAGCAATTCAGTGACAGGACAGAAAACAACATAGAAAGTGAGTCATGAAAAATGTGGAACTGCAGAAGGACCCCAATGCATGACAGAAATTTGCAATTTAATACACCTAAAGATTTTTGAGAACCATTTATAAGATTATATTGGCACAATTTTTTTTTAATGTTTAGTTTTGTTTCTGAGGGAGAGAGAGAGAGAGAGAGAGAGAAAGAGAGTGAGCAAGCAAGAGCAGGGGAGGGGCAGAGACAGAGGGAGGCAGAGGATCTGAAGCAGGCTCAGCTCAGACCTGTCAGCACAGAGCCAGAGGCAGGGCTCGAACTCACGAACCGTGAGATCATGATCTGAGCTGAAATCAAGAGTCAGACGCTCAACCAACTGAACCACTCAGGCGATTTGGGGGTGCAAATTTTACCCACATGGAATAACCACTTCATTTCTCCAATAACCACTAATTATGAATAGTTACCTCAGCCTCCACTAAAAACATCGAGATATTCAATGAATTATAAAATGAGTAAGGCAAGCCCGCTCCAATCCGAGTGAGGTAGGTTAAAGGCAAATACGAATAAATGAGTCTTCCACTTGCTACCGATTGAGAGCACAGCCTTTAAACTATTTCAGCAATGACTCAGATGAGGAACACAAACTATACAAAAGAGGAAGAAGCCTGAAGTAGTCTGGGATGCATTTTCTTCAACTTATCTGGAATTTTCAATTACCTCAGTTTCCTGACAAAGCTTTGCTGATGTCAGTAATTTACAGTAACAATCAGCAAGATAACAGCAGGTTTGTGTGGGCCAAAGGTACATTTGGGTCTAACATGAGTAATATATCCTGTAGCAAAGGACAGCAGGAGGCATGAAAAAAAGGTACAATTTCTATTCGTGATTTTTAAATAAAATCAAAGCCCCATGCATATGTCACAGAGCAGGTGAAGAGCCCTCTGCTCCTTCTCACGAGATGCAAATCCTTTCCTTCTTGAATCCTAACTGACTTTGTACAAGGATCCACCAAGATGCTACATGACTACTGTGTAGAAAACAGACTAGAAGCTTCTCTGCCTTTGTGCCGTAAAATTTTATATATCAGAACACACTGTGAGTACCCTCTGTGTTTAGAGAATTGTGAGTAGTTACAAAAGAGGTGGCAGGTACTACCCTTGCTTTAAACAGCGTATGATGATCTAAATGAATGTAAGACAAACAAATGTAAGGTCCCAGACAGACGAAAGAACCCCCGGCCAGTAGAAATCTGCTGTAAGCAGCGAAGCTCTCAGGTCACGAAGGCATTTCACCGGGTTGATGGAGAACTTTGCAATTTCTCGGGGTCAACATCGAAAGCTTCGTTTCTCATTGTACAGCCCTGAATGCACGCTGACCACAGGCTTGTCCTGAAAGTTGCTACTCTTGGTTTTCTCATGAAATTGCTGATATGAGTTGATTCTCTTGTGATTTTGCTTTTTTCTCCTAAAGCTAAGTACAATGAAACCAGAACATCGAAGCGTTCTGATGTAGTTTTCTCGTCCATAAAATGAGGGGTTGTTTGGATTCTTAGGCTCCTTCCTACAAAGCTCATGGCACAAGGGCAGTTCCGGTGAAGGGAGCTTTTCCTACTTAACACAAGAAACTTTGTGGTCCTGGGCTGAGAGCCTAGCTTTCTTGCGAAAAGACCCAGACTCGAGTGCCAACCCTGCCGCCTCTTAACCATGTGACCTGGGCTAAACAACATCACTAAACCTCAGTTCACTTATCTCTAAAATTGGAATAATACGAATAACTATCTCACAGGATGGTTGTGAGAATCAAACAAGACAATAGATGTGCACATAGTTTGCAAATGGTCAGGACAGCAGCCATTGGTAAAGGGACAAAAGTGAGCAGCGTCTGTTTACTTATTTCAGCGACCCTCCTTTGGACTTCCTTCCGCAGTTGTCCTTTCTTCCTGCTTGGGTTTGAGGGAAGCTTTCCTTTGATAACCCATTCCTATAGTTAAGTCCACAGAGAGTTCCCTAAGAAACACAATAATTTCAGTACTTAGAAATTTGCCCAGCATGTATGGGGCTCAGTCACTTAAGTATCTGACTTCTGCTCAGGTCCTGATCTTGCACTCGGTTTGTGAGTTTGAGCCCCACGTCGGGCTCTGTGCTGACAGTTCAAGGCCTGGAGCCTTCGGTTTCTGTGTCTCTGTCTCTCTCTGCCCCTCTCCCTGCTCCCTCTCTCACTGTCTCTCTCCCTCTCAAAAATAAACATAAAGGAAATTTTAGAAATTTTCCCAGCATGTAATTTTTTTAAGGGACCACGATTGTCTCAAGATTCATCCTCAAAGAGACCTTTTGTTTCCTGGTGGGCGTTAGCCTTGGATGGCTGAAAGGGGAAGGAATGCTTGACAATTATCAGTTCGATGAGAGGCCTCAGAGCATGAGAAATGAGGAGGTTGTTCTGCCTCGATTCTAGATATGTGGTGCCTCCGCTGCTCTAACTAGATAATCCAGGGTGATAATGAAGTAGTCACAGGGGTGAACCTTTGTAACAAGGCGGCCAAAGCACTGCTCACAATTTGAACCTTCCTGTTAGCCTTTTGGCATATTTTAAAGAGAGACTTTTAAATCATGAGAGAGCCTTGCCTGTCAGATTAATCGGCCCATATGGAGAACCTCTTTCTTAGCTTGAGAGAGACTCAGGAGGGGAAGCTCCTGGAGATGAAAGCTGATGATCCAAATAGCAGGAAAATGTTTAGTTTATGATTATTGTTTTCCTTCAGCTAATTTTAATTCTGATGAATACTAAGTTTTCTTTGGTACTTTTTGTTCCTCGAGTCTTTTTTTTTTTTCAGTTATATTGTTCAGCCAAGTATTTCTTAAGCCTCTATGAAAACAACACTACATATTTTTTAAGCCCATGTAAACAAACATTTCCATGAAGATTGGCTTGAAAAATACATGTAGACAGCAGCCTTGAAAGACTCTTCCTGTTGTAAAGATGAAAAGATTTGAAAGATCAATTGATAGGTAGGTAGGTAGATAACACACTAGAACGTAATGTTAATTAAAATGGATTCGAATTATGTTAACTCTTACCATTCTGTTTAGTTCCTTTCTGTTCCTCTAACAATCTAAACAGGCAGAATGTCTTGATATATTCTGATCCTTGGATGGCAGGCTACATCTCCAGTCAAACTGTTCTAAAACAGATCATTTGTAAACAAGTATTTATAGATTGCCAGTAAACACCAGTCATTGTGCTAGACAACAGGAATAGATGTGGAATGATATATGGAAGCTCATGTGCAAACAGATTGTTACGGGGGCAACAGAGAAAAAGGAGTTCTGTGTTGTTTTGTGAGACCTCTGCCTGGGAGTCTAGGGAAGTCTCTTCTGGGAGTTTCTTCTCTGAAGAGAAGAGGGGCTATTTGAGTTCAGTGTTGAAGAACCAATAAAAGTTTGTCAAGAAACTTCTGGAAAAGAGGGGGCAATGCCAAAGGCATGGTAGTGTGAGGAGCGTGGCATGGTAAAGGAATGATGAACTTTGGTTATAAGCTCCTTTTAAATGCCACCAAAAGTAGACTTTTATTTTTTAGGTTGGTTCTACACCCACGTGGAGCTCGAACTCACAACCCTTAGATCATGCTCTACTGACTGAGCCAGCCAGCGCCCCCCCGCCCAATGTAGACTTTATATTTAAGCCAATAAATTAAAAATGCATACTATAATAGATTAAGATATGTCTACCCTCCTTGGTATAAATTACCTATTTCTCACAATTACAATTGCATAACTAAACGAAGTAGCAATGTTTAGGCGTGATCGTTGTTGCTAATGAGCGAACTCTTTGCATTACATGAGGAAGAAGAAAGAAAGCCACTTCAAGTCTTCCCCTGCCCCGTCTAGATAAATATGGCTGGAATGTAACCATCACAGGGAAGAAGGTACCAGAGGGATAGGTCATCTCTACTTAGATTTTGACCTTTCACCTAAAACAACACCTTCTAGTGACTTCCAGAGGTGGATGCTTGACCATTAGTAAGCAGTCAAGACTAAACCCTTGTTTGCTATAAGCTATGAGTAAATAGATGACTTATGTGGACATCATCTCATTATTTCAAACATGAGGGAAACTTGAGAAAATGATTTAAGCATTTAATGAAAGTCTTGATCTATCTTCTTTTTTCTGAGAATGGTATTTTAAAATTAGCCTTTTTAACAGGAAATAGAATAGCCTGACAAAAGGAACCACGACTGTATATCTAAACTGGCAGCATATTTGTATGGTGTAGAGAGATACATATGTCCACCACCCTTTGCTGGTTAAACTGTATTTCATTATCATCTCCTTATTTCCACTTCTAATTCTAGCAGAACTATTTCCTATAAACAGGTCAGCTCTCTAGCAGTTTTGAGCATAAGAATTTTTTTTACGTGCCTGATCCCAACTTTATTAAGTAGCATTTTTCCTTGTTCTTAATTGTAGTCCCTCAGGAACATACCTAACACACTTAACATCAATTACCATACCTGGGAAGAAAAATTAATTTACCACTGATTTCAGCTGCATCGTGTATATGGATATTTATGCTATCTGTGATTTTAAAAAATACCACTTGGATTAGGAATATCTATTTCATATTATTATAGTATAATGAACCTACAGATTTGATCATTATAATACCATAACGTGTGATGCTACAGAATGCAAGAATCCTCCCAAATCAGCAGCGAGTCATTCTTGTAAATCTAATTCATCTTGTTTAAAAATTCCTATAATTTGTTTAATTTAAAGAGCAGATATTTTCCATATCTTGGATTAAGGGGATTGTTTTGTTTTTCGTGTTATAGTGTTGTTTTGGCTTAACCTCTATGGGAGTGTACAATTCTCTATTTTTGGTTCAGACCCATGGAGTCTTTTCTCTGTAGGTGTGATAATGTTCCCAAGTGCTGAATCATAGGATGTGGATGGTAAATAATTTTAGATAATAGCCACCAGTGAAAATGTCATTAATCCGGAAAACCTATCCAGATACCTCCCACAGTGCCCAGAGTCAAAGATAAAGCATCACATTGCCACTGACTTCTTCTCCTCCTTCCCCCACCCCCTTTCTTTCCCCTCCCCCTCCCCCTTTTCCTCTCCCTCTTCCTCCTCCTCTCCCACCTCCTTCTCATTCTCCTCTTCTTCTCCATCTCCTTCTCCTTCTCCTTCCTCAATGTTGACTAAACATGGACCAACTGTCTACTCTGTCAGGGCATTATTCTTTTGCCTCTGAAAACTTTCGCTAGAAAAAAATACAGTCAGGTGTCCTTTACATGGTAAAAGACATCCCCAGCACACAGGCTTTTGAGAAAACCAGGATTTCTTTACATGCTTTGTGCTTGAGAAAGCAACCACATCATAGGACATTGTGAGTAAAAGCTGTTTCCAAATTCAAAGATCTGTGTTCTCGATTTTAAGAATGAATCTTACAGGGAATATGAGGAGTTAGGAATCCATACGTTAAAGAATTCTCTTGGGCGTCTAGGTGGCTTAGTCGGTTAAGCATCCAACTTCCACTCAGGTCACTATCTCACGGCTCCTGAGTCTGAACCCCGCATGGGGCTCTGTGCTGACAGCTCAGAGCCTGGAGACTGCTTTGGATTCTGTGTCCCTCCTTCTCTCGCACTGCCCTTCCCCTGGTCATTCTCTCTCTCTCTCTCTCTCTCTCTCTCTCTCTCTCAATCTGTGTCTCAAGATTAAGTAAACATTTTTAAAAACTTAAAAATTTTCTTACATTCTAAAACTGGATTAACAAGTAACATCCAACTTAACTCACTTTCTTTTGTATATGAAATGCTGTCTTCCTCTTTTTTTTTTTTAACTTATCATTTTCTATTCTCCTTCCAAAGGTATACCGTATCAAATTTTCCTTTAAATAGAATTTGGAGCAGTAAGATAGATTAATGCTATTACGGATTTTACAGAATCAATGTTTTAAGGAAAGAGTGATTTTTAAGGGGAAAGAATGGTTTAAAGAGAAGTCTTTTCAGACACCTATTAGAGCCAAACATTTAGACTGTGGTCTAAAGTTAAAGAAAAAAAAAAAAAAAGACTTGGTTTCTGCTTAATCGAGAAAGAGACAGAGATCGAAAATTGGGCAGACACAGCACAGTGGGGCCACAGGAAGCAGTAAAGATTCCAGGCTATCTTCTTCTCCCCCATGGGGCTCAGTTGCCTCAGTAGAAAACTATGGGTGGTGAAGAACCAGCATCTGAAGAGGCCAATTGTCTGGACTCAATCGTCTGGACCAGGGCTCTATAACATCAAGAGATGTGTAGGCCTCTCCCGTTATATTACAATTTGAATAAAATATGCTAAAGCATTGTTTCTGCCAATTTTGATATTTTAAAATAATTTACATTTAACAAATTAATGGTTAAAATGATTGCATTATAATCTCATCTGTCTAAACTTGTCAAAGATATAAGTAAAAGCAAAAGAATGGAAGGCCTTAAGAAGCTTTGACCAATCATGTGAGTCACCCCCTGGATTTAGGAGCAGATTCCATCCCATTCAGACCGTGGGCTGAGAATAGGAGTCGAGTGTTTTCTGATGAAAATGTGGGCTGCTGTGAGGAGAAGAGGGAATGAACACCGGAAGGGCCATCACAGATTCATAGTAGACTTAAGACAGAGCCATTTCCTAGGTCAACTCATTTCAAGAAAGAAGTACTGAAAGGTATCCTAGCCTAACCTCCAGAAATGACAGCTACCATCTGAGAAGAAGTTCTTTCCAAAACTATGGTGCCATGGAAACATTTAGGACAAGTAAAGGTTCTCAATATTTTCCTGTCAAACACCCAGGTTGCATAGGGTTCCTCTGTGGCAGACACTACCATGGCAAATTCTGATGAGCCAGGTTGCAGGTTATGTGAAATTTCTGGCATGCTAGCTGGATTTGTACTCCTTCTTCCCCCACCTAAGGCTTTGCTTTATATTAAGACGCAAGTGAGTAAAAGTGAGGATTTGTTCTTCTAATTTATAAATTTAAAAGAGAATTGTCAAACTTCAATCTTTAACTCTTATGAGTAACAAATAATTTATACAGTGGTTCATAATTGATCAAAACCTACCAGCCTGTCTAACCATAGTGGTTAAGAAGGGCTGTTCTGGAGTCAAAACTCTCTGGGTCTGCACAGGATGTAGCATTCTAGAATATGAGTGTGTCAAAAATTTGCAATGTATATTCTCTTTCCATCTCTCAACTAAGATTCGAAAAGCCTTTCAATTAAGCTTTCTTCACACTTAACTTAGGCTGGGTTATTTTCTTTTCTGGGTCACAGAACTTCAAGAGCTGGTTAGGGATTCCCTTAAGATAAAAATAGCCCAAACTGAAAAGAGGTTCTCACCATATATTAGTTAGGGTTCTCCAGAGAAACAGAACCAATAGGATATGTGTGTGTATATCTACTTATTTATTTTTACTTGTATTTACTTACATTTTCTTTATATAAGTGTGTGTGTGTGTGTGTGTGTGTGTGTGTGTGTGTGTGTAGTTTATTACAAGGAATTGGCTCATGCAATTTATGGAAGATAGAAGTTCCAAGATCTACAGAGTGAATCTCCAGAGTAACCTGGAGACCCAAGAGAGCCACTGGGATAGTTCCGTCTCTAAGCCTGACAGTCTTAAGACCCAGGAAGAGTCACTGTCTCAGTTCCAATGTAAAGGCAAGAAAAAAATAATGTTTTAGTTTGAAGGCCATTAGCCAGTAAGAATTCTCTTACTCAAGGGAGCATCAGCCTTATTGTTTTATTTAGGTCTTTGACTGATTGGATGAGACCTACCCGCATTATGGAGAGCAATCTGCTTTACTCTGTCTGCCAATTTAAATGCTAATCTCATCTAAAAACACTCTCACAGAGACACTCACAATCATGTTTGACTAAATATCTGGGCACTGTGTAGCCCAGTCAGGTTAACCAGTATACCCTAAAACATGGAGAATAGAAGGATTTTAGAGTCGAACATTTGTAGATTTGAATCTAAAGGTTGTCTGTAGCTTGTGTGCAAATTTGGACAGATGTTTTTTAACCATGTTGAGCCTTAATATCCTTATTTGTAAATTGGTGAACCTACCTCCTAGGTTGATGGTGTGAGGATTAAATTAAATAACGTGTGTAATAGATACACAATAAATAAGTATAAGGCCTCTGCCTCTGTTTGGGGTTTAAGCATTCCACCCATATCTCTGGAAAAAACTGCTTGTGACAAATTATTTCATATGGTAGGTAGTAGATGTTGCTGTTTTCCTCACTAACACCTATTCCTCATTTCTCCCTTTTGTCTAGAATCTCGATGTTGTTCAAGTACGAGATAGCAAGCATCTAACTTAGCTATACCTTAGAAAAGGTATAACCCTCCTCGATTCCAGGTGGATAGACCATGAATGGTCTAAGTCAATCATAAAGCATGGTGGTCATCTTCACCAGGTGCCAGTGGTCTGGGGATTAAGCATATGACCCTTGCTGGCCAATGATAGGGAAAGGGGAATGTGCTGAAGGACCTCTTTGAAAAATTTCTTCCCTCACAGAAGAAGAAAAACAGTAGAGAAATCCTGCTCTGCCTCTTCTTCCCTACCTTCAAAGGAAGTTCCGGGAAGACAGGACATTTGGATGTGAAGCATCCATCTGGCGACCATGAAACACTCAGGAAGCAGGAACAAAGGCTATAAAGAGCCTGGGTCCTTGATGGTATTGTTTGTGTACCACACCTCCCTCCAGACATGCTGTCATATCTCCTCTAATTTTACTTTTTGAAGCCACTTTTAGTTGGTTATTCTGTTACTTGCAGCTAAAAGCATCCTAAATAACACAGGGAACTTTGCCAATTTTGAGCAGAATATTTCTAACTCATTGAGACTGCAACAAAAGTTCTTCAACCACTGAGATACTGAGACCACCATTTTTGGCATGGCACAAAAATAGAACTCTATGCCTCTATCATCTACATTTATTCATACACATATTTCAATAAGCATTCATCGTAGGCCTCCACTGTACAAGACAGTTGGGATAAGCCACATGGGGAGAGAGAGGAGACTACCAAGATGAATGAGACCTGGATCCTGTCCTAAAGGAAACTTATAGCCCAGTTGGATAGATAAGAAACAATAAAATAAAAGCAAAATCCATAGTTCTGGCCTTAAAAGGAAGCTGGAATCCACCTCTGTAAATCACTAAAGCATGTACCTTTCACATTTTACATTTTATTTTTACATGCCCAGAAACTTGAGCTAAAAGTGGAACAAAAAGGAAAAAAAAAAAAAAGAATGAGGTAGTAGAATAAAATAGAAGACATTAAACAAGAGGGTCTGAATCACACTCTCACACTTTACTACTCAAGTTGGAATATAGGGGCAAATGTGATTGATGCCTTAGCTTGGCGCCTCTGGAAAAAAGACAATGAGAAAGGCAGCTTGCTCTACCTGGCTCCCTTTCAGCTCAGGAGTTGGAAAGCCAATACCGAACTGTATTTCTAGGTTTTCTGGCTCCAGTACAATATAATAAATAAGACTCTGGCAATTTGTGTTAGATTCTTGTACTGGGTCAGCAATTACTATGTGTGAGCGTGCTTCAAAACGACAATCCTCTCTGCTACACTCCAAATGGCTTTTCATATGTAGAAATATGATGTACTTTGTTCTTTGGTGTTTAAAGCTTAACTAGACAGAAATGACTCTTCATCATCTACAAAATAGCTAGAGTAAGTCCAAGACAACTCCCCAAAGTAGAATAAAATCCAGCATCAAAAGGCAGCATGTTATAGTGGATAAAGATTATAGACTTGGGAGCCTGACAGAACTGAGTGCAAATCCTGGCTTTACAGTTTTTATTCATGTGACCTTGAGCAAGTTACTTTACTGCTCGGAGCCTCAGTTTCCCCATTCAGAAAATAAGGATAACAACACATCCTTTTGAGAGTTACTACAAAGATAAATGAAGTGATACATGTGGATAGCAGCCGGCCTTAGCATGTTTGCTCAGTAAATGTTATTGCTTTTCCCTGTCCCTTGATTTTGATCTTGGATAGATGTTAGATTTTTATTAGTGCAGTCAACTCATAAGTAGACAGTAGGAGTAGTACAAGTGATACAAAGTGGTGGATCATCCCAGACTTACTTATTTTTTCATTTTCAAGTGCTTATTTGTAATTACGTTTGATTGGGGATAAGTTTTAAGAGAATTCACAAGACTTCAAAAATTTACATAAAATCACTTTGAGTCTAGTTGTAAATCTCTTCATTTTGTCTCTTTTGCAGAATGATATTCAATAACCGGTATGAAGTGAGTGCCTACTATCTGTGTGATGTGTTCTGAGGAAAAGGAAGATAGAGGTGGGTACTTTTTATGAAAAAGAAAAGGTCGTTTTTCACTCTCCCGAGAGAACTAGTACAACTTGAACTCTGTCCTTTTCTGTCTCCTGCCTTTCTCTCTTCTTGTTGCTTATGGTTCATGTTCCTTCAAAGAGGGAGAGTTCAGGACGATTGGGTCTGCAGAGGGACATGCTTATTTTTGCCCCACAGATTCCTGTGGCACCGTACTCTATGAATGATTCAATGGGTCGTCTAGTTGTATGTGAGGAGTGGGAATGTTATTCAGCAGGCTTTAAGGGGGAGGAAGGTTATGCAGATTCTCACAGGGAAAAGTCAGAGCCAAGGACCAGATATCTCTTTACGAGGATTCAGGCAAGGCAGGCCCATTTGGAGAGTGTGATATATGAGGATACAGTGTGGAAGAAGGCATGAAGCTATGACAGTGAAACAGTGGGGGAGAGGGGAGGAGAAGACACCGTTAGCAGGGGATTTTAGGAAGAAACAGAGAAACCTAACGATGTTTTCAGATGCTTTCTGTCTGATACGTGTTGTGAAACTCCTGTTTTACTTCTTATAGTAAATATCTTCCTTATTCTTCTAGAACCTGTAGTTGGACTGGAGTTTCCCTGAATATGACACTACACAGTGTCCTGACTGGAGAGGAGGAATTACATGTCACCAACATAGTTAGATAAATAGGAACAATATATAAGGAAAGATAACATTAGGGGACAAAGTCCAATCCCCAACCCCATCACTTCCTGCTTGCTCCCTGTTTGAACTCTCACTATTGCTTCCAAGAGTGTCATTGTGAAAAAATATAGGGCTTTTGGAGAAACACTGAGTTCTGAAGAAGAGAAAAGAAGAGAATTCAAAAAGTAAAGTAAAAGTAGCAGAGGGGAGTTAGCTGGTGGCTAACATCGCAGAAGGCCTGGCATGCCATGTGGTGTCCTTCTCCTTAGAAAGTCCTCATCCTACTTGACGAGGGGAGGGAAGGAAGGAAAGGAGAGAGGGAGGGATGGAGGGAGAGAAGAAGGAGAGGAAGAAGGAGAGAAGGGAAAGAAGGATGGGGGGAGGGTAGGAGGGAGGATGGAGGGAGGAAAGAAAAGGGGCACTCACAAAAATGACCCTGGCAAAATGAAGGGTCCATCATTACTTCACTTGTGCTCATGTGAATTGGTTGAATCATTGTCCATCTTGATGTCCAGAAGAGAACAATGTCTGATGATGGGATTTGATTAGAGGAGACTGGGGTAGTTTTGTTGGCACATGGAGCAGTTGGGTAGAGGTGGGTAAGGAGCTTAAGGCAAAGAAGGAACCAGGCATTGGGGTGAGAAGTCCTAGGAGGCAAAAGAGAAGAGAAATCATGGAAAGACTAGTCCAGCCTCTTTCCTTCCCCATTAAGCGACCATGCTTTGGCTTCTATATGCCCATTTGACAACTCTGTGGTTCTTAAGTGTCAGGGTGCATTAAAGACTACATGGGAATAGGTGAAGTAGTGATGGGGGTTAAGGAGTGCACTTGCGATGAATGTGTTGAATCACGATATTGTGCACCTGAACCTGGTGTTACACTGTATGCTAACTAACTGGAAGTTAAATAAGAACTTTAAACAAACAAACAAACAAAAGACTACATGGGAAGCTTATTAAAAGTCTATCTTCCTGGGCATGACATCCCAAAATTCTGATATGGTAGGTCTGAGGTAGAATTCAAGGATGGACATTTGTCGTGGATTCCAGATGATTCTGACATGAGTGTTTCTCAGTACACTTTGAAAAAACAATGAAGTACATGGCCTGGAGGCAACTGATTCACGAGTCTTGATGATGTAAATGTCCAAAGGGAAGTGTTATTTGCCGAGTTAGGCCCAATAGGACCAAACATAAGTCATGTTCCGGTACCATTCCATAAAAGTCTGCCCATTTTGGTTGGCATACTTTGGACAACATGACCCTGCTTTAAAATGGTGGTTTAGGGGTGCCTGAGTTGCTCAGTCAGTTAAGCATCTGACTCTCGATTTCAGCTCAGGTCATGATCGCACAGTTTGTGAGTCTGAGCCCCGCACATTTTGTGAGTCTGAACCCCACATCAGGCTCTGTGCTGACAGGGCAGAGCCTGCTTGTGATTCTCTCTCTATCCCTTTTTGTCTGCCCCTCCATCCCCACTCAAAAATAAATAAATAAACTTAAAAAAATTGTTTAAAAAATAAAATATCTCTCAAAAATAAATAAACATTAAATTTTTTTTTTAAAGAAAAAAAGGGGCACATGGGTGGCTCAGTGGGTTAAGCGTCTGATTTCAGCTCAGGTCATGATCTTGTGGTTCACGAGATGGAGCCCCATGTCATGCTCTGTGCTGACAGCTCAGAGCCTGGAGCCCGCTTTGGATTTTGCATCTCCCTCTCTCTTTGCCCCCGCCCCCCACTCATGCTGTCTCTCTCTCTCTCTCTGTCTCTCTCTCTCTCTCTCTCAAAGATAAATAAACATTAAAAAATTTTAAGAAAATAAAATAAATAAAATATTGGTTTAGGTTCAAGTTCAGGCAGCTTGCTGTGGAAGGACTGAGGAGTTACTAAATAGAGCTACAGACAACACACAGCATCCACACACTGCAATTACTAATAAAGCTGAGTTTTAGAAGTAGTTCTCAACAAGCATAGTGCAGCATCCTTTGATAATGTGCTACCAAATTTAGATCAGCAGATAATTTTTATTTTTGCTACAGCAGATAATGTTGATTTTATCACATTTTCAGAAGCAATATTGAGCTGAGTACGTTATATATTGCAGTGCAGAGTTCTAGGTAAGCATTAGGTAGAATTAAAAAGTATTGTATGAGAGCAACGTGGAATCTCTGCAAGTTGAATGTTTTCTAGAACATGCAAGGACTTTGCCTTGGAAATATTTAAGAGTCCTGAAAGGCAAGTGACAGTTCTATGCACTTAGTGATATGACAGACAGGCTACTGATTATCTTCGTTACAGATGCAAAGGAGTCTCTCTGAGTGATCAAATATTCTAAAATCCAGTGTGTCTCTGAACACCAAAACTCTGAGAACCACCACCCTACAGTGGGATTTGGTGTTAAGGAATAATCAGATCTCACTACAGTATTGAGGACAACCTACATAGCAGGAATATCAACCCAAAAGAGAGGATCTGGACAGAGCATGAGAGTATCCACTACAATAGTATAATCTGAGGTACCACTTTGGGTGGAAATCATTGAGCAGGGCTTTTGTGGGAAATGGTAAACAAAGACACATCTTAGCCCCTGACAGTAAGTGGTTGGCAGAGGCTAAGCAGGTTACCATTGCCCTGGGGGAACAGGCTGGCGTTGGATGGGCTTCCATTCCCAACAGGAAACTGGAGAATGTCTCAGGAATTGAGATAAAGTCTCTTCCTAAAAAATAGGAAATCACATCGATGCAGTCATCAATGGGAGAAGGCAACAGTTCGATATTCATGTGCATAAACATGCACAAAGGGAAAGATCCTACTATCTTCAAATACAAGGCATAGAGTAGTGGAATTAATTCCACATCTTTGGAGGATCTGAGCTTTGGCCCACTGAGTTATTTGTTGGCCACTTAGTACAGGGCTGTTACATGAATTACAGATTTCTCATTCAATATCTATGGTGGCTAAAATTTCAAACTTCATCAATGCTATTTTATCGATATTATCTACTATTTTCCATGATAATGTATTTTTATATGCCATACTCCAAAGGGGAAGATGTGAAAGTATGACACCAATGACAACTATAGAATGTCTCTATGTTGTAGTACAGTAGGAACGTTCTATGAATTTTAGTTAAAGCAGAGTATAACCACTAAGGCTAAATGAAGCCACCAAACTCCCCCTCATGGATCAGAATATGTGCCCACTTCCTGGTTCATTTTTCCAGATTCTTAATTTAAAAGCTAAGCTCCTGTGCTTTAAAGAAAACAAACTGACAATCTGCTCTCTATTTTACGATTTATAATAAAAGCTAGCCCAAACTTCTCAGTTGCTATGACTTGGAAAACTATATTAGTTCTTTACCACTCTCCCCCACCCCTCAAAGAATCCATGTTTTCATCCCGATGTTAAGGTTTAGTAGTCTCGTATGTTGTTTTTTCTACCCCAATGCATCCATCGCCATCTTTCATTTAGCTTCACTTAGGCGCTTTCTGTGAATTAGTAACATTTGAATTTTGTAGTCAGAGCACAAGAACATATATCTTGGATATACAATTCATTCTTATAGTCCTTTCCTGTCTGTCTTGAAAAAGTCATACTAATCAATGCCAGCCCTGAGTTATCACACCAAGAATTTGTAATGCCAATTAACTCAGAATTTCCATCATGTATGAAGATTTATGATTACTCCAATGATGTCTTGCCTTGCTAAAAAGCAAGCCCTGTGTTTGCTAACGCAAGGTGTGTCTTCAAGGATGAAAGAGTAACTTCAGGAAAATGAAGTTTCTTGTGCTGATTATTCGAAAAGAAACCCCTACTTAAATAGCACTTAATTCATTCATTCATTTTCCCTATGTCGTTTATACGATACATTTTATACTCTTATTCTTTTTTTCCTTTTACCTTAGAAAATAGGATATTATTTATTTATTGCATTTATTTTCTTTCCCAAGTTTTTATTTAAATTCCAATTAGTTAACATACAGTGCAATACCAGTTTTAGGTGTAGGATTTAGTAATTCAACACTTCATACAACACTCGATGCTCATCACAAGTGCCCTCCTTATACTCTTACTCTTATGATAACTTAAAAACAAATATTTATTTTTATTTTTTAAATTGTTTTTTAAATGTTTATTTTTGACAGAGAGTGTGACCTGGGGAGGGGCAGAGAGAGAGGGAGACAAAGAATCCGAAGCAGGATCCAGGCTTTGAGCTGTCAGCACAGAGCCTGACACGGGGCTCAAACTCACAAACCGTGAGATCATGACCTGAGCTAAAGTCTGACACTCAACCAACTGAGCCACCCAGGCGCCCGACTTATAAACAAATATTTAAAGTAATTCTTATGTACATCAGAAATGTTATCGTTATGTCATTGTTTCTGTTGTCCAAAAAAAAAAAATTACATGGCTTCAATTATAATAGCAATATCCTCTGCAATGCACCAAAAAATTAAACCTGTTATGTATGATATAATTAATGCGATAACCGTATGTTGGAAATGATCATCTCAACATTTATTTAAATTACATAATTTATAAGTTGCTAGATTTTTTTATTTTTTCAATGATTAATGTTTATTTTATTTTTGAGAGACAGTGAGCACAAGTAGGGGGAGTAGAGAGAGAGAGGGAGACCCAGAATCTAGCGCAGGCTCCAGGCTCCAGGCTCTGGGCTCCGAGCTGTCAGCACAGAGCCTGACCCAGCTCCAAATCGCAAACTGCCAGATCCTGACCTGAGCGGAAGTTGGTGCTAAACTGACTGAGCCACCTAGACGCTCCAAACATTGCTAGATTATTGAAAGACACATATGTGACTCAAGTTTAATAATCTGCTCAGACATTTCACTTGAAAAATGAGACAAATGAACAGTCTAATTAAGAAGAATGTTTTGAGGTGTGCTTACCTTGAACAAATTCTCTAAAAGATTCGGCATTTGTGTAAAGGAATAAATAATTACCAAAAGAATTCAATTGTATCTCCATGGCTAAACTACAGAACTCAGCAAAGAAAAATGAAATATTGGGGCACCTGGGTGGCTCAGTCGGTTAAGCATCTGACTTCAGCTCAGGTCACGATCTCGTGGTTTGTGGGTTGAAGCCCGGCGTCAGGCTCTGTGCTGACAGTTCAGAGTGTGGAGCCTGCTTCAAATTCTGTGTCTCCCTCTCTCTCCACCCCTCCCCTGCTCACACTCTGCGTGTGTGTGTGTGTGTGTGTGTGTGTGTGTGTGTGAAATAAACATTAAAAAATTTTTTTAAAAAAAAGAAGAAAAATGTTAGCTCACCTAAGCAAAATAATTTGTCATATCCCCTCCATTGCACTCTTTTTGAAAGTAGACAAATGGTATTTGCTGCATTTGGCAATGTTTTCTGCCTTATCCTCTCTCATCAAGGCCAAAATTCAAGTTCTGGTGTGGAGGGAAGGAGTTGTTAACATTAATGCTAAACTTCGCAGGTAATCCCACTGCTACTTTACCCAGAGGAAAGTAACATTTATTGAGCACTTACATTTATTGAGCCAGGCCTGTACTTGCTAATGCTTCAATATGTCATTTATTCATTCATTCAGTAAATACTTATTAAATGTCTACTGCTGGCCAAGCACTGGGAATACCAAGAAGAATACATCAGATTCCATGTCTTTAAGAGATAGAGTCTAGTTCTCTAATCTGGATCATTCAATTGTCACAACAACTGAAAGGAAAAAAAAATATTAGTAGCCATTTTTATTTTGATGACGAGGAAACTGAGACTCAGAATGTTTCAATGATTTTCCCAAGATCAGAGGCAGTGTTTACGCTCAAGTCCGTCAGACTCCAAACTTCATTCCTGCTCCATTTTCCCCTTGTCGCTACCGGATGAAACACTTCTACACTCTATTTGGATGGTAGGAACTGAAATGTCAGTTAAGCACTGAAGGTCAAAATGCAATGATGTACAGTCTGAAAGCTTTTCCTTTTTTGCTTTCTTTATGTCTATAGCTTACAGAAAAGATGCCCACAGATAGTTACTTGCCTTCCCCACAAATTCGGGAAAGAGACAAAACTGCATTGTAGGGCGAGCAATCTAGTTGTCTGTTGGTGCTGGTTTTCGCAGGAGTCAAAACTGAGCAAGCTATAACACTGAGACACAAATCCAGTCAGGGCTGGTAATCCTCAACAGTATGTTAGTTGAGGTCCTTGAATGTGATTCAAGTTCACTTCACAGTTCGTTTCTCCTTGCCTGAGGATTCTTAGTGCTAACTCCTATTTTCTATGGATAAATGCTGATGCTAGACAAGGGCAAGCATTTAGTTTTACTGTGGGGGGTACTTTGAAAGAATGACCTGGGGCTCGGCTGAAGGCCAAGTCCTTTGGAAACTCCCCTCTAAGCTGTGCAATTTTAGGCTGTGGTCATCTTTGGGATTTCCCCCAAAAAAGTTCTCTGTCATGGCAGAAATTTAACAACCCCATTATCAGAAGAGTATACAAAGCCAGGATGTCAAAGTGAGTATGAAAGAATTTGCTTTGCATCTTGATTTCTCCATTCTTCTTAAATTCTTCCTCATTCTTAAATCTCTTTCATTTGTGTATTCTTAAATCTTTCTCCATTTGCATATTGAAGTCTTCTTGTAAAAGTCTCTGCTTCCCCTCCAAAATGGTGCACTCAACATTTCCTGACAGTCTATGTCCCATAGAATTCTAGGTACTTTTGGTTTATTATCACCAAGACGAAAGAGAAAGTTTCTAAATAGCATCTGACAGGCTTCTAAAGTAGTAAGAGTTGCAGACTAAATACTTTGTCAAACACAATGATACAATTCAGGTTTCTAGCAAGCTGTTTCTTGGTTAAAAAGCTGGCTATATATATATATATATATAGGCACAAAAAAAGAGATATATTCAGAAACAATAGATCATGCCCATTTAAGTTGTTGGTAAAAGCACTAGATGACTGCATTTCATTTGCTATTCAGCATAATAAAAGTTTTAACCTTGGAAATCATTCTTAGAATAGCGGACGGTTATGAAAAAGATCCTCATCAGTAGAAAGGTACAAACTATCTACATTATTCAAATTATTATCCAAATAGGCCCACGACCTCCACATGTACTAGGAGACTAAAAGTATATTCAGAAATTACTGGTCAAAAACTATCTGTGACCCAGATACTGTTTGGATTTGCATGAGATGTTTCCAAAGCTGTCCGGGAAAGCCCACAAATTCAAAGCAGCCTCTTTATCCTCACCCCATTTCTGCTGAGTCCAGGAACCTTATTTCATTTCCTGCATGGTAGGCATTTTTTAGGGACTAGGTAAACCATGACATCTGCACTGCTTTCTGAGTCATTGTCGCGAAATGATACATACTTGGGTGTAGTACAGCTACTTGGTTCCCAGAGAAAACAAACAAACACGAGTCAGCTAGGAACTTGAGTTTTGCTAAAAACAAAGACAATGTACAATTCAAAAATTTTTATTTATTTTTTAAAAACAAGGCCTCCAGCTTTTAAGTTTCCAAATGATATTTTCTAACCCTGAGAAAATATTTTATATGAGAGCTTTTGCTCTGTATGCCTCCTACACAGGCACATGGCATAGTGTGTGAGGGCAACTAGTCAGGTCTCTTCCCAGAAGGTCTATCTCTGGCAGATTGAGACATGAAGCTCCTATTTTGATAGAGAAGGGCACATATTCATTAAAAAAAGAAAAAGAAAAGAGAAAAGAAAAGAAAGAAAAGAAAAGAAAGAAAGAAAAGAAAGAAAAGAAAAGAAAAGAAAAGAAAAGAAAAATCTGTGTTCTAGTAGACTTAAAATTAATTCCAGGGGCACCTGGATGGCTGAGTAGGTTAAGCGTCCGACTCTTGATTTCGGTTCAGGCCATGATCTCATGGTTCCTAGGATCAAGTCCTGTGTAGACCTCTGTGCTGACAGCATAGAACCTGCTTGAGATTCTCTCTCTTCCTCTCTTTCTCTGCCCCTCCCCTGCCCACATGCATGTACCCTCTCTCTCTCTTTCTCTCTCATAAATAAAGAAACATTTAAAAAATAATAATTCCATCATTTTTATCTATATAGACGGTAAAAAAAAAATTTTTTTTAAGTTAGGCTTCATGCCCAGCATGGAGCCTGATGCAGAGCTTGAACTCATAACCCTGAGATCAAGACCTGAGCTGAGATCAAGAGTCAGATGCTTAACCAACTAAGCCACCCAGGTACTCCTGAAGAATAAATATTTACTGATACTATTAACTGTCATACATGACAGGGTCCTAGGTTTTGGACAGCTATAAAGAGTGAAATATATTTCCTGCTCAGAACTTAGGGTATAGTACGTGGGGATGAGGGCAAAGCATGAATACAAAAGCCCCCTAATTTTAGTATATCATGAAATTACAAATAAAGCATATAGTGACTTCAGAGGTGAGGAGGAAATAACATAAGTCTCCTGCTAGTTAGAACAGGATATATCTAGGGGTAGTATTCAGATTTCTTAAATCTTTGATACAGGGAATAGAGGCTAGCAATGTTACTAGGAAATTCCTAGAACAACAACCAAAACAAACAAAAAATAATAATAAATGGTGAATCCTACTTTCTTCTCAAGTGAGGAATACAGTTGGATAGAAAAGTGTTGTCAAGTATTTATATTATACCGGGCATGGTTGAGATATTAAATTCTCAAATCATAATATTCTGGTATCATTTGCTTTATTTCTAAGATGAACTGATGAGTGGAGAGGTCAAGTAACTTGCCCAAGGTAACACAGATAAAAAATGGTAGAGTCGGGATTAAAAGCAAAGTCCAGCTAGCTTCAACTAGGTGGCCTTGAATAAACAAAGGCTGATGAGGAGAGGAAACACAGGACATGTGAAGCACTTTAAGAACTTAATTAACAGTTTAAGCCTAGCAAGTCTAGGCCAGTTTGTACTGTGGTAGCAAACAGCTTCCACGTGTTGGTGGCTTTTGGCAAAAAAGCCTGTTCCTGGTTCCCATTACATGTCAGCTGCAGGTCTGCTGGGGTTCTGCGGTGAGTTCTCTTTGCTCTAGGGTCCAGTTTGAAGGAACTACCCCTACTTTGGGTATCATAGATCTTGTAGGAGGAGAGAAAGTCCCTTAAAGTTTCTACTTGGACGGGGCACATACCACTTTGCCCTCATTTTGTTGAGCAAAGTAAGTGACATGGGCAAGCCTGAGGTCAATGGGGCGGGGATAGTAGTTCTTAGGGAGGAGCCACAAATACCTGAATAAGAAGACAATCTATTGGGGCACTTCGGTGGCTCAGTCGGTTGAGTCGGTTGACTTCAGCTCAGGTCAAGATCTCACAGTTCTTGAGTTCGAGCCCCACATCAGGCTCGCTGCTGTCAGCCTGTCAGTGCAAAGCTAGTTTCAGATCCTCTGTTCCCCTCTATCTGCCCCAACCCTGCTTGGGCTCTCCCAAAAAATTAAAAAAAAAAAAAAAAAGATTACAATCTATCACCACCTGCCCTCTTGGTCATGCAATACCATTCCCTCCTTTCTGTACCTTGTACTTACCCTGTCTCCAAAAGAGACAATCCAAAATTCTTACTTATTCATGGGATTAGGCCCAAAGTTCAGGATTTTGTTATATTCTCTATATCAGGTCTAGATGTTATTCATTTTGATCTAGAGAGCTATAAATTAAATAACAAGTTATTTGTCCCCTACACACTCAACATACAATGATGAAAAAAAAGCAGGGTAATCTCAGTAAATGTTTCCACAAGTAAAGAGAAAAAGAGGAGACACACAAGAATCTCTGGGTCACCAAAATCCTAAGATCCCACTGGGCAGCCACAATGAGGGGCCACTGGCCTGGGGATGGGCCTCCCACTTTGGGTTACTACAGAGCTGGGTCAAGCTTAATCTGTGAGATGGGGGGAGGGGGGACACACTTTGAAGCAGAAACAAAAGCAAAGGTTTGATTTTACTTGGACTGGACTTTAAATAATTGAAAATGAATCTTAGTCTGGGCTGCAGGAAGTAACCAAGAGCTCTGTGATCAGCTAGAGATGTTTTAAGGGACAGAGAAGGGAAATTCAACAGAACACTGGTGAAAAGTGACTAGAGGAACTACAAAATCATTGCGTGTTTCTACCTCACTGAGTCCAGACTTCTTGTAAAATCAGAATTGGCAGATGGGGGCTGGGTATCGAAGATGACTATATTTTCTATCCTTGATGGCTGGGAAAATGCTGATACTATATATACATAGACATTGGGAAATAGAGAAGAAAACATTTCAGAAAGGAGGCAATGGCTGTAACTTTGAATATTTTCGATTTGCTACGTGCTCCACATTGAGCTAAGTATTATAATCAAGAAAAAGTGAAAGAGCAGAATTATGAGAAGCATTTTCAGATTCTGGAAGCTCACAGTATATTGGGCTAAGACTAATCTACAAGAGGCAAAGGTGGCAATGCAATGTTTAGATTCGATTGCTGATCTACTTTTAATGAAAGTGGAGGTTTGGGAAATTCATTCTCTTCATCTTCCTGCATGGTGCTGAGACTATGTCTGTCTCAATGCTGCATTGATTTGCTCTTAATGATGTTTGTCCAATGTCTTTGGCTGGAAAACCCAAACGTCAGAGTATCCAAGTAGTTCTCTCCCCATTGCACAATGTACAACCTTCATTGCTGAGCAAAATCCTTGGACAGGCAGTTCTCAAGGACAGAGAATAAAAGCAAAATCGGAATAACATTGATGGAGTCAAAACCTCAGGCACAAAGAAGTCTGGACGGGTATAGGCCTGACTGAATCACATGTCATAGATAGACAGCCTTGGACCACTCTTATAAGAGTCTCTTCACCACCATGGAGTAGCTCATTTTTTCACTTTCTCCTTTCTCCAAGTTAGTTAAAACTCAAGAAATGATCATCTCATCTATACCACAACTATATAATTATCTTTCAAAAACATGTTACTTATCTTACTATGTAATTGGTTTATTCTCATTTTTTTTTTAACGTTTATTTATTTTTGAGACAGAGAGAGACAGAGCATGAACGGGGGAGGGTTCAGAGAGAGGGAGACACAGAATCTGAAATAGGCTTCAGGCTCTGAGCTGTCAGCACAGAGCCTGACATGGGGCTCGAACTCACGGACCGTGAGATCAAGACCTGAGCCGAAGTCAGCCGCCTAACCGACTGAGCCACCCAGGCGCCCCGGTTTATTCTCATTTTAATAAAATAAAAGATTTAAATATTAATTAACATATTGTGTAATGTTGATATTAATAATATTCATTTAGTATACCATTTTAAATAATAAATAAATAACAAAATTAATAATAAATAAAATAAATATTTTTAAATGCCTCTGCTTGAATTTTTAAAATAGTTAACAATACTTATAACTCATATTTTATTTTGTGTATTTTTATTCAGTTTTATTGAGGTATAATTGACAAACAAAATTGCAAGATATTTAAAATGTGCATCATAATGATTTCATACATGTATACACGGTGAAAGGAGTCCTTCCATCTAGTTAATTGACACATCCATCTTTTTTTTTTTTTTTTTTGGTGAGAACATTTAACTTCTACTTTCTTACCATATTTCCATTATGCAATACAGTGTTATCAAGTATATCCACTATGTTATACATTAAATCCTCTGACATTATTCATCTTACAGCTGGAAGTTTGTACCTTTTTATTAAGTTCTCCCTATTTCCCCCACTCCCTGGCCCCGGCAATCACTTGTCTATTCTGTTTCTATGAGTAACTTTGTATTTAGGTAATTCCATGCAGTAATTGTCTTTCTCTGTCTGGCTTATTTAACTTAGCATAATGCCCTCAGGCTTCATCCAAGTTGTCTCAAAGAGCAAGATTTCCTTCTTTCTCCTGGCTGACTAATACTCCATCATATGCATATAGCACATCTTCTTTGTCCAATTCATCCATTGATGGGTACTTTGGTTGTTTCCATATTTTGACTATTGTCAATAGCACTGCAATGATCATGGGAGTGCAGATATCTCTTTGGTATTATTTTCATTTCCTTTGGATATATACCCAGATGTAGGATTGCTACATCAGACAGTAATTCTATTTTTGATCTTTTGAGGACCTCCACATTTGTTTTCCATAGTGGTGGTGCCAATTTACATTCCCACGGTGCACAAGGGTTCCCGTTTCTCTACATCCTCACCAACACTTACCTCTTGCTTGTTTTTTTGTTGACAGTCATTTTAACAGATGTGAGGTGATTATCTTATTGCAGTTTTGATTTGCATTTCCTTGATGATTAGTGATTTTGAGCACCTTTCCAGATCCTGAAGTTAAGCCTCTAGTCCATTTTAAGTTGAGTTTTGTGGATAGTATAAGATAGGAGTACAGTTTCATTATTTTGCATGTGGCTGTCCAGTTTTGCCAATTATGACTTATGTTTTGAAAAGCTTGGTAGGATCCTAAATAATTTTTAAGAATGTAAAAGGATCCTGAGACCAAAAATTTGAGAACATTTGAGCTATGTAGTTCATTCTACCTCTATAATCTGCAAGTCAGTTATTGTTGTCACTGCCTATGCTTTGTTCCACATCTACAATGGATGTCATTAGTTTTGCTTGGGCAAGGGACTATCACTTGTGTTTGAGAATGAAGGAGAGCCCACTGGAATCAAAGCATCCTTGTATAGGGACTGTGACATTTCCATCTCTGTATCTCCAATACCTAGCCTAGGACCTTACAAGCGGTAGTTGCTTAATAAAACATTGTAAACAAATGTACAGAAGTGATAACTTAATTTCTTTTTTTTTATTTTATTTTGAGAGAGAGAGAGAGCAGGGGAATGGTAGAGACAGAGAGGGAGAGAGAGAATCCCAAGCAGGGTCCACACTGTCAGCACGGAGCCCAACTTGGCGTTAGATCCCATGAACCATGAGATCGTGACCTGAGCCAAAATCTGAAGTTGGATGCTTAACCGACTGAGCCACCCAAGCACCCCTTAATTTCTTGACAAAAATGTATTTTGGGGTTTGCTTGATGTTCAAAGGTGAATTTGAAATGACATTAATGATACTAAAATGAGAAAGTGCTGAAGTGACCTACTAACAACAGACCTGAACAGACAACGAATAATATTCTATTTAAAAGTATAGCAATAAAACAGTAACAGCTAACCTTATTCAAGTGCTTCAGGTGTCAAACACTAAGCTAAGCACTTTAATTCATCAACTCATTTATTCCTGAAAAATGTCTCCAGGAGTTAGATGTTAAGTAGGCTCAATTAACAGACAATGATACTGCAGTTGCAGAGACAACAGCACGTGGCTTGCCTAAGGTCACACTCTGTGAGGGACAGGGTTTGGATTCTGACTTTATGTCCATTATGTCATTCTTTTCTTGCAGCAACCCTCAGTAAGGTGAGAGGCTCAGGTCATATCCTTAGTTACAAATGTGGGAACTGAGGGATAGAAGGAGCCCTGTACGTTGCCTTAGGTTCCACATTCAGTGGGGGACAGAACAAAGTCCTACCCAGAGGCATCTCCTGCTTGGGCATGGAGTCACTGTACCCAAGGGAAGCTATGAGGTCAACAGGCATTTCAACCCAACCAATATTCATTAAGTGTGTGTTATAGTGGTTGCCCCACTGCCCAAGGTGAAGACAGACTCTGTTTTTCAAGGACTAAAATCCTATTCAATACAACAATTCATAGATACCTTGAGTACCATTGCTTGGTGAGTAAAACTGTATGTATTAGGCAAAGAGAAAAGCTAGTTATGTAAAGGACAGGACTTGAATGAGAGATCCTTATAGTAGAGAAATAGGGGAAATGTAGGAAATAGAGGTGAGAAAGACTGATGGTTAAGTATTTCCTACCCATGCTGATCTTTTCCCGAGGTATAAAGAGAAGCAAACAAGAAATCAAGAGTTTATGTCTGTGTTTTGGGTTTTTTACTAAGACTAACTATATGACCTTGGGTAAGTCACAATATACCTGAATTTCAGTTTTCTATCAATAAAATGAAGAGGTTGAACTAGATTAATAATTTTACATTTCCTCCCTATACCACTCCCAGCCTCACTGCCAAGAGATGAAACTCTCAATACATTGTGTCTTTCCAGGAATAATATTTAATGTGTATACAAGCTACACACAAACATATATGCATGTATATTTTTTTTACACAAATAACATTACATTAATCATATTTTTCTGCAACTTGCCTTTTCAACTTGCTTATAGACCTTGACGATCTTTCTCTAACAATACATACAGGTTTATTTTTCCTTTAACAATAGCTATTTAGTATTCCATTGTATGAAGACCCCATAATTTGTTTACACAGATCCCTATAGAAAGACATTGAGGTTGTTTCTAATTTTTTTGTTATTACAGTTATTGCCGTTGAGAACCTCCTGGAGAAATTTAAATCTTCAGTGTTTGTCAGAGAATACATCTCTCTTTGTGGAACTCGCCACGAAGCCCCAGGGTTCCAGGAAACACAGTTTGAAAACCACTAAACAAGATGATCTTAAATTTCCTTTTCTCTCAATTAAATGAAACTCTTTTTAACCTTTAGTGTTTGTTTCACTCACACATTATTTTGCGGTATCTCCTAACAGTTTTGAGTGAATAGACAGGTTTGGTCTTTCGGACCAGATTCTAATCAGCTTCAGGCTATTCATGGTTGAGCATTTTTTGCATTCCTCAAAGCCTACATTAGCAATGAGTGAGGCATAAGAAGTGCTCAACAAACATATACTGAATGGTATTAGAAAAGAATGGGGGTGGTAACACAGAATACTTAGCCATACTTTTCTGTTGATTTTAGCTGTCAGACAGGGTGTGAGTACCTAGCAGTTAACCTTGATTTCAGTGTAGAGAGCTTCAGTGTGTTAGATGCAGTTTCACTGTCACTCAGACGGGGATGTAAAGGGAACATACATCTTTGCATTGCCAGGGCGGTCAGCCATGTACGACTCTGGTGGCAGCATGCAGGTTGGATTCTGTGTAAATGTTGCCTCCCTAGAGTTGTGCTCCAGTTGGCTAAATTCACATAGAATATGACATGAATTGTGACCCTTAGAATTGTACGTGGCATTAGCAAAACACATATATATTGCCCTCTCCTCTGTTCTCAGGAAACTCGTTCCATCCATTATTGTCCCAGTTACTTGAATCTCTGACCCCTCTTATTCTCTGTACTCTTTCCATGTAAACATATTTTTCTCTTCCATCATCATGGTAGTGGTCCTAATAATGACAATGATGATGATATTAAATCCCTTGCCTACATCACACCTATCTTTCACAGATGAAGCTTTTTGAAGGAATGGTCTATGCCCCTGCCTTCAACTTTACAACCACCCTGCTGGATGATTTTCAGGCATTGGCTTGCTTGAAGTCTGTGTGGCATTATTCATCCCCTCGTCCTTCTGGAAACTCTCTTCTTCTCTCCTTTTGTGATGGCACATTTCCCTGGTTTTCCTCCCAATTCTCTGTTCGCCTCTCAGGCTTCTTCAGGAGCTCTTCTCTCTCAACCAAGTTCTTGCATCTCATCTTGAGCTCCATCCCCTGGCTCTGTGACCCTTAGTCCAGTCTCTTTCTGATTCATTGGTTTCAGGGCAAAAGGCTTCCTCTAAAACATGCTCCCTCCCCTGGTTCCATAGTTTTTTCATTCCAATTTTAAAATTCCATTTTAATTTGCTGAACCTACTACCATCTACCCTGATGTCCAGCTCTGAGAACTTGGACCCCTACATGATTCCCAGTCCCACTACCAAGAGATGAAACTCTGAACATATTGTATCTTTCCATAAATAATATTTAATGTGTATACAAGCTTACATACATTATAAAGTCAAGTCACCCTGGACTCTCCAGTCTTTCTCATCCCTAACATTCAGTCAGTCACTAAATTTGGTCAGTTCTATTTCACTTGGTCAAATCTGTTCACGTCTTCCTAGCCCCACAGTTACTCTCTAGGCATACCCCCAGCTTCCCAGATTACTGCCAACAGCCTCCTAGCTAGACTCCTTGCCTCTGTTCTAGTCCTTGCCCACCCATTGTGCATCAGGTGAACTTCCTAAAATAATACACTGCTCCACTAAACTAAATGGCTAACATGTTCAATAGGTTCCTATACCATTCAGGATAAAGTCCAAACACCTTTGCTTCGTACAAATGTCCTGTTTATCTCTCATTTTTACCTCCTACCACCTCTCCCATTTCGTCCTTGCTGTGTTTTACATACTCAGTTTCTTCTTCCTGTAATATCATTTCTCATCATCCTCCATGGTTTTCTTTACTTCCTTCTTTGTAACACCAATTTTCATTGTTCTCACACATCTATCTCAAGCATCATGTCCTCCAAGAAGCCATCTCAAACCCAGATCCTCACTCAATGTTCTCCCTCAAGCTGTGCTCACCAGGTCTTCAATATAACATTCTCTCTCTCTCTCACTCTCTCTCTCTCTTCAAGTAAGTTCTATGCCCAACATGGGGTTTAACTAGTGACCCTGAGATCAAGAGTCACATGCTCTACCGACTGAGCCAGTCATGGTGCCCCGAGTATAAATTTGGTTTAGTATTTGCCAATGTGTGTTATAATTGTTGGTTGATCTTTCTCCTCCCACTACATTGTATGTTTTGGTGCTTCTAATACTTAGAACAAAGAATAAATACTTTTTGGATGAATGAATGTATAGACTGTATTTTGATGGGTTTATTTTGAGGAAGAGTGCCTATTTTTTAAATCTGAATAACCAAATGTTAAAAATTTAATACATGAACTTTAATATTTTTTTCCTGATTATGAAACTGTGGATTTAGTTACAATTGGTGTAAAGCACTTTAATGCAAATGAAAATTAATTTTTAACACATCTCTCCTTCTACTTAACCCTTCTCCGTTATGTTATTAAGAAACAAACGAGGTCAATAAACTATTTCCGTCTGGAGAAAACAAAGAAAGCTGATATCTATACTGTTGGTGTTTCGTAACATTGCCAAAGAAGAGTCGATGAAAAGTGCTCAAGAGAAAGCTGGGGCGGGGGAGGGAAACAGACATCAATAACACCTTTTTCTAAAATAAAATGAGGATATTTTCTTTTTTAGTATTGACTTTGGTCATCTACATATCCTTTCACACTTGTTTTTCTGTTTTCATATTTCTCCCTTGAACTCATCTCTCTAATCCCTTGTCCTGAACGCTCTTTTTCTTTGTCACTCCACTGCTTTCTCCAGGTTTGCTAAGTCTATCTCCTCCACAGACTGGTTCCCCAGGCTTTATGTGGCCCCCTGACCTTGCCTTCCTCTCCCAGGACTGTATTTCCCTTGCCTCTCGTTTGCCTCCTAGCAATCTAAGCAGAACAATACTGGAAATGGAACTGGCAAGCTGACAAAAAGGAGAGCGGTTGGAAAGAAAACTTTACTCATCAGGAAAGAGGCAAATATCTTCAAAATATCTGTGGGAAGGTGTTTGCTAAATCATCTGCTTCTTCAGATGTGGAAATTTCAACAATATGGCTCCACTACGGTGGATGTGTGCAGGAAGCACCTCCTTGGGCTTAGAGGACTGAGCAGATGCAAGGAATTATAGACCCCAGTAACTTAGCCTTGAATACCATCCGAGGTCCCCCCCCCCCCCTTTATTCACGTTCTTTCTTTCTTTCTGAAAGCCTTGCTGCAGGAATTCAAAGGGCTGAGTTCTGCCCTCAGCTGTGAGTCATGACTCCCACTGAAGCCAGGAGCTCATATGTATGTATTCGGAGGAAGTATTGGGCCTTAGGGACTCGGATTAAATAACAACAGCCCAGTCGTTTGTTTGCTTATTTGCTTAAACCTTTATAAAAGAAGCACGAGGCCTGCTGTACCTGAATGCCTTTTTATAATCATTTTAAAAATACACAGTAGAATTTAAATTCCCACAGTAGATCTCCTGCATTATAGTACAAATAATAACAGTCTATCTTAGCCTGTGCCCCGGGTCCAGGAGAGAGTCATAGGGAAAGAGGCAGGAATGAATTTCTAACGTGCCAGCCTTTCACTGAGAAAGGTCTGTTTGTATCCCCAGGGAATTCAGCACCAGGGACTGAGATTCAGTGTTCCCTGTAAAAAGCATGAAATACCTAAACAGCTTTTATTTTTCAGAGCTAGACAGCTGAAGGTAACAAGGGCCACTCCACTGGCTTCAGGAAAAAAGAAGATGTACAAGCTAGACTTCTGGCCCTGGACTTCTCTCTCACACCCTCCCCTCCAACTTCACACTGAAGCGCCAGCTGCCATATTTAATGTGACCCATACATTTGGCCAATATGGATGGATCCAGCAACAAGCACATACTCTTCACATACTCTTTTCTCTTGTGTGCTTCCACACAAAATAAACAAATAAAAATTGTATCCAGTGCTACCAGTTCTCCTTGCTATCTCTCTCCCAGAGGAAATTTTTTCTTCCTACTAGTGAGGAATCAATGTACTTTACTTAAGATAACAACTGTATCACATGTTTTTTTAAAAAACAGGATTATTTCTCTAATGTCTGAAATATGTGAAAACTTTATACTCTGCCATTCCTGTTATAGTATATTTTTTTAATGTTTTATTTATTTTTGAGAGAGAGAGAGAGCGCGCGAGCTTGAGCAGGGGAGGGGCAGAGAGGGACAGAGACAGAGGCAGAGACAGAATCCAAACCTGGCACCAGGCTCTGAGAGGTCAGCACAGAGCCCCACACAGGGCTCGAACTCACAAACTGTAAGATCATGACCTGAGCTGAAGTCAGACACTAAACCGACTGAGCCACCCAGGCGCCCTGTTATACTATATATTTTAAAAAGCTTTCATTTACGTTCTTAATGGTTTAATGCCACCCATGATAAAATAGTAAAAATAAAGAGATTATGCAAAAAGTGAATGATCCCACCAATTCTACTTCCCAGAAGCAACCACTTTTAATAGTTCTCATAGTATTCATATTTATATTTTTAAACATAAAATAAAATTTGAAGAGTTTGGCCGGATAGTATGTCCTGTTTTTTCTCTTCCAGACATTTCTCAGTTCCCGACTACCCAGCGAGGTTTCTAGGGGCAGACAGGAGACACCTCTGGCTTCTTCTAACATTAGCCCTGGAATGTAACACCTTCTCCGCCCAAGGACAGATCTACCTGCTGACAAATTCCTTCACTGTAGCTTGTCTTTGTCCTTCATTTGACTGCCTGAACCCAGTGGAAATGTCTTCCTATACTTACTTACAAGAACTCCCACGATGCCCAAGTGCCAGGAGTCAGAGTTCATTGTCACTGCGCCCACTCTCTACCCTTTGTTTTTGCCTTTGGCCTGAAACTTGACACATTGGCTCCTATGGCAAAATTAGCCTATGTTTGTTTCTGCGCACAAAGAGGATTAAACTGAGCCAATATTAAACAGACAAACCAAACTTCATAACATTGGCATTGCTTATAGATAAGCATTGCTAATAGGGAACTAAGGAAAAAATAAAACAAGACGCCACTTTGGTAAGATTATGTAACAGTGACATGAACATCATTTATGTGAAAGGGTTACTTATTTATATCTAAATCCTAAGATACACCATACTGATTAACTGTATCACTGTGTGTATTATCATTCCTGCCTTCATCTAACGAGCAAACATTTATTGCCTCATGAGCTTTAATTTTGTTGTGAATATGATTTTGTTACACACGTATTAGATACTGTTTTGTCGGCTTACACCCTCCTTCTGCAAACAGCATCTCCATTCTTTGGAATGGTTACTGCCTCAAACATACTCGCCAACATAATGGTCAGCACGAGCTGCCATATTTAATGTGACCCATATATTTGGCCGTTATGGATGGATCCAGTAATAAGCACTGGATCCAACTTAAGCCAAAGAGATCTTTCTTCTGGGATGCTGTTGAAGGAGAGCTGACAGCCAGTTAGTTTTTGCCCTGAGTGGAAGCTGCTGATCTGAAACCCAGGATCTACTGGCTACATTGTTTCCCACATGTGGAACACTAATTCTCAGCCCTAGCTGCACATGAGGATCAGCTCCTGAAACTTTTTCAAAATGCCCTGACATCAACAACCAGAAGTCCTAATGGACATGGTCTGGGATGAGATGAGCCCCAGGGGTCAGTATTTCTTTAAAACTCTTCAGGTGATCCCAACAATGAGGACCACTGACCTGGCAAAAAAGGCTTACATTGGGACAAGAATAGTCGTGATGAGCAGCGGCTGGCCAGAAGGGACACATAGACACACACGCTCGCGTCCGACAACCCTCTGTTTCAGGTACCTCGCAGGCCGAATTGCTTCCTGGGCCTTTTTTCTCACTATTCTGTTGACTAATTCTTTTTTCAATTACCTGAGATATTCCAGTGTCTTTCCAGTAAATCCTCCTTTTATCCTAAGCTAATTTAAGTTCCATCTGTGTGATTTGCAAACAAAGAAGTCCATACTAGATCTCTGTTTTTGTGTGCTCAGGCTTAATAGATTTTTATACTTGTAGCGCAGTTTCTCTCCATTCACGGCCTCATTCACTAATGTTTTAAGCAATAATGCCTGCGGTATTCCAGGTTCTGTGTTACTGGGAATATTAAATGAAGAGACTATATACACCATCTATTTGGGCAGCCTTCACTCCAGCAAGGAATGGGCATCTCAGCAGAGAGAAATAGCAACACAAGAAGTGTTATAGGGGCGCCTGGGTGGATCAGTCGGTTTAGCATCTGACTTCAGCTCAGGTCATGATCTTGTAGTTCGTGAGTTCGAGCCCCACATTGGACTCTGTGCTGACAACTCAGAGCCTGGAGCCTGTTTCAGATTCTGTGTCTCCCTCTCTCTCTGCCCCTCCCCTGCTCATGCTCTGTCTCTCTCTGTCTCAAAAATAGATAAAAACATTAAGAAAAAAAATTTGAAGAAAAAGAAGTATTACAACAGAAGGTTACTTTGACAGCACTGACGAAATGGGTGGTCTGGTGGAATCATGGAAGCCTTCAAAGAAGAGGTGGCCTCGGTGTTGTCTCTGGGGAGTGACTTAGAGTCGTGTGGTAGACAATAGAGGGTCCCCATGAAGAATTACATAACCAATGACCCAGAGTTATAAGAGAGTAAGGCATTTTAGGGGAATTACAGTACTTCTGTCATGGCTGGGACTGAAAATTCACGCTAGAGATTGGGAGGCGGGGGGACAGAGAGGATAGGCTGTGGACAAATTGTATTTACCGTGCTAAATATGTAAGATCTTTGTCCTGTGGCTACTGCAGAGACTTTAAGGGAATGGCTTAGGTAGAGCAGTGCTATGAACAAATTTGCACGTTAGAAAAATTTCTCTGGAGAAGTGATTGGTCAGAGACTAGGTTGCCAGGAAGGAATCGAGTCAGGAGGCCCCTGCAACCATCCAGGAGAGAAATGGAGGGATCCTGAACTAACTCTAATAATGAGAACATATTTCTAAAAATTTGTAAGGTAGATTCCCCTACATGTGATAACCAAGTGACATCAATTAAAAGAGAGTGCGTCTGTGTGGGGAATAGTGGGAAACTCTGGAGCAGCCCTAGCTATAAGGAACACAGGGGTATACGGGGAGAAGAAAAATTGTTTCCAAAGGGAAAGAAGAAGCTAGGGAACGAGGAGAGCATGGTACTGTGGAAATTAATCATATCTTCAATATCTACACCAGGTTTAAGTAGAATGCACTTATCCATCATCTAAGGTTCATTTTTGTTTTCTGTAGATTTTGAGACTAGTCGGGGGGTGGAACACACCCCCTGGCTGCCACTGTTCTCTGAGCCTCCTCCCATGCCCCCTGCCAAGCCTGACTTTATCCGCCCCCGCTCTGGTAGTCTGGCAGGCCAGAAACCTGCAGACATGGAGAGGGAGAGGGCGCAAAGTACACAACTAGCCGCTTGGTGTTGACTCACTTAGCTCTGATGACAGTGGGATGAAATCCAGACCAGCGCTGGGCTTGTTGGCAGGAAAGGCCTCCATAAGGAGGTCTGGGGAACTCCAACAGGGAACAACTGGAGTAGGTGGAAAAGAGCTCGCTTGCCGTGCTTGTGTGTGCTTACCACGTGGGACAGCGATATTCAGAAGGTGAGACTCTGGCTCCAAGCTCTCAGATCTAATGTGACATTTCTATCTTTACCATTGCTCTGTCCTCTGGAGGCCCTTTACCTTGGCAAATAGTTCTTAATTCGATTATAACTCCGGAGTAGGTATAGTTGACTAATAAAATACCCTCCTACTATATGGTCTGCACGCACATAATATCCCGTATTTGAATAAAATATGACCATGGGTCTTAAAGGCCATGGGAAATGGGGATACTATATAGTGGCACAGGTGTGTGGGGGGGAGATGGGGTGAGAATTTTAGCATAAAATTCAAGAACATTTTACCCAGACCACAAGGCCTGCGTGCCTGGACCACACTTCATCTTATGGTCCTTTCCCCTCCTTGACTGTGTTCCAGACACTCTGACTTTTCCTTCTTCCCCCCCCCACCCCCCTCCTCAAGCAAACAAAGTCATGGTGTCCCGTATCGAAAGTTAAAAGAATATATTTGTTAAAACTAATGGCTAACTGGATTTAAGTCAGGGCTTGAAATCTGGGAGAAGATGAGAAGTCATTTCTTAGAAATGAAGGACGGGGAGAGAGAAATTGTGGGGGAGGAAGCAGGAAGTTTCAGGGGCCCAGAGTGGAGGCTGGAAGGAGCAGCTGTTGCTAGATGACCTTCTCTGTCCCAGCAATTTCTCAGAATGTGCCTCCAGCATCCAATGGGCGGTCAGGATCTGACTCCCTGGGATAGGAGCTATGAAGGCAGAGAGAAGAGCTGAGCACATTTGAAAGAAATTGAATGAAAGTAGTTCTTGAATGAACCACTCCCTCATGCACTGTCAAATATCTATTTATAGAGGGCCTGAAACCATCTTTTAGTAGGCTAATCAGATAGCGGAAACTAGCTCACTGGAAAATCGAAATAATGCATAAACAACTTTCTTTCCTTTTATCCTCTTAGCACTGATTATAACATTTGGCCCTAAAGGAAAAATGCCATATCCCCTGGCCCAGTAGTCTCTGAACTTTTCATTACAGAGCAAACTTGAACAGTGCTAAATTTTCTACAGCCCAATTAAATTTCAGTATTCATTTTGTGCCTCTTTTGTGCCACACTAGGCAGTGGCAAAGCTGGTGTGTGAGTGCAGTGTGTAAGTGTGGTGCATGTGTATGGAAGGGTATAGTTCTGGCAGAAAGAGCAGAGGGAATGATTCATATTTTTAAATTACTATTATGTATTCTAATAGGGAACTGGAAGGAAAGGTAATAAATGAGTAACACTGTGAGCCAAAAAGGAAATGAAGAGTTTCAAATTAGACTGGAATCTTTTCATCCATCCTTACCCACCCAAAAAAAGAGTGGGATGGTATCAGGTACCCACAACTCATCAGTTCCAGTAGGTTGGACATTATACGTATTTGGAACACAGTGACTTCTGATGAAGGGGACATGATTTCTGAGAAAGGGGACCCAGTAAAAGGAATAGTTCCTAATAGCAGTGCAGAGGTAGAAAAGAGAGAAGAGTCAGAGTTGGCGGGCAAGAGAGCCTGGTTTTTGATGACTCATCAATAAGATCTGAAGGACAGATCAGATCCTCATTGATGATCATTGAAGAGCTTCTATATTCACATCTTGCCTCATTTGAATTTGCCTACCAGGCATCCATTCTCTCTTGTTTGGGTAGTTAACACCTGACTTTTCTTTGGGAAACCACTTCCATCTTATCCTGTGTGGTCTTGGTCGGACTGCCTGCTTTAAGGGATCCTTCTATGCCCTAGCCAAGGAGTAAACACATGCATGGACTAAGACTCTGAGCCCAGTGGAGTGATACAAAGTTGGAAAACATGGAACTGACTTGTCTCAATGTCAGTGCTCTGAAGTGACTGCCCACAAGATTCTGCTCTATAGTGCTCTCTTCCCCAAGAGAGTCTGATTCCTGTCCTTTTTAAACCTTTCCTTACAGTCATTTACTTTTAAGTGTTTATGCATTTATTGGGTTTTATTTGGCCAAAGTTGGTTTTCTACATTTGCAAACAAAGGATGCCAGGAAAACATCCTAGACCTTACCTAGTGGATTACTCAACACAGTCATATCTAGATTATAGATTCCTTTCAGTTTTTATAAATTACAATATTTTTACACTCAACAAAACTTTGGGATTTGAGCAGAATTTAAATTTAATTTTCTTGCATCATGCCAATTGCAATGCAGAATTTGGAAATGTGTAAGATTCTGAATAACACACTCAGCCAAAGAAAGGCGTAGGCAGGGTCCCAGGGATGTGTTAAAAATAACCTAATCCAAGTGTAGGATTTCTTTTGCTAATTGAGGGGATGCCTATAAAGGAGAAAGGGGTAAAGATAAAAATCAAACAAGAAAATGCTAATTGCTAACCTATGATGCTTTAAGAGATGTGAGAAAAGACCTTTTACACATACTGAGATGTGATACTTGCATTATGATTACATAAGAAAATATTCTTTTTGGTTTTTAATGTATACTATTGTAGTACTTATAGGTGAAATGACATGATATAAGGATTTTCTTTAAAAATATTCCAACAATAAAACCAACATCAAAGAAATCAAGAAATCTGAAACCCGTACAGTAAACATGTTCATGACTTCATGGGGTCCCTTGTAGTAGTAACATTCTCTCTATTTTTGTGTATACTTGGGAAATTCCAAGAGCAAAAGTTTAAAAATATCGAGTGAAACACCTCTAAAAAGTTAATTCTTTTGTGTATGTGTATTCTTGCACTGACATTTAGATCCTTTCATCATTTTTGAAAACCCCTTGGAAATTGTGTCTTTTGGCAGTGGTTTTCACCCCATCTTTTGTAATCTACTCAGTCTCATGATTTATAAAAGATTTGCTTATTAGCAGTGACCTGCTGACAGTAAATTACTTTATTAAGCTCTTTCTTTGAAATATACTCCCTCTTCTAACATATTCACCCACATTCAAAGGAAAACCAAATGGTAGGAATGCAAAATGAAGAAGGAAAAGCCTATGCTTAACTAACTTAATTTTTGTGCTCAACTTTTTTAAATGCTAAAACAATGTGCCGCCAAAAGATATCTAACTAAATGTCCTTTAGAAAAAAAAATTGCTTTTCAAATATTCAAACCCACTGTAAAGATGCAAAGGTGCCAGATTACCTAACACTAGTAATCTTTGCTCTACCCTTGATGTTCAGGTGTTTTTTAAAACCCAGGTAGCCTGGTAAACTCTTATTTTATTTTTATCGCTTCTACTTTGTAATAGCAGCCAATCCTGGAGAACAAAGGTCACATAGAACAAAATGAGTCACTACCCAAACTATGAGAAAGCCAGCAAGAACAATTATGGCACATCAACTAGACCACCGTGCTTCATGCTTTTGCTTGAGTGTGGCTAATACAGTCCATTCTCTTGATTTTTGCAATGTTTACCACAGTAAGGAACAATTTGGCTAATTTGCCTGTAAAAATTGATTTTGTTTGTCCTCCGATATTTTGTACTAATAAGAATTTCCCTTTAAAACAGCTAGTTCTGCCTCATCAACCTCAGACTTTCATTTTAGAGTGAATCTTCTAATTATAAAGCCATCCGGTGACAGTCTGGACAAAGATGGCATTCTGGTTAACACTCACCACAAAAGAATACGGATGCCTGAGTTTAAACCAATGCACACCTCCTCCTAAAAATAGGGCAACATGTATAAATTAGTAATGGCATCATTTCATCTAAAACATTTCACACAGTCTTAATATTTCAGTTTGCAGAGACAAAATTCGGGGCTAACTATTCAGAGAGGAATACAATATCACCTATTAAAGAAGGTCAGATCGTTTTCTGCAAGTTAATTTTCAAAAGCAATCAGATCTTGAAAAGTTCTGATGATAGGCGACACCAATTGGCATTTTCTCAAACATTCTGTTAAAAGAAAAGAGGGAAGTTTGATAACATCAAGATCGGCTTCCCTTTTGTAAAGTTTTCTTAAATCATAACTTCTTTTCTATAGGAACAAAAGCAGCATGGTCCTATTTCCAAATGGGGACAAATAAATACTAACCAGAACTGAAAAAGATTTCAGTGAGTCCGTTTCATATGGTTCTTCTACTCAACTGCAGGAATGTTATGTGGATTTGCTCAGGAATTATTGAAAAAGCAACAGGAAAGGGAATACAGTACTCTTTTTTTTTTTTTTCTTCCCTATTTGGTCTGTGAATTAAGGGAAAGGTGATGTGTTGAAATATAAGAAATGTTGTTAACCATACTCTACTCATGGGAGAAGCAAACTGTAGCTAGCTTGTGTTTTGTTTATTTCCCCCTTGTTTCAAAAAAAGATTTGAGGCAGCTATAAGATTGGTAAGCAAGGGCATAGTTACTGACAAGAGACTCTCTGCAGTGCTTGAGAACCCATGAAAGGATTTTCCCTGCCCCTTCTTTATGTGTGTCTGTAGCTCTCAAACAGTGATTTTGAAATGGTTCAATAGCAAAAACTGGCCTTCTGCTGTCAGACAGAATGCTTCAGGGGTAGATCAGCAAATAGTATAGATCAGTGACTTCTGCAAAGTACTCTGTCTCCATGGAAGTTGTTCTTCCATCATTCATTCCCTCCACCAAAGCTGTCTGGTTCATCCTTTCCATAGGTGTCAGACCCAGACATGTAAGGGCAGAACCAAAAGCACACAGGGGAGTGAGTCTATTTCCGCATCGCACACATCTGTGCCGTGACAAATTAGGACTACAGTGGCTAATGTCATAGAAATTTCGTTGATGCACTTAAGGAGTAAACTTTAAACAGCAGATACAAACAAGTGACCAATCCACTTCCGACGGGCCTCAGATATGGATAACCTCATCCGTCTGAGAGCCTTGAAAATAGGCCTAGAAGATGGAGAAAAGGATGGAGAAAAGAAGAGGATCTAGGCATGGCAAGGACAAAGATATTTTTCCTAGGCATGGTAGGCTGAAGGTTTCATGAATTCTTTAATTTTTAAGGGAGGATTGAAAAATAAAACCAGAACTAAACTACATAAAAAACATTTTTTCTACCATACGACATGGTATTTGTGATTTTTGTATATCCATTTGTGCTTCATTGATCTATTTAGTAAATTGTGCGTTGTTCATTCCATTATTCCTCCACTGTTGTTCTAAGGTCCAAAGTTAAAAACGATTTCTGCAGTTGTAGAAGATACCTTAGTTGAGTTGTGTGCTTCAGGATAGGCTCACCGTGCTGGTGCAGTGAACAACACTGGACCACTCATCTCTTTAACTGTTAAACGTTTCATTGAAGCTCATAAGAAATCTCTTTAAAATTTTTTTTAACGTTTATTCATTTTTTGATAGAGACAGAGCGTGAGTGGCGGAGGGGCAGAGAGAGAGGGAGACACAGAATCCAAAGCAGGATCCAGGCTCCGAACTGACAGCATAGAGCCTCACGTGGGGCTCAAACACATGGGCTGTGAGATCATGACCCGAGCTGAAATCGGATGCCCAACCAACTGAGCCACCCAGGTTCCCCGCTCATAAGAAATCTCTTGAGGATCTTGTTGCTCTCCAGACCAGTTCCCAAGGATCCAGGGTTGTTTTCTTCACAGAGCTATAGTCATAGCTATACCATCTGGAAAATGGGGTTTCCAGGGTCACAGGCACAGGGAGGATAAGTGCTCCTAAACTCTTGACCAGAAGCGACCAACTTTATTCTCCTCAAGCCCCCAACCAAACTAATGAGGGGGTAGAAAACGTGGGAGAGCTGCATAGTATTTTGTAAATACCCCTGTCCCTGCCACATCTGATTACTAAAAGTAAGATCTATGCTAAGACTGACTAGAGAATGGAAGTAATACCTCTTCTGGAAATCTTGCTGAAACATTCGTAAATGTAAAAATTGGGGGCGGGGAGCTTTTTGAAAGGGCACATTGCCAGGCCCATGTGTCAAATTCAGTTTTGTAGGGTTGAAGTAGAACTAATGCCTTCATCAGGCTTATTCTACCAAGGGCTGTGTGTAGCATGATGAACATGGAAGACAGATTCTGCGGTGAATGTAAAAATTCTCTTTAGGGTACTGGATGAAATGAAACTAAAAATCAAAGACAAGTCATGTGGGAAAGTCAACGTCTTTTCAAGTTACCCCTTCCATTCTCCAAAGGGGTTCATTATGCCTTTATAGTCAAGGGAAGTTGGATGCCCCCCCAACCCCTTGTAGGTACGAATGCAACACTGCCAAAAACACTCTGTGGAGAATCATGTTAGATCAGGGCCTTTGTCCAGGCTCTTTTCTCCTTCCGTTTTCTTCCTCTTTTGTCAATTATACTTGACTTGGAGAGAACACAATAGAGGAAAACATCATGTTTGTTTCTCCTCCAAGCCCTAAATAGGGCCTTTCCATTCTTCCTTTTCCTCTCAGATTGTTACTGAGGCTTCGTGCTCATTAGTAGGTATTCTTTGGAGAGAAATTTGGAAGGAAAAAATTAGATGATAATATGGGTGATTTTAAGTGTAGGCATGCACAAAAACTTCTTAAAAATCAGGTTGTGGTATGCATTCTTATTTTAGATTTGCCCTTGTTAACATCTCCTCAATAAACAGGTGCATACACTTCCCCAAGCTGTCGCTGTTGTTTATTTAGCCTGTATGCTTCAAAATCTACTGATGGATGATACCCAACCAGCTTGAAGCTTGACTTTTGGAAACTAGAGCCTTAAAGTTTTAATGAGACTTTCTTAAAGTATAGTCCAACGGGTTTGTTATAATAGGAGCGTATCTCTTGAAGAAACTATAAGAGTATCACTTTTGTATGTTAATTTTAGTTCAACAAATAGGAAAAATGATTATGAGTAATAGCTCTTAGCTTTCAGATAGTTCTTTTCATGTTCAAAGTACTTGACAAACATTAATTAAATCACTGGCAGTCAAATTAGATAAATATGTTCTCTGTATGTGCATAGCTGTACCTTCCATGCACACAGTATTCTAAATCACATCACTGCAGATCAAACACTTTTTTGCCATCTGAACTTGGTTGGCTGACACTGATTCCAAGCAACAGATAATTGCTAGAAGGGCTAATCATGAAGAGAGATTATGTAAGCTTTCTTTGCTTTTAAATAAAAACATGAATTTATCCTTGATAAAAGGTACAGGGTGAACTGCAGTGTAAAATTCTTCTGTCTCTGGGCCAGAAAGTAACAATGACAAAGCAAATTCCTTGCATTATATTGTTGGAATAGCTAAACTGTAATTTAAAGAGATCATTTCATCAACAGAGAGTACATTTCATATTTCCTGGGCTACTAATGTTTTTGGCCTCTTTAGCACCAAAAACAAGAAGACTTTTCAGGCTAAGCATGGTGTTGATTTCAGCAATATGGTAATTGTTCATTAATGCTAGGAATCCTTGGTCACTACTGACTTGAGAATTTGCTGGCATTTGGGCCAGCAAATTAAACATAGTAAATTTCATGATTATTTTTAGAATAACTTGCACTTTTTTTTTTCCTTCATTGAATTTAATGAAGCTTTCCAAACCATCCCAAGAGATTAACTGCTCCCAATGGACCCTCAAACAAAGTATATGCCAAATAAAAAAGAGTGCTAATAACATTCCATCTTTGAATAACACCTAATGAATTAACACACTCTACTCACCTGCACAGACAATTGGGAAAAGGCATGCACATGCATGTGTAGAAACATCTTAGCCAGAATCAGGCTAGGTTTCCTTGAGATGCTTAAACTGCATAACTATGAATGGAGAGGACTTCAATTTCTCCTTCAATTCTATCAAACTAGTCTAGTTTGTTTCCAGGGGGAAGAAACTACTTGTTAATTGTCTTGAAATTTGCTGAAACTTGCTTGCAATTTGCTGAAAAAAAGAACATTTAGTTCAACCAAGTTGTCTTTTTGGACAGACTGTGAAAGTATTACTTGGAGTCGGAATAGCTGTTCATGTGGATCTCACAGAATGGTATTTGTTTCTCTTTTATAGAAGTGCCAACATATATGCCCATAAGCTTAAAATCTGAGACTCTTCTTCGTTACTGAGGGAAACCTGGCGTTCAGTGGGGTTACGTGATATGCTCAAGGTAACACTCACAGCCCACATGGTCTAAACATGACAGATGGCAACAGGGAACCATAACTGATACGGTTCTGCATCTGCTTTAGTGTTCCTTGTCCCTACTATTAGACTCTTGCCATATCCCAGGAGTAAGAGTGAGCTTTTTCTGATATTTAGAGTAGACAGTCATTGATGGGGACTGACTTTCGGCCCAGAAAAACTTTTTAGATATATCCCTATGGTATAAATTTCTTCTTCCTTTAGTATTGAGACAAAATATTGGACCTGGCTGGGGATGTTTAAATGGCTTTAAAAGTTTAATAGTATTCCAAATGTAAAAGGCCTTAAAAGGCAAATAAGATAAAATGTGTATATTTTGAGTTGTACTGCTTCTATTTATTTATTTATGTATGTATGTATGTATGTATTTATTTATTTATTTATTTTTTATTTATTTATGGAAGGGGAAGTGTAGAGGGAGAGAGGGAGAGAGAGAAGGAGAGAATCCCAAGCAGGCTCCACACTCAGTGTGGAGCCCAATGCAGGGCTTGCTTCCATAACCCTGGGATCATGACCTGAGCAAAAATCAAGAGTCGGATGCTCAACCGACTGAGCCACCCAGGCACCCCTGATTTGTATTGATTTTTACAGTCAGAGTTCACTGCCTTCATTTCATCACTTCTTAACACTCCACCCTGTGAAAACTCTTCTCTTGGAGGTTACACATGACATCTTTCTTGTTAATGGTACTAGCTTTTACTTAGTGTTTTTTTTTCTTGACCTTTTTGCTGTATTTGACACAGTAGACTCTCCCCAACCAATACCATTTACCACCCTATATAAATACCCAATAGTTGATTTCATTGACATTTTTGTTTTCTTTGCTAACCGTGCCATCAAACATGTCCTCCTTACATCATCTCCTGCTTGGATTATCACGCAGGCTTCTGTCTGGTCTTCCAGGTTGTTATCTCTCTCTTCTCTAATCCATAATTTCAGAGTGACTAATCTTCCAAATATCTACAGTTTAATTTGAACTTAAAATTCCTTCTTCCCTACAGGGCCCTACTTTTCTCTCCTGTTTCATCTCCTTTGCTTTCCTCTTGGCTCTTTACATTCCAGAAACACTTGCCTTTTCTAGTCTCAAAGACACTATGCTTGATCCCTCCTTAGGGCTCTGCGCTAGTTTACTCTGCCTGAACTTCTCTTCTCCAGATCATTCCACAACTGGTTATTCCTTTCATTCAAGTCCTTGTTTAAATTTTCCTCAGAAAGATCTAACCAGTTTGATCTCTCTAACCAAACTGATCTCTCTACTCAGTTTGATGCCCTTACGTTTAATTTCATTCAGAACAATTATTACAATTCGGTAGCTGCGTATTCATTTGCTCCTCTCTGTCTCTCCCAAATAGAGTGTATACTCCCTGAGATCGGGAGATTTTTATTTTATTGCTTTCCCTCCAGAAACTAGAACTTAAAGAGTCATGAAAATCTGTTGAATGAAGAACACTAGACGTTGTATCATTCCTAATCCATTCAACACTATACCCTCCTATTGCTATATAAGCACACTGACCAGTCCCCACAGGTTGTTGTCACTCTCCACGGAATTTACTTTCTATTGTGTCACATGTGTCCACCTTTTTTCTCCAACCAGATGATAAGCTTCTGAAAGGGAGAGGCCTTTTTATACTTTTCCAGCCCTCCAGGCCTAGCAGAGTGCTGAGCAGCATTTGGTATGTATTTAGCAAACACTTATTGATTTATTTCTGACTGTAACATTATATACTGCACCACTGAGCACTTTTACATCAGTAAGTCTGAAACGGAAATAAAAATAGGTCGACCATAAAACACCAGCATAAGGCCTATGACAGGGTGAGAGCTTTCTTTCTTACTTTCTAATTCAACTGAGTAGCAAACTAAAGTTTTCTGGAATGAGGATGTGATGAATAGGAAAGCTTACCCTGGGAAAATTTCTTCCTTCTCTAGCAATTGGAGGCTGATCACCCTTTGAGCACCCTCTGAGTGCTGATCACCTTCCAACTCCAATGTGCTCAGGTCAATGTATACCGTTACTGACTCTTGCCATAATCCTAAAGTCACCTTGGACTTTTTACTGTTCTTTGATCCCTGTATACATACTCACTGAACTCACGTCTTTTCCTTAGTTGTCTTTGTGACTAACATTTCTTTTAAAACCCCACCTGCTACTTCAAAAGTTATGGTCTCATGTCTTGTCTTCAACCTTCTCTCCTGTCAAAGCCACCCAGAATGATCTCCTATTGGATCAAGTCTAAATTTCTCAGGCTCAAATTCAGGCCTTCTGTGAATGATTCTACCTTGTCATTTCAGCTTGGTTTTCTATTGTTTCTAAAAGGAGCCTCCTGTTCTAATTCATCTGATCTCCTAACTTTTCCCCATTCTTAGTTTGCTTGTTTTCTTCCCTGTACCTTTGTTCAAACAATTTTCTTTATGCCAATCCAAATTCTACATTTCCTTTTTTTTATTAAAAAAAATTTTTTTTAAACGTTTATTTATTTTTGAGACAGAGAGAGACAGAGCATGAGTGGGGGAGGGTCAGAGAGAGAGAGAGGGAGACACAGAATCTGAAACAGGCTCCAGGCTCTGCACTGTCAGCACAGAGCCCGACATGGGGCTCGAACTCACGGACCATGAGATCATGACCTGAGCCGAAGTCGGACACTTAACCGACTGAGCCACCCAGGTGCCCCTCCTTTTTTTTGTTGTTTGTTTTTTTGTTTTTTGTTTTGGTCCTTTTAAGAGATGTTCCCTTGATTTACATGGATAATTTTCAATTTAAGATTTGGACTTTATGATTGGATCCATGGTTAGTAATGGTGAATTGTTTATTGTTTCATATTTCACCTCCCCAGTAATACCATAATTTTCTTTTTAAATAAGGTTTTTTTTTTCTTTTTCTTTTTGAGAGAGAGTGAGCATGTGTGAGTGAGAGTAGGGGAGGGGCAGAGGGAGAGGGACAGAGAGAATCTTAAGCAGACTTCACACTCAGCACAGAGCCCAACACGGGGCTTGCTCTCAAGACTGTGAGATGGTGGCCTGAGCCGAAATCAATAGTCAGACACTTAACCAACTGAGCCATCCAGGCGCCCCTGTAGTTTTCCTGACAATAGGGACTTCATAATATCTACAATCACTCACAGCTCTTGGCACCTCCTCGGATGAATGTGTTTGGCTGAGACGTGGCTCCACAGGCCTGTCCAGAATTGCCTGGTTTACAAAGATGAACCCTGAGCAGGTGAGATAGAGTTTGTGAAATAGGAATCCTTGAAGCCAGTGGCACAAAGATGGCCTTTAAGAGCAATACCTTCCTAGTTAATGTCAAGTCCAATTTCAATTTCATACATCACTCAGACCATGTAGGCAAAACTGCAAAGGCAAAGACTTCTGATGTTGAATAGCTTTATGTAATTGGTAAGTATTAGCCAGATGCTGGCAGGTATGTGAGACAAGAGATCCAAACCTGAATACTGACTGGCTTTGTTTCCAATGAATCTGGGTAATATTGAGCAAGTAATTTACCCTCTTGGGGCTTCAGTTCTTCATCTGTGAAACGAAAGGATTAGACTCCAGGTGATATTAAGGACTAGATAATTCAATTATAAAATTACATGATTCTATTTCCAAAGCAATGGAATGGAGACCACAGCCTTTAGAGTTTTTCATATACTTGTTCTCTGTGATAGGATTTATTAGTTTTGTGTGTACTTAGCAACCCAGCTTTCAGCTTTCGGCATTTACACTTTTCCTTTTCCCAATTTGTGATAAAGTAGAGGGACAGATGGTTTATTAGGCTTTCAAATGCTTGCAATGCTGTTGTTCAATTCAACAATGGTTTTAAACTTTGAAGGTCCACATAGAGCCTGGATTTTGTTTAGAAGGGAAGATAGTTTTAACTCTTCAATTTAAGGATAATAACGTTTACTCCCATATTTTAAAACAACATGTGGATGTAACTCCAAAGGCCTAATCAGTTTCCTTCATTTCTTAACTCATTTCCACATCACACCCTAACTCTTCCAAGTTGCAGTTTTGAAAATGAAGTTACCAGACTTCCAGTTACATGTGCATGTTTTGCCTTCTCCTGACTCACTTAACCCACAAGCTCCTTCCAAATACAAAACCCTTTAATTCAGAAACACAGAAATTTAAATGTGGAAGGGACAAATTCCTCATTTTATAGGTAAGAAAACAAAAGGTTCTGGTGCTCTTTCTACTATGTATTTTATCAAAAAGTGAGGTTAGGTTGGAGGGAAAAACATCTAAAATTTGTGAATTCTAAGCTCCAATAGAAAATTTCATTCTTTTAAATTTAAGTGTCAATACATTACCCCAAAGAGAAAGTAGAGACAACTAAGCAACTCAAAGGTCACCACTGCTATCTCCTTGCTTTGTGCTTTTAATTCGTCAGTGACTCTCTTCGTGTAAGTGTGGACAAGCAATGGTTGAATACCCAAAATGCATCCTAAGTGTGTGGAGGAGTCAGAACAGAAAAGATGGACAAAATGTAAGCAAAGGAAAGTGTGAGCCTGCCAAGAGGTTCCGAGAGCGGACCACAGGGAGGGAAATGAGGACGCGTAGGCGAAGCAGATGCAGCCAAAGGGGTGCAAACTGCGGAGCAGGTACAGGTGGCAGGGAAGGGGCCGGGTACCTGCTGGGGTCCTGAGGCTCCAGCAAGCCAGGAAGAGGGACGGAGACGGGGAAGAGGAACCGGCACAAAAACTGCAGAAGGAAGCCGAGGCCGACCTAGTGAGCAGCGAAGACCTTCCAGAAGAAAAGAGAAGGCGCCAATGCGAGCTTAGAACGATACTAGGGGGTTAGGGAAAGAGTACGAAAAAGCTCAAGAGGCAGAGAGGGGTGCTGATGAGAGATGGAAAGGGCGCGCAGGGAGGTGGGAAGTGAAGCGAAGCCTTCGGGCAGTGGGCAGGTGAGAAGAAGAGCGGGGGCTGTGAGCTGAGGTGGGCCGGTGCGCGCAGGCGGGACCCGCCGCTGACTCAGGGACCCCGAGCCCTTGGCGTCCAAACCGCGAGGGTGGGGAGGGGGGTGGGGGGGCGGAGCCTTGAGAGCGTGGGCGGGCCAAAGGGCGGGGCCTGCGCCTGACGCGCCTCGAGGCCGCAGCGGCCGCAGGCCGGGAGGGGCGGCGGCAGCGGCGGCGGCCGCGGGGGAGGGGCACGGCGTCAGCGCGTCGCCGGCTGGGCCGCGCCGGTGGCCAGGAGGGAGAGACAAGGAGGAGGAGGAGGAGGAGGTGAGTAGGCTCCGGGCTGGGGAGCCGCGCGGCCCGGCGGGGAGGCGGGGAGCGCGGCCCCTCCCCTTCCCTCCCCGACGCCCGCCTCGCGGGGCCGCGCGGCGCGGAGTTCCCAGAGGGGCAGCGGCGGCGGCGGCGGCGGCGGCGGCGGCGGCGGCGCGAGGAGTTGGGGGTGGGGGGGGGGCGGAGCTGAGGGCCGCGCGGGCGGTGCGCTTCCCGAGCGCACGCGCTGCGCTCCTGGTGCCGTGATCCGCGTCGCGCCCGGAGCGGGGCACACGGGCTGCTGCGTTGCAATCCTGCACGCTGGCCATTTTGTGATTTAATTTTTTTGAGTTCTGCGCTTCGTGCGTGCCAGGTTCCCGCGGCCCGGCGCGCCGCCGCCACCTTCTCGAACGGCAGGCGAGGGGCGGGTGGGGGCGCGTTACATCCCCGCGGGGAGAAGGGAGGCCGGGTTCCCGGGGTTGGCCTCAGTAGGCGGAGGGGCCTCCTGGCAGATCCAGAGGCTGCCGGGCCGGGTCCCTTGCGACGCCCGGCCCCAGGCCTTCCTGAAGGGAACCTTTGCGCCTGGCCCCTCTATCGCCCTCACTTTCTTGCTTTCGTTAGCCCCTCTCCCTCTCGGCCAGTTGAAACGAAAGACCTCATTCGCCCGTTACCCCTTCCCTCCAGTGAGGATCCGGCGTGTACTTATTTTGATCGGGAGCCGGGCTAAGTGTTCTGGTGGAAAGGTTCTCTTAATCTAAGTCTTGTAAATCCAGTCATGTACTCTACAGCGAAGTTGCAGTGCTCCACAATTTAACCTTTAGGCTCCAGGGAGTGCGCGCGCTTTCTCCCTCCCTCTCGCTCTCTCTCTGTCTCTCTCTCAAATACAACTTTTAGAGTCTTCTGAGAACTGTAAGCATTAGATTATCTTTGAGATAATTCTTAAATTAGCGCCTTCGGGCAGCTCGATGGGAGGTTCAAAGAGAAGGCTTTACACTTTTTCCTCCACCTGTATCACCGTTTGAAATGGAAAACGTTGACTTGACGGTGATTTTCCACCAAGAGGTGGGTTTCACAATGCAGCCCCCGAGTGGTGGCTCACCTTGGTTGTTTGGTGCTACCTCTGAAGTTGATTTTAAAGCCCAATGTAGTGGTCAGATAAAGGAGCTGCTGAAAAGAAGGTCAGAATAATTCAGTAGAGCCATTTTATTGCATTCTGTTAACCTGTTTAAGTAAGCTAAAGCGTGGCAGGAGTTTCACCTAGGAACCCACGTACCAAGTGCTATGGTGAATTTTAATGCATTCCAGGTCTGATGTGGAATAGATTCTCCTTAGCACTTTTATTGTATATTTTCCTTAGGATCTTGTATTTAATGAAACAGTTTGAGTATGGAGGGTTGGAGGAGTACGTTTTGAATCATGAGACTTTCTTTGACAAACTTGTAAACTAAATGGCTAAAATATGAACCATGATACTGAGATAAAAATAAACTGAATTTTTGGCATTATCAGTTTGAGAAGTTGACTTCTTTACTCCTGTTTTGAAACCCTGTTGACATTTTAATCTTATGTACTACAGAAGTACAGAATTTTCTGTTTGTAAGGGACTTTCACAGTTTAATCCAAACCCATTATTTCACAGGGAGAACTTAAAGTTTCTTGAAGATATTTAACAACAATTAAATAGAACTGATTGGCTTAATGAACTGAAATGAACACTTAAGTATACAGTTTAGACCTCTCCGATGAATACTCTTGTGCCAAAATTTGTTTTGATTATGTTATCTTAAGAAAAGCCTAGTAATTACTAAATTTTCTTTTTTCTTTTTTCCTGTTTTGAGTATATGGCTTAGTTTATGATTTGGACCCATTAGATACAAATGACAAATTATGTATAGTTGGGAAATGTTACATTCCATCAGTTGAAATAGTACTTTCCAGTTTGTTGAAATTAGTAATTTTTTCACTCTAAGAACGTTTGTTCGTATTCTTGTTTCAGATAGTCTGTTTCAATTCTAGGAGAGTGGCAGTTCAAGATCCTCATATATAAGACTCTGGTGTATGTAATCTTGATATTGATGAGGAAGAAAGGTGCTATACGCATGTAGTAATTGAATTCCAGTTCCCGAGCCAACATCACTTTTCTTGGTGCGCCTCAGATGCAGAGGTCCTGAAGTCCTGGCTAAGGCAGGGTGAATTCTTTGCACCACAGTGTTTAGGCATTTAGCAAATACTTTTTGGTAAATACTTGTGTACACTTTACCTGGTGACCAGGTCTTATTCTTTCTGTGTAAGCCTCGTGTCTAGTGCTTGTGGTCATTTTGGGCTCAATCAAACTTAAGGGAGCCAAGTGCCTGGAAGTCATGAATCATGATATTGTAAACTTGAAATCATTCCATTTCCATTTCCATATACGTGCTGAATCAAATATTCTATTAAGTTAAATTCCAGTATTGGAAGAGGTAGCAGGTATCAAATATTTTAGAAAAATTGGGGGGACAAACTTAACATTGAGAATTTTATTCTTTTAACATATGTTACTCACTGTGAAGTTGGGAAAAAGGAGCATTATTTAAATTTTTTGATAGGTCACCTCAGTAGAGCTGAAGTAATGTGAATTTTCTAGTGAAATTTTCCACTGGAGCAAAGTTTGACAGCCATCTATTGAGTGACCCTCTAATTGTTACCGTAGGCCACATTTTAAAGTTTTGGTTTCACTTTATAAGGATAAACATTTTTCAGCATATAGACCTTTGTAAGGAGCATGACTTTTGGAGTCCAGACTACCTTGGCAGGCTGTCCTGAAATGATGTATTAAACAGTTTCAGGCTGTATTTGATACGGCATTCTGGTGATACAGTAAAAACAAAAGAACAAAAAACCCGAAAAACTCACTGTATTTTCTTTTTTTCTTAGGCTTATCTCTTCTTTCTTTAATAGATCAGAATAGTGTGTTTTGTTTATTTAAAATAAAAATTGAGGAAAAGTTTCAAGCATTTCTTTTGGGAAGTACCACCACTCCACCCTTTGAATAGCTTTGGAAAATAATGTTTGAGCAAATGCAAGGTCAGTTCCTTCCAGTGAATCCTATTTGAATATGTAGAGCCATATAAATAATAGCCTTCACAGGGATAACATTTTTGTACTACGTGTATTGTTTTCTATGACTCTATTACTGAAAACATTTGTATAGTACAGTAGGGCAGTATTTAATGTATAGGAAGCAAATCTTTCACATGTATCATTGCTGGTTCTTTTGCTAGTCCCAGTCTGTGTGTTCTATCCACTGCAAGTTCTATCCCTTCGACCCAGTTTTTACATTGGTTTTTAAGACTGAAAATACAGGGGTGCCTGAGTGGCTCAGTCAGTTAAGTGTCTGATTTCCACTCGGGTCATGATCTCATGGTTCATGGGTTCAAGCCCCACATCAGGCTCTGTGCTAACAGTTCAGATTCTGGAGCCTACTTCGGATTCTGTGTCTCCCTCTCTCTGTGCGTTCTCCACTCGTTCTCTCTCACTTGCTCTCAAAATAATAAATAAACGTTAAAAAAAAAAAAAAGACTTAAAATACATTAAGACCTCCATCCACTTCCAGACGTGTGATCTGGACTTACTCCGGTGCCCTGAGCGTTCATTGTTCACAGAAGTATGGTATCTCACTGTACCGTTGGCATATGTGCAGTTTGACCATGAGATTCTCATTTTAAAAAACACATTACTCATCAAGAGTTTTGAAAGACATAGCATAAACATTTAATGAGGTGTGTGTGAGGCATCTAGAATATTTCAATGTAGGTTTAGGTGGAATTAGGGTATGGATTCATTAATCAGTAAGAATTAGGAAGACTAATCCTTTCCTGCTACACTTTAAGTTCATACTTAAGTCATTTAAATAGATGAGTGTTTTGTTTTTGAGTATTTATTTTTAAAAGTAACCAGAGAAGCAATTCCACAGCCTTTCTTTAGTAAGTGTTAAATTGTCCATAGAGTTGATATGTTTTCTGGTGTTGTTTCTTTTTGTACACCAGATCCCTTGTGGACCTGAAACCTTGCCTTAAGCCTGCTTAAGAACTCTAACCTCTTGGTCATCTGCCTCTTTTTGCTATAGCCCCTATTCCTCTCCTGGACTTGGGACCTGTTCTTGTCCACAGGCAGATGGTTGGGGCTCTATTTCAACCGAGGCAGAACTTGCAGAGCCAAGATACTGTGATACTGCCTCTGGGATTTGAACTTACTGGATTGACGCCTTGGATACTGAGGACAGGCTAGCTGAGAGCTGGGCTCTTTGGCTATTACGATTTGGGCCCATTTTGAGGGTCAGCTTTTCATTTGCATCAGGCTCTAGAACACCCTAGACTTCATCCAGTCATTAGTTAGATCCCTTTCCTGACTATACCTGTTGGATTCTTTGCCTTCTTAGTTGACTCATGTAATGGGTGATTTATATCCCCCATTTTCAGTGGTAGCTATTTTTAAGTATTTGATAGTCTACCCATGTCTTCTCTCAGTTTTGAACTTTCATTTGACCAAGTAGCTGTTGTATTTTCCCATGGCGCATTTGTTTATGATCTGTCTTTCCTTCTAGATTATGTGTACCCCGAGTGTTGAAACTGAATCTGTGCTCTTCCTGGTGGTGTTCTCAGCACTCAGTACAGTGCCTGGCAAATAGCAGGTGATAAATAAATATTGATTAATATAAAATGCATCCTAGCAGTAAGTTTGTTATCAATATGGGAAATCAGTGTCCGTATAGAAATTTAGAATTCATACAAGAAGTTTAGACATTTCATTACCATCATTAGTACTACAGAGTCTGTATATTTTAAATTATAAGCATATCCATATAAAAAATAGCTTGGCAGGGCATTTATTTAAGAAGAAAAGGTGTATAATTTTTGCTATGCATTTTAAGGTATTGCATGTTTCAGTATTTCTTGAGTTTGATTAATATATATGTAATATTTTTTACACATTGAAGTTTTATGGCACTATAAAGAAGTGAGTTTAATGGTCCTCTTTTTGTTCATTAGTAATTGTATACTAAAGAGTAAATTCTCATTAAAAGGCCCTTAAATGCCTGCTCATAAAAAGAGAGACCTCTTTGGTTTTGTTCTCCGTACAGTCGTGGTTATTGTTTTGAGGCAGGTCACCAAACTCTTTAGTAGTGTAAACCTTTAAGTTGGTTTCAGAACAGTAGTCAGTCATGTATTGAATACCCAAATTACCATGTCTTCAGACAGTAATGCAAACACTCTCTATTAAAAAGGTAATGACCATAACTTTTTTTGTAGAATTTCTCGTGCTAATTTTTTAAAGAGGACTTTTGAACTAAATTTCCTGTGAAGGCCAACATCTCATACTTTCAATGATAGTGGAGTATATGTGTATGTGTAGAGAGGCGGGGGGGGGGGGGATGGTATTTTTGGTAGTGGTATTTTTAAGTGGACAGTTTACTAATTATGGTGAGGTAACATTTTACAACTCTAAAAGGAAAACTTCAATTATCTGAATGAAATTAGGTACATGAAATTAATTCAGATAAATGGGGGAATCCTTAGTGTAAATGATGCATGTCCAGAGACATGACCTCAATCTTGTTTTTTTGTTTTTTGTTTTTTTTTCTATATATGTCAGCTGCTTTTACATTACTAGATTGTGATTTTTTTTGGTGATAGGAGGAGGTAAAGTTTGCTGTGTAGTTTTTTGTTTTTTTCCTTTGCCACAAAGGGAATCCAGAATGTGGTATTCTATGAGAAGTGTAATTGCTCATCTCTCCCTGTGCTGCCCTGCCCTTTTAGGTGGTATACCATAGCCTTCCATTTTGTCACCTTCCTGTCAAATGTCAAATGTGTTTGTGGAATACACATACAGTTTGTTTGAGAATACAGTTTGTTTGAAATTAAAGCCACACCCCTCTATCCAATCACAAGATGTTTATCCTTCCCAAAAGCTGAGTTACAAGAAGTTAAGATGAATTGAGCTGGGTAAACCTTAATTCCTTCCCTGTCCCCCGTAAGGTTTAATATGAAGCAGTATCTTATGATGTAGGACCTTAAAATAGAAACAAACACTGGGGCATAACCCCTGGCTTTTATGGATCCTTATTTGAAATGAAAATTTTGCTGATTGATTAGAGTTTAGGAATGCTTTAGGAAACTGATTTCTGCTGTTGTTTATTAAGTGTGCAGCACTCTTGGGCTCCTGGCATCTGAAAGCTATTGTGTAAAGAGTGGACAGCCTCTGTAGCTGTGATGACATTTTTCTCTAGGCATTCTTTTGTTTTGGTTTTGAACAGAGATAGGGTTATCTCAGCTATGGAGATGTGTGTAGAAATTTTACTTCTCTTTTCAACATTACCTGTTGACATTTTACCTAAAGCACCTGCGGACATTTTTTATTTTCATTCTTTATTTTCAGCATGTAGCTGCTTCCTTTTTGCCTCTAGGTCTTTGAGATACAAGATGATTCATATCTTGATTACCTTGGGTAAAGTGGATATGATATCAGCAAGTTCTGTATCCAGACCTTGTGAACAATTCCTAGGTCATTGCCTGAGACCTTCTTAAATATATGCAGGCAGTGTGATTGAAGAGCTTAGGCTTCAGGGTCAGTCGAAACTGATTTTGACCCTGTACCATTTATGAACAGCATATCTTTGGGGAAAGTTAGCTACTTTTCTGGGTTTCAGTTTCCTCAGAATAATCTTACCTGTATTGATTTATTGTCATATACAGATAAGTGTTTAATGGTGTGAGTTAGTTTATCATCTACCTAGATCATTTTAAAAGGAAGTAGGTTTTGTTCTATTTGAAGACAGAAATAATCAAATTAGTAAAAATCTTTTCAAATAGAGGTCTTGCTCATTTGAATTTAAAACTATGTAAGATTCTTGCAACAGTCGATCTATTTATATACTCAGGGTACACTGATATGTGACATAGAGAGGTAGAATATGTAGCATACTTTTGAATTAAGACAGACTTGGATTTGTCTATAGGTGATCTAGCACTTGGGTAACCTTTGGGAAGGGAACTTTACTTTCTTGACTCAGTTTTCATCTGTAAAATGGGTAATAAAAGTGTAAAGAATAATAAAGGGTGAAAAAGGATAATTTGTTGTAAAGACTTCAGAGAGGAAGTATGCAAAATACTTAGTAATGCCTGAATCCATAAATACTGATAGTTGTTATTGTGACCTCAGACAAATGACTTCCCCTCTCTCTACTTCAGGTTTCCTCATCTGTAGCATGAGTATATCAGAGAACTAGTAGAATTATTATGAGGATTTAATGAGATAATACATGTAAGCGCTCATTTCGTGTTAATTGGTGTTACATTGTTTGGTTTCCAAATGAGTAGGACCAATTTTGAATTAAAATGAAAGAACTTGTACAGATATTTAATATAATTCTTATGTTGTGGGATATTTATTATCAATTTGGGGATGGCAACTTATCATTTATAGCTTTCATTGTTTCCTTAAGACAACAGTTCTCAGACTGTGATATGTAGACCCATGGGGGTTGCCGAGAGCCTTTCAGGGGGTCTGTGAGGTTAAAACTTTTTTCATAGTAATACTGACTTCTTGCTGTTCCCATTGCTTTGACATTTGCCTCACTGATACTAAAACGATGGTGGGTAAAACTGTGGGCATCTTAGTAGATATTAAATGGCAGTGGCATCAAACTGTACTAGTAATCATTGTATTCTTTATTACCATGCTTTCCCAGTAAAAAAACAAAACAGAAAAGCCAGTTTCACTGAATAATGTCCTTGATGAAGCAGTAAAAAAAAAATTGTTATTAAATCTTCATCCCTGAGTACACTTTGTTTTAATACTCTTTTTGTGATGAGATAGGAAATACGCAAAAAACATTGCTGCTGCGTATGCAGAGTACATTGGTTGGCTCAAGGAAAAACCCTTCTATGATTTTTTTGAGTTTCAAGCTGAATTAGTCATATTTTTCATGAAACATCACTTTTACTTGTAATAATGACTACCAAACTATGATTGTTTAGATTTAGATATTTGGCAGTCATTTTCTTGAAAATGAACAAAGTAAGCCTGTCACTTGGGGGAAAACAACTGGTAATACTTGTTGCCAATGATAAAATTTGAGCTTTCAAGTGAAAATTAAAATTTTGGAGAACTTGTATCACCTGCTGTGCCCTTGTCAGCTTCCCAGTACTTAAAGACTTTTCTGATGAGATGGGTAATGATATTAATGAATCTGCGTTTTTGCTGTGGTATTAATTAGTTAATTATGTCAAGATTTGGAATATAAACAAATGCAAGGAGCTGATATTTTCAAAGTGATCAACGTTACAAAATTATTGGTAAAAAACCCTTATAAAAAGCAAGTAACAGGGATGTCTGGGTGGCTCAGTTAAGTGTCAGACTCTTGATCTCTACTCAGGTCATGATGTCACTATTGGTGAGTTTCATCCCTGCATCGGGCTCTGTTGACAGGTGTAGTCTGCTTGGGATTGTCTGTCTCCGTTTCTCTCTGTCTCTCTCTCTCTCTCTGTCTCTCTCTCTCTCTCTCTCTCTTTCTCTCTCTCAAAAATAAATAAAACATTAAAAAATAAAAGCAAGTGACAGAATACAAAGAGTTTATGTGATAATAGGATCCATGTTATAGATAACCTTCAAACTCCAGCTTGTCAAGTTTTGGTGTAGTATCAAAGAACAACATTCATAATTATTTGAAAAGGCAATTCATATTAACGTTAATTCCTTTTTTATTGAAATCAAAACAACATATCACAACAGATTGAACATAGAAGAAGATAGGAGAATTCATCTTCTATTAAATTAGAAAGAAATTTCCTTTTTTTTTTAAAAGAAAGTAATTTTTCATAAAGTATGTTGTCATATTACATATGCCATTGAAATTTTAAAATGAATTAATACTTAAACTTTTCTCATTTAATTTCTAATATAGTAAATATTGACAATTCTAACTCACATTAACAAAAAGTCGAGAATTCTCAATTTTTGAGAACACAAAGGAGTTCTGATACTAAAAAGTTTGAACTGTTCCCTAAAGGGAAGGAGACTAGATTCATCAAAAGATTAAAGTTCTGAAGTTTTAATCTTTTGAGTGTTCCTTTGGAATATGGACTATATGCCTCTACTTTATTTTTCTGGATTTGAGGGTATGTTGTTGGACTTCTGGGTCATTCCCCAAGTGGGCAGAGGGTTCCTGTATGTGTTACTGAAGAAGATTTTCCTTTTATTTAAGGTTGGTGCTACCTATATGCTATTCAGAATTGAGATAAGGTTAATGGTCATTTCAGTCAGCCTATTCATTTTTGATACAAACTGTTTTGTTTGTGTTAGAGCTATTCATGCAGGTTTCAGAATTGTTCAGCATGGCAGTCTATTTCAAAGTTGTAGTGAAATTCACTGCTAAAAATAAACTGCCATTTTCTCTGAAGTCTTTACATGAGGCTAATCTGTTCTGCTATAAAGTCTTCCTGACATTTCATAGCTGTTTTCTAATATAGTCAGTCTACAACTTATTTGTGATTATTTGCAGCAATATAATATAAATTACAGATGGGTTCTATGCCATTAATAGTATGGGCATAGCTTCATTGTGGACTATTGGCATGTTTCTTTGGGGAATTATATTCTCACTGGTAGAAGTCTAGCCAAATACATTTCTCCATTTTAGTCGGTCAGTGGCAGGAACCCCCCGCCCACTTTTCCCTTACGGTAGAAATGGGATTGTTAAAGCTTTGGTAGAAGGAAGAGAGACATTCTGAGGCAGTGCTCAAGAAACACAGATACTTTGAGCTCCCCAAGTGAGTAAAGGGTAATTGTTAACACGCTCAGGTGAAGCAGGTGTAGAAACTTTGGGCTAATTGGCAATGATGAAAGGAAAAAGAAGGGATGTTCTGAATGCTGCTTGGGAATGAGATATTCCCTTTTTAGGGCAGTTGCTAAAAAATAAGAGATGCCTTAACATGGGTAGTTTTAGGTTGGGAAATCCATTTATGTAGAATTTTTTTTGTTGTTGTGCTCTTATATTTGGTTATTGTATGAACTGAGCTCAAGAAACAATGACAAGCCGGTTGGGAAGGTTGAACTCATGGATTTATAGGCCAGAGGTGTGAATGTAAAAGGAAATGAAGTCCAGGGGCATTTATGAACAGGAGGAGTAGTGGAAGCCAGGAAAATGTTGCAGTATGCAGATTGTCCACAGGGGCCCTGAATAAATTCATGTTACAGAGTGGTTGTTAGAGCAGGGGTAAAACTGGCTATCAGCCAGCAGAAATCTGTGATTGATTGCTGTGACTCACAGCCTACTGTCCTAGGATCTCTGGCAGGAAATAGAGAATTTTAAGACTGGTATGCAGTGCAGGAAGCCTGTTATGGAGAATGGTTGACATAACGCAGAAATCCAGAACTAGGAGAACTTAGAGATATGGGAGAGGCCAGTGTTGGAGAGGAATTTCATTTGAAGCTGAGCTCCTTGTCTTCTTCTTGTCCAAGGGCAATGTTGACCCCTTGGATTGAGGCTAGGCTGAGCCAAAGTGGAAAGCAAAGTAACTATAGCTGTCTGCACTGGAGTGACAGGCTTGCCCAGAAATATTTATTAAACAAATTGATGAAGGTATGGCAAGGGAACAGCTGGGTCATTGAACACAGGTTCTTCATGCAACAGATACCAGGTGTCCTATTTCCTACCTACTCGATATCCTCAGGTCAGGGGTTGGCAGACTTTTTCTTTAAAGCACCAGAGAGTAGATGTATTCATCTTTATGGGTCATGTAGTCTGTGTTGCGCCTACTTAAGTTTGCCATTGTAGCATGGAAGCAGCCATAGAGAAGTACATAAATGAGTGAGTAGCTATGCTTCCACTAAAATGGAAGGAGACTGAAGTTTGTATTTCATATAATTTCACATGTCACAAAACACTAATCTTTTTTAAAAAGCTTTTTCCAACCATTTAAAAATATAAAATCTGTTCTCAGATCATGGCTGTATGAGCATAGGCGGTGGGCTAAATTTTGGCCAATGGGCTCTAGTTTGCCGACCCTGGTTGTAGTCAAAGAAATCACTATCAGTTATGATGCTGAAAGCTTAGCGTTACTGAAGTAGATATTCTCTAGGACAATGCTGTTGGTGACACTGTCTTGTTTTATAGGTGACACTGATGATAAAAATCCATTCAAGAATTTAGATGTGACATCTGCAGCAGGTTCAGATCTCTCAGCTATAAGACAAACTGGATACTTCGTAAAGATTTTCATCTGTTATGCACAGAGCCAAAATCCGTTACTGAAATTGTCTGGGTGAGCAGCCTGCTGGGTCCAGTGATGACGCACTAGTAGACAAAGAAGTTGAAAAAGAAGGATGGCATATTCTTTGGATGACTGGCAGAGTGTGACGCCAGTATGGCATCAAGCCCTACTATGATTCCAAGGACTTCATGACTAAATAAAAATTATTTTTTTATTTTTTTATTTTTTTTGGTGGAGGTAGTCAGAGTAAATTTAATTCTTACTTGGGGAGTGTGTAATGTATTATCATTTCATAATGATACATGGTAATTGCTTTGGTAAACTATGAAGATTCTGTCCATTTACGGAACTTACGTAGTTATCACCTTTTAGTATTGGGTTCTTTTACTTCAAGGGAAATAGAGTAAAGAAAAACATCTACTTAAGCTAAAAAAAATTAACCTAAGAAGGTTAATTTAAAGACTGTCATTATTATAAGAAAGTTTTTGCTTTGGGGCATTCTTGAAATTTTGCTCTCCCCCAGCATGCATAAAATATGTTTCTGTTTGCAAAAAGCTATTGTACCCAGAACTTTCTAAGAAAACATCCTTTTGCATAGGCTTTTGAACTCCTTAGGGGTAGAAAATCACAGTCTATAATATTAGGGGCATAGAACAGTTGAATTAAAAAATTAATATCTTTAGACCTATTAACTAAATTCATTTAAAATGATTAGTGAACAGATGTGGATTGGAAATAACCCTGTATTTTCTAGAACCATTAAATCACAAGAAAACTGGAACGTCAAAGTATTCTCTGAAACAAATCAGTATTTTATTTTGTTAGAGACCTTGCTTTTGGCATGTATCTGTTTATTCCAGTAGTAGAGGATTTGAAAGCAGTGCTCCCAAATGAAGTGGGTGGATTCTTAATGTTGAATCCCATTTTTTTTTTCAGTGAATCTTCAACATTTTTTTCATTTTAGCATTCAACAAAAACTCTGGCATCCCAGAATATAAAACATAGATTCATGCAGCTCATCTACAAACAGAAAAAGATTTCCTCATGACTTACCTTGAAAGCTGTTCAGGGCATATACTATTCAGGGCATATACTGTTTTATTCAAGGCATATACTCTTGAATTTGTCAGTGTGCCACGGCTACTACTGCATGTTTTTGGTCACAGTGCAGTGCAACCAACAGCCGTCCTGCTAGGAAGAAGATCTGTGGTTGCTGAATAGTCAAAATTACACACATCTAATTTACAAGTCAGATTAGAGATCAGAATCCTATGATAGCTTTATGTGGAATTGATTTCATTTCATGGTTTTTAAAGGTGTTTTTTCATCGAAGCAATGCCTATAACTGAAAGGTGTGTTGTAGCACTTGAATGCTTTAAACTTTTGAATCTGGAATGAAAAGGATGTTCTTATAGATGTTCAGATCCTGGAACTCAGGGATTTTGAAGTAAAATGCTCTTGTCATTCATTTATTGTGCCATAATTAAACTGCCCTGTGTTATTGTCGTTAATATTTGGAAAAGTTGGCCATTTTCAAATATGAGGCACTTTAGGAAAGACTGTTGTATGTGTGTGTTTGTGTTTAAAGCAGCAAACTACTTTTACCTTATAAATAAGATACATGTAATAAAAATTATGTGGGTTTAACATTGATAACACATTTGAATCAGGAATTCATTGTGGTCTTCTGAAAACCTATGAGAGGGAGGGGACAATAACCAGAGCATTTTGTATATTGCAATTTTTTTTTTCTAAAGCAAACTTTTATCAAAATATACAGAAGAGTGGATACATGTAGCTTGATAGGTTTCAGTTACTCTTAATTCACCTGTTCTTGTTGAAATTGAGAAGACCTCTCATAAAAGTATAAAAAAGTGGTTCATTGCAAAAAGGATAGTGGTATTGCTTGGAATTTGAGAATGTAGTGGCAAGAAAACATCTGTGTTAATCTTTTATATGGTTTTTGAGATAATAATTCATTTGAATATAATCAGGAGAAGAAGAAAATCCAGGTGTTTAAAACTAGTTTCGCATCAGTGGTCAGAAGGATATTTAGTTTATCCTCCCCCACATCCCATACTCATGTGATAAGTTCTTATGAATTGATTTCTGAGATGACAAAACATTAGAAATTGCAGGGTTTTGAGAATTCATCAATTACATCTTTCTGTCCACTGTTTTATGTAGGACCTGTTTACGATATTTATAGGGTATGAGGAAGGCAATGATTCTGGCTTTTGTGATTTCAAAAAAGACTTTGAAGAAAAAGATTAATGCAAAGTTAGGATGTAATAGGCATACATTATTGTGTTAATTACTGTCTTAATTTTAGTAAAGCAGTGACTGTTTAGGTGCATCCTTCCCCTACTGCCTTGCCCCCTAACTTCATAATCCCCTGGCTAAAGCTGCTTTTTGTTAAGGCAAGTGACATAATTTTATGAATGGAGAAAATGAGGCTATTCTAGACTTTGGGAAATTAGTGGAATGTAAAGGGAGAAAGAGATTGTAAATGTGATACGTAACAAGATCATAGACTAGCACTCTATTTTTGGATTGACGGGTGGTATCCATGCAATAGAGTGGTTTATTATGTACTATTTATTTAAAGCTTCCTGATTAGTAGGTATCGACTAAGATACTTTGCAAAAGTTTTAATTCGTTCTGCAACCTTGAAAGCAAGTGCAATTATCCTAATTTCCTGATGAAAAACCTAAGGGGTATACACAAGGTCTTAGAAGTAAAGATCCAGAGTCCCACATTGCGTCTCATTTTATAGAGGCCTTTTCTCTCCAGTCGTTGTCTGATAAATGAAGAAATAAAGTAATCTGAAAGGCCAGCATACAGTATGGGAAGATTTTAGGATTAGTGTCTTTTAACATAAATACCTTCATGTTGGTGTTGCAGAAGGATGTTGGAGCCTCCTTGGAAAGTAGGGAGATAGTACATTTGCAAATACTGTATCTGGACTCTAGAACTTCTCCAACTAATGGGTTACCAGTTAATATAGTACTGTATAGCTGTGTTTTCAGATGTAAGTGATGCCATGATACAAAATCTATAAATGAAAGGTCGGTGATAATGAGCTGCCACAGTAACATATGTCATAAGCTAGATTAGATCAACTTCGAATAGAATGTATACAAAAATGCTTGAAAGAGGGTTGGTTTAAAAAGTCTGTACAGTCTAGGGTGACTACCAGTTTGGGGTGTGGGAATAACCGTGGAAAAACAGTGTCACAAAGCCGATTAAAATGAGAACTATAGATGTCTACAGCCTTTACAAGTAGACCTATACTGCCTATAACAAGACATCATCTTGGAAGGACACATTCAGTCACTTGGTTAGGAACAGTGCCTTAGCAGTATTTTTTTTTTTTTTTTTTTTTGAATGTTTAATTTTGAGAGAGAGGGAGATAGAGAATCTGAAGCAGGCTCGAGGCTCTGAGCTGTCAGCACAGAGCCCTATGTGGGGCTCGAACTTGAAATGGCAAGATCATGACCTGAGCCAAAGTCAGATGCTTAACAGCTGAGCCACCCAGGTGCCCCTTAGCAGCACTGTTTTTAAGTGTAAAAGACAACTGTGTGAAAGGGCTTTCAAGTCAAAATATCCAACTATGTTTTTTCAGGTATAGAGTAAATGATAAGGAATCTTGGACTTTGTCATTCATTGGTCCTTTAGGAGGAGTGAAGTGAGCAAACAACAAAAAACAAAAAACACAGCCAAGGTGGCAGCATGGTCAAGTGGCTTAAATATGAGTACTTTGGCACCTTGGTGAAGCATGTGGTATTGAAGACAAGAAAAAAATGTTGAAATTATTGAACTCAAGATGCTAGAATGCAAAATAATTATTTTAATTACTTGAAAATACAGGGGAAAAAAGCAAACAAATCCCACAAAGGGTAAGATTTAAGGAGAGACAGTCAAGAGTGAAGTGGTTGTATGATATTCCCAGACAGAGTTTTTACTCAAAAAAGGAGAAAAATTGATGAGAGAAATCAGGAAAAGGGATTTTGAAATAGGTGTTACAGAAATAGGGAAGTACGCTCCTCCAAGATTGCTAGGAGGCAGAGAAAACATTGGATAAGTAGGAGAAGAGTGATCGTAAACACGACGTTGAATTCATACTTTATAGTAGTCAAAAGTGACCACCTGTTTTAGGTCATGATCTCCCAATAAAAGACCTGCTGATTGGTCTCATTCATTCTGTGAATGCTTATGGATGTTTCTGTGGGCTAAAATTATCCATGTAGCCTTGTGACAGTGGGTAAACATGGATTTGGATTTGGGTTTTAGAGTCTGATTTAGGCTGTAAGTTTGTTAAGATTATTACCAATATATTTTCAGCTTTTACTAAGAGATTATATTTTACATTAGCTGGCTATCCTTGACATTGTTCAGAAGTAAGATACCAGATGTGATTTAAATCAACTTTATTGAATGTAATTTGTATACAAAAATAGTCATTTTAAAATGTATAATTAATGAACTTTGACAGTGTATCTACCCATGTAACTACTCCCTTCCCCCCATTCAAGACACAGAACATTTTAACATCCTCCAAAACTTCCCTTATGCCTTTTTCAGTCAGTTCTTCCCTCTCCTTGAAGACGACTTCTGTTCCGATTTCTATTTTCCTTAGATTAGGAAGTTTGTTCTTGAAGTTTACATGGAGACATAGAGCATGTACTGTTTTGTATCTGGCTTCTTTTCCTCAATATAGTGGTTTTGAGATTTATCCTTACTATTGTATGTATTAGTGGTTCATTTTGTTTTACTGCTGAGTAATACTCTGTTTTGCCACAATTCGTTTATCTATTCTGTTAATAGACATTTGATTTTCTTTTTCCCCCTCTGGTTTTTGGCTATTGTGAGTAAAGCTGCTATAAACAGGATTCTTGTATAATTCTTTTTGTGGACAATATGTTTTAATTTCTTTGGATTAAATACCTCAGAGTGGAATTGTTCTGTTATAGGACTGGTGTATGTTTTAATTTCAGAAGTGTATATATAATCTTATATGTATAACTTTTACAACGTCACACCAGTCTCAGCATGCATTTTTAGTTCAAATCTGTAAATCTCTGTGCTTTGTACTACTTATGGATACTGGTTTGTACTAAATGATTTCTCTAACCAGAGAGGTTTCAGAATTATTCTTCATGTAATAATTGAAATTTAGTAAATAGTCTTATGATATATCTATTTTTTTAAAATCATAAGTTACAGTATATCTAACATTAACTTAAATAGATGTGTAATTGTCAACTTGGTTTGTTGTATAGAATTTTAAATTTTGTAGGCAGCAGATGTTTGGATTTGAAAGTGAGCATTCTCCATTTTATGCAGTGGCTCTTCATTGAATGTAAATATATTTAAATGAGATGTTTGACATAGGAATACTATACTAATCTACTAAGGTAACATTTGTATGACCCAATGAAGAATCTTTTTCTTTTTTCCTGATGCTTTTAGTCAATAGCGTCCCCCTCCTTTTTTGGTAAATCTTTATTTCACATGGAGTTGCTTAAAATGAAGGGTCCCTTATATTAGGTAAGCAGTTAGTTGCATTGTAGGGGAATTGCACCTCCAAAAACAGGATGATGATCAGGATTTGTTTCAGGATTTTAGCTAAAGCTCCAAAGCTGAAAATAAAAGTTAGTAAGTATCCTTGCATTCTAAGGACGGATATGGGACTTAGTAAAGGAGAATAGAACTGCAGCACCCACTTCCCATATATAACAAATTAGAAAAGAGGGGAATATTACAAGTGTCATTCAGATGAGGAATTGTTTGTTGGAGTTAGTTTGTGACATTTCCGTTTTTCCCCAAAAGGACCTTCTGTTTCCAGCCCAGAATTTGGGTATGTCTGCCAGAAGTGTAGATTGGTATTTAACATCTTGTCTGGATATTTAATGACCTACAGAATCTTGTGTCTTTTACTGCATTGGCACCTTCCAGAGAGTTCTTGAAGGAGAATGATAATATGTTTTCCAGAGTTTGGAGCATTCCTGAACATAGACTTCTTTCTAGAGTGGAGGAGGGTAACCGGAGCCAGTGAGGTGACATTTTGAGTGAGAGGGCAGTAATGGAAAGAGGTGATCTTTGTCCATCTGGTGGAAAGAAACCATGAGGAGTGTGTGTGTGTGTGTGTGTGTGTGTGTGTGTGTACGCCAAGTGGACACCATGGAAGTAACCAGGCTAGAGTTGTCTTGGTGGTTGCTGTCAGGGAGAGCTTGCCATACGATGGGACAGTGCGTAGGATGGTTAAAAGGTCAGCCTGAGAATCCATCCCTCAGTCAAGGCGCCATGCAGGGTGGAGGAGACAGCCTTTTATGTTTGCTGTAACTTACAGCCACTCTGCTGTGCAGATCTGAAGTGTACTGTCTAAAGCGGGTGCCTTTGAGAATGAGAGAAGGTTCTATCAATGATTCCATAAGGGTAACAGATCATCCTGCTTCATGGCCATCCAGTAAATCCCCAGGGAGGTAGGCACCCAGGGCATTTGTCCTCCTTCCTCTGCCTATCCTGATTTGTGGGAACTAGAAAGTTGAGGGAGGAAATGGAGAAAATGGAAAGAGCTAGAAAGAATATTGAAAAAGACAGATAGCTATGCTCTTTCTCTTCGCTGGCCTGAGGTTGAGGTGGGGTTGTGTGGATAAGATACAAAGTTGAAGATTTAAATTGGATTAGACTGTATTTTGCAGTATTAGAAAGTGGATGAGAAACAATAGGATTTATCTGGGACAGTATGGAGAGATGGGGAAGTGAGATCTAGAAGAGTATGTTTATTTATTGGAAGAGTATGTTTAAAGTGATGAAAGGAAGTTAAAGCATATATCCCATTAAGTTCTATTTGATCATTTTCTTAGTTTAATAGGGTTTTAAGTTAAGCCTTTAGTGAGTACATAAAACATGGTATGTTAAGGTATCATGTTGAGTATTTTAGGGAGGGAAAAGATGGCTAAGGTGTTCTGCCCTCAAGGAGCCTCTGTTTTAGTGTCATATAGCTAAATAATCCATGGTGGAATGACATAGGTGCTCTAGACATGTCAGTGGCAATGCTGTGGGAATGTGGAAAGAACTAAATACTGCTGCGATTCGGGGGCAGGCTTTGTGGTGGAGGCTGAGTTTGATCTGGGTCTTGAAGGAGGAGAAGGGTATCGCTGGGAAGAAAGGCATTCTAGCATGAGGTAATAATCAAGATGTGGAATTGGGAATGAATAGATACTTAGAAAGAAATAATGCTCATTCCACACTGAAAATTTTACTTTTTAAAAAATGGTTTTAAGCACTAGGTAAGCATGGTTACCCGTGTTACAATTCTGGTTGAAGGTTGGTATTCTTACCTGTCATTTTTGTATTTCTTTAGTAATGCACAAAATGGTGTCTGTCTTTTTGAGATACAGTGTGAAAATGTTATTCACTTTAGAACCTAGATGGTTATAAGCATCAAAACCAAACATCTAGAACTAATCACAAAGTCGATTACTCTCCTTGATTTAAAACAGTAAAATGTAGAGAAGATGATTTTTTTACATATGATTTTGAGAAGCATTTGGCAGTGCAATTAGTTTCATAACAAGTGATTGTTTTTTAAAGCCTTCCCAGAATAAGAATGAGTATCTTGATGCTAGTGTCACTTTTAAATAGCTATAGTTCCAGGAATGTGTCTGTTCACGTTGTTATCTTAAATACACACCTTATCTATCCATATTGCTGTACTTCAGATGTGAAAGTAAAAATAAAGGTGTGAAGTGCCTAGCAGACTTGTATGGATTTATGTAAATCAGAAAATATACAAGTAGTCCATTAGTGCTGAGGCCTTATTATATTAAATTCTAGTATGGACTGTTTCCTGAAAGTTTTACACACACACACTCACTCACTCACTCCTCATACCCAGTCATTTACTTTGTAAAAAAAAAAAAAATAATCATAATGAAAATCTTTAATTTATAATAGATTTTTTCCTCTGAACCCCTGACACCTGTCTAATTGTGTTACCTCCATATGGGTATTTAAGGGTATTTAAATTGAAAATGCTCAGAACTCAGCTGATCTTTTTACTCAAACTTCTTTCATTTTTAGTCTTCCCCATCTTAATGACATGTTCATCCCCTTCATCCATGTTACTTAGACTAAAAAACCTTGGAGTCCTCCCTGTCTCATCTCTCTTTGTGTTGGTATGTTATTTGTCAGTAGTTCATATTGGCTTTACCATCAAAATACATTTAGAATCTGAATCTTACCACCTCTCAGCACCTCCACTATCACCTGGCTCAAGTCATTATTATCTCTTACTTGGATTATGTTAATAGCCTCCTGACTGTTCTCTTAGCTTCCTCTTAAAATCTTCAACTCATAACCTAGCACTTCAGTCTAGTCTGTGTGCAGTAACCAAAATAATCATGGTTAAAACATAAGTCAATCCTGTCATTCTTCAATTAAAAACTTCAGTAGTTTCCTTTCTTACAACTGTGTAAAAGCTAAAGTCTTTGTAGTAGCTCATGAGATGCTACATGATATTGCCCCATCTGCAACCTCATCTTTTACTTAGTACCTTCTGTTTACATATGACACCTTGTTGTTCCTTGAATAGCCAGCCTCAGAGCCTTTGCTCTTGCTCTTTCTTCTTTCTGGAATGCTTTTCCCCCCAGATAACTTCTTAGCTTTCCCCCTAATCTTTCTTGGATCTTTATTGAAATGTTACATTCCTAGTGAGACCTTCTTTGACTACCTCATTTAAAGTGTCTCCCATTGCCTAGCTGCTTTATTTTTCTGGTTAGCACTTTCCCAGTCTTGTTGTCTTTTACTTTTACTTTTTTATGGTATTTGCTATTAGAATGAAAGCTTGATGAGGCGGGGATTTAGTTTTGTTTTACTGCTGTACCACACTCAGAATCATTCCTGGTACATAGTTGGTATTTAACACACGATTGATTGAACAAATAAAAGACAATAAGACATATATAGGGGTTAAACCTGAGTAAAACTAGATGTGCCCTTTATTGGCATCTTTGGTTGATGATACTCTTAATGTCTGAATGCTACTCCTTTTAAAATTTTAAATCAAATATATTTGGGGTATAATTTACATATAATAAAAGGCAGTTATTTTAAATGTATAGGTCAATGAGTTTTGACAAATAAACACTTGTTTGTCAAACACTTATTTGCAGATAAGCTTCTTGTAACTACTACGATCAAGGTGTAAAACACTTCTGTCCCCTCAAAACGTTCCCATGTGTTCCTTTGCAGGCACTTCTTCCTCCTTCATTGCCATTTCTAGGCAACTATTGGTTTGATTTTTGTCACTGAATTAGTTTTGCCTGTTCTTGGGTTTTACACAAATAGAAGCACACATTATGCATTCTTTCTAGCATGAGACTTTCGAAGCTTACTGTGTTATTGTATATCTTAGTGTAGTTCCTTTTCACAGGGTGCATTGTGTCAATGTGCCACAATTTACCTGTTTGTGCACATTTGGGGTGTTCCTAGTTTTTGCCTATAAAGAGTCATGCTACCATGAATGTTCATGTACAAGTATTTGTGTATGTATGCTTTGATCCTTCTGGGTTAAGTAATCCAGGAGTAGAATTCTAGTGTCATGTGGTCAAGTGTATGTTTAACTTTGTAAGAAACTGCCAAACTGTTTTCTAAGTGGTTGTGCCATATTCCTGCAATAATAGGAAGGTTCTAGTTGCCCCACATTCTGGCCAACACTTGGTATTATTCTTTTGAGTTCAGACATTCTCATGAGTATGTAGTTTTATCTCATTGTGGTTTTAATTTCATTTTCCCTGATTACTAGTGATGTTGATTTTTTTATTTATTGGCCATTTGTTCATCTTTTGTGAAGTATCTGTTCAGATCTTTTGCCCATTTAAAAAATTGGATTTGTTTGTTTTCTTGTCACTTATGTATGACTTATAATCTATCTGGATACAGGTCCGTTGTCAGGTATATTTTCTCTTGGTTTGTAGACTGCTCTTTCCTTTCATTGATAATTTCTTTTGAAGAGCAGAAGTAAATTAATTTTTAATAAATCTAGTTTATCCATTTTTTTTGGTCTGTGCTTTTTTCCCTTTCTTCCTCGTTCTCCCCATCCTCCTCCCCTCTTCCCTCTCCTTCTCCTTCTTCTTCTTTTTTTGTTTCTGCCTAAAAATCTTTAGTTAACTCCAGCTTGTGAAGATTTTCTCCCGTGTTTTCTTCTGAAAGATGTACACTAGGTCTCTGGTCCATTTTGAGGTAATTTTTGTGTAGTGTGTGAGGTGAGGATCAAGGTTAATTCTTTTCCATGTCTAGTTGTTTAAGGACCATTTCTTGAAAAAACTGTCTTTCCTCCTTTGAGTTACCTTGAAAACTTTTGTTAAAAATGAGCTAATCATATAAAATATGGATCTTTTCCAAGACACTTATGGTAACCTATATGTCTATTATGCCAACACAACACTTTTTATACTGTCTTGAAATCAGTGGTATAAATTCTCTAACTTTGTTCCTTTTTGAAATTGTTTGGGTCCTCTAAATTCTTTCCATTTCCGTATTGATTATAGAATTCGTTTGTACATTTATACAAAACACCTCTAGGAATTTTGATTGGCATTACATTGTATAGAATAATTTGGGGAGGATGAATTTTTAGACAGTATTGGGTTATTTAAACTCAAAGACCTGAGGTATTTTCACTTATTTACTTATTTTTTAATTTCTCTCAGTAGTGTTTTATCTTTTGTTAGGTTTATCCTAAGTGAATAGAATATGAATTATATTTTTGGATGTTATTGAAAATGCAGTTAAAATATATCTTACAGTTGGTCATTGTTAGTATGCAGAAATACAATTGATTTTTATATGTCAAATGTGTATCCTGCTACCTTATTAATTCATAAATTTTTGTGAATTTTTGTGTGACTTCCTCAAGGTACTCTTTGTAGATGACTGTTAATTACAAATAAAGAGAGTTTTACATCTTTCTTTCCAATCTTTATGTCTTTTACTCCTTTTTTTTTTTTTTTTTTTGACGGTCATTCATTTTTGAGACAGAGAGTGTGAGTTGGGGAGGGGCAAAGAGAGAGGGAGACACAGAATCTGAAGCAGGCTCCAGGCTCTGAGCTGTTGGCACAGAGCCAGACATGGGGCTCGAACCCATAAACTGTGAGATCATGACCTGGGTTGAAGTCGGACCCTTAGCTGACTGAGCCACCCAGGCACCCTCTTTTATTTCGTTTTTAATGCACTAGATAGGACTTACAGAGAAGTGTTAAATGTAAGTGGTGAGAGTAAGCATTCTTTCCTTATTCCTGGATATAGAAGGCTATTCAGACTTTAACCACTGTGTATGGTGTTAACTTCAAATTTCTTTATAGATACCATATATTAGGTAGAGCACATTCCCTTTCATTTTTAGTATGCTGAGCTTTTATTGTAAACGAATGTTAAATTTTGTCATAATGATTTTTAAAAAAATTTTTTTACATTTATTTATTTTTGAGAGACAGAGAAACAGAGCACACGTGGGGAGGGGCAGAGAGAGAAGAAGACAGAATCCAAAGCAGGCTCCAGGCTCTGAGCTGTCAGCACAGAGCCTGATGCGGGGCTGGAACTCATAAACCGTGAGATCAGGACCTGAGCCGAGGTCGGACGCTTAACCAACTGAGCCACCCAGGTGCCCCAAATTTTGTCATATGATTTTTTTGTATCTGCAGAATTGTTTGGTTTTTCTTTTTAAATTTATTAATTTGATGAATTACATTGATTGGATTTTAGATCCTAAATCAGCCTTTGCATTTTCAAAGTCCCATTTGTTCATGATGCATTATCCTTTTATTATCATTCTGAATTTGAGAACTTGATTTGTGATATTTTTTAATGATTTGGAAATTTTTGTTCATGATGGATATCATTTTTTTTTTAAAAAGTTATTTTGAGAGAGAGAGAGAACACACGAGGGGCAGAGAGAGAGAGAAAGTGACAGAATCCCGAGCAGGCTTCATGCTGTCAGCATAAAGCCCAGTTCGGGGCTTGAACTCACGAACTGTGAGATCATCACCTGACCCAAAATCAAGAGTTGGACGCTTAACTGACTGAGCCAGCCAGGCGCCCCGATATCATTTCTTTGAGGGAGTGTTATGGAGTCAATATTTGTGTCTCCTCAAAACTTATATGTTGAAGCCCTAACTCCCAACGTGATGGTATTTGGAGGTGGGACCTTTGGAAGACAGTTAGATTTGGATGAGGTGATGTGATTGAAGCCCCCGTAATGGGATTAGTGTCCTTATAAGAAGAGGAAGAGACCTGAGCTTGCTTGCTCAGTCTCCCTACTATGTGAGGACATATGAAGACATAGTGGGAAGGCATCTCTCCATAAGCCAGGAAGAGATTCCTCACTGGGTTACCAAATTGGCCAGCACCTTGATCTTAGAATTCCCAGTCTGCAGAACTATGGCTCAACTATGTCGAGCCATTCATTCTGTGGTATTGTATTATGGCATCTCGAGCTGATGGGGCAATGTAATGTCTTTGTCAGATTTTGGTATCAAGGTAATGATCATCTCATTAGAAAAAAATTATTTGAAAAATCCAGCACCCTTTTATTAAACTAGGAATAAAAGGAAATTACTTCAGTATAAAAGACATCTGTGTAAAGACAGAGCTATGTAATGGTGAGAGTGAATCCTTTTCTCCAAGATCAGGAACAAGGCAACAATGTTGCTGTCACCAATTCTGTTCCATACTGTACAAGAAGTTCTAGGCAAGACAGGTGAGAATATTCACGGAGTGACAGGATCTTTATAGAAAGTCCTAAAAAATCCATTAAAATCTATTACAACTAATGAATGATCAGCAGATTGCAAGGTACAGAGCAGTATACAGAAATTAATTGTATTTCTATACACTAGCAATGAACATAATATAAAAGTGCAATTAAGAAAAACAATTCCATTTAAAATAGCAACAAAGAGTCAAATAGGAACAAGTTAACAAAAACAGTAGGAAAATTGTCCAAAATCTACAAAAATTGTTGGAAGACATTAAATAAATGGAAGGATGTTGTGAGGTTGGCAATAGTCTACCAAATGAAATTCAGATTCAAGGCAATCTCTATCAAAATCCTAGCTGCCTTTTTTTTTTCAATAAAAAACTGATGCTAAAATTCTTACAGAAATTCAAGGCAGCTAACATAGTAAAAATAATCTTGAAAAAAGAACAAATATGAAGGACCCCTCCTAATTTTAAAGCTTACTACAGAGCTACAGTAATCAAGGCAGTGTGATCCTGTTATAATGAGAGACATAAAGATCAGTGAAATAGAATTGAGGGTCCAGAAATAAACTCTAATGCTTATGATTAATTGGTCTTTGACAAAGGTGCCAAGATAATTTAATAGGGAAAGACTGGTCTTTTCAACAAATGGTGCTGGGACAACTGTGTATCCATTAGCAAAAGAATAAAGTTGGATCCTTTCATTGACCATTCATTAAAATTGATGCCAAATGGATTATAGACCCAAGTGTAAGAACTAATGCTATAAAACTTAGAAGAAAATTTAAGAGTAAATCTTCATGACTTTAGGTTAAGTAGAACCTTCTTAGAAGACATCAAAAGCATAAGTGACAAAAAATCGACAAATTGGAGTTGATCAAAATTAAAAACTTATACTTCAAAAGACACCGTCAATACCAACCCACCAACTGGGAGAAAATATTTGCAAAGCATATCTTTGGTAAGGGACTTGTATCCACGATATATCAAGGATTCTTAGAATTCAAAAAGACATTTGTCAAAAGAACACGACTTAAAAATTTGCAAAGTATCTGAATAGACACCCTTTGGGAGAAATATGAAATACATCTATTTGTCCCATCTGTTATTTCTTTTTCTTTTCCTACTTTCCTTAGGATTAGTTGAGTATTTTACTGTTTATTTTTACATTACCTTTTGGGTTATAAGCTGAACATCATTGTACATTTTTATTTTTTCACCTAGTGATTCCTATAGGATTTATAATATACATGTCATCACAGTCTATATTCAATTCATATTATATCACTTTACATATAATTTAAGAACTTTACAACAATGTCAGTTTCCCCTGTTCTTTGTGGTATTGTTGTATATTTTACCTCTGTGTATTATGTAAAACATCACTTAAAATTTTTTTTCTATATTTTTTCTTTTTCTTTTTTATTAAAAATGTTTAAATGTTTATTTATTTTGAGAGAAAGAGAGAGAGCACAAGTTGGGGAGGGGCAGAGAAAGAGAGAGGAGAGAGAGAGAGCATCCCAAGCAGGCTCCATGCTGCTAGCACAAAGCCCAATGTGTGGCTTGAACTCATGAAACTGAGATCATGAGCTGAGCTGAGATCAAGAGTCAGATGCTTAACCAACTGCTCCACCCTGGTACCACCCACCCTAAAAATTTTTTTTTCTTTAAACTATCAGTTTTCTTTCAGAGAAATTAAAAAAAAATGAGAAAACAGTCTATTACATTTACCTGTATAATTACCTTTTTTCATGGTTTTTCATTCCTTCATGTAGATCTTTGTTTTCATATAGTATAATTTTTTTCATTTTGATGAACTTTAACATTTTTATAGCACAGGCCTGCTGTAAATAAATTCTCACCTTTCATTTGAAAATCTTTCTTAGCATTTATTTTTCACTTGTACCCTGACAGTTTCTTTTCCCTTTTATATCTTTAAGCTCTTTTAAAATATTTTCCCATTGTCTTCTGGCTTACATTTTTTTTTTTTTTACCCTCCTTTTCTTTGGATGAGAAGTCAATGGGGTTCCTTATCATTTTTTCCAGTGACTCTAGTATTGTAATTAAAAAAAAAATGTTTAAACTTTTGTGTTTTTAAGACAGTATATTTACCAACTGTTTTTTTTTAAGTATGATATGTCTCGATATAGTTTTTAAAATATGCATTCCTTTAAGGTTTATTGAGTTTCTTGGATCTGTAGGTTTATGGTTTTCCTCAAATTTGTAAACTTGTAGGCTGTTATTTTTTTAAAAAATTTTTTCTGCTTCTCTCTTTTGGAGATTTTAGTTATATATGATTGATGACTAGCTATTATTCCACAGGCCACTGGGACTCAACTCACTTTTTCTGTCTTTCCTCTTATCTGCTTCTTTTTGGACAGTTTTTATTCTTATGCCTTCAAGTTAAAGGATCTTCTCTTATACTTTGTCACAAGACCATCTAGTGAATTTTTTTTTTTTTAACATCTATTCTTTTTTGAGAGTGAGAGAGACAGAGTATGAGTGAGGGAGGGGCAGAGAGAGTGGGAGACACAGAATCAGAAGCAGGCTCCAGGCTCTGAGCTGTCATCACAGAGCCCGATGTGGGGCTCAAACTCACGGACCGTGAGATCATGACCTGAGCTGAAGTCGGATGCTTAACCGACTGAGCCACCCAGGCCCCCCTAGTGAATTTTTTAAAAAGACTTTTTGATTTAATTTCTGGAAGTTTTACTTTTTACTTTTTTTAAATAGGTATGTATTCTTTTTTCTTTTTAAAGTTTATTTATTTATTTTGAGAAAGAGGAAAGAGAGAGAATCCCAAGCAGGCTCTGTGCTGCCAGCGCAGAGCCTGATGCAGGGCTCAAACCCACAAAACCATGAGATCGTGACCTCAGCCGAAACCTAGAGTCAGATGCTTAAGTGACTGAGCCACCCAGGCACCCTTGGAAGTTTTACTTTTTAAAATAGTTTTCATTTCTTTCATCATCATTTTACATTTAAACATACGTTTTTAAATATATTCATAAGTAGTGTGCTTATGAACTAGCTACAATGCTAGTTCCATTGTATCTGCCATTTCTGTATCGTTTTCTATTGTTTTGTCCTGGTTGAGTCACATTTTTTTTCTTCACATGTGTAGTAATTTTTTGTTGGTTGATAGGCATTGTGAACCTTGCATTGTGAGTGTCCTGATTTTATTGCCCTTTAAAAAAAAATACTAGTTTTGGCAGGCAGTTTTAAATTCTTTGTGGATCAGCTTGATTTTTTTGAGGCTAGTTTTTAAACTTTGTAGGATTGTTCTTGAGTAGCCTGTATTCTAGAGCTAATTTAATCCTGTTATTAAGATGTGATTCTTTTTTGTGCACTGCTGAATACCATGTACATTCAGTGAAGTTTCTCTGCTCTTCTGTTGTAATCTTGAACATCTTCTAGGCCTGCATGACCTTTGGGTAGTCTTCACGTTATTACTTTCTCATCTTTGTTCTTAAAGTAGCCTAATGGAGTCTTATAATATTCATTGGAAATGTGCATTTGGGATCCCTATTTAGATATGTGGACCTTTTCCTCTGCATTGCTCCTGTCTCTTATGCACTGTATCCTTACAAATTCCAGTTATCTCAGCCTCCCAGAAACTCTGAAATCTGTTTCCTCAGCTCACATGGACCACCATGCACTTTTTATCTCCTTACACTGTGGTCCATAGGGTACTTCTAGATTGAAGCCCTATGGTTAATCATAGGGCTTCCTTATGTGGTTTCCCTTCTTCAGGGATCACTTTTATGTACTGCCATATTGTCCAATGTCTGAAAACAGTTTTATGTATTTTGTACAGTTTTCAGGTTGATCACAGTGGGAATGGAGTATTTCTGGTGCCAGTTATTCCATCATAACCAGCATTAGAAATATCCTGTTACTCCCTTTTTTAGCACTGAAATTTTCAGAAAAAAATTAACATTTTTGGGTATAAGGGTGGCTCAGTTGGTTACGCATCCGACTCTTAATTTTGGCTCAGATCATGATCTCATGGTCATGAGATGGAGCCCTCAGTTGGGCTCTGTGCTGACAGCATAGAGAATTCTCTCTCCCTCTCTCTCTCTGCCCCTTCCCTACTCGTGCGTGCTTTCTCTCTCTTACTCAAAATAAATAAATAAACTTAAAGATTTTTATTTGTGCATATCCTGCTATGAACAATAGTTGAACATTGTTCAGCCTGTCTCCCTCCCTCCCTTCCTTCCTTCCTTCCTTCCTCCCTTCCTCCCTTCCTCCCTTCCTCCCTTCCTCCCTTCCTCCCTTCCTCCCTTCCTCCTTCCCTCCTCCCTTCCTCCCTTCCTCCTTCCCTCCTTTCCTTTCTTCCTTCTTTTCTACCTCTTTCTTGATGTCGTTTTTAAATTGTGCCACTCAAACTTCTACAGTTTTGACCTATTGAAGATTCTCTTTTTCTAGTTTTCCTGGTCTGTTTTTCCTCCTCTAGTGTTTTGTTCATATTGAGACCAACTTCAATTTTCAGTGACCTTTTTTTGAAACTATGATCATTATTATGTTTTGGATTGTCCTTGTTACTCACAAAAGGAAGTTTTAATGTTTAATCCTAGCAGTTAAGGGCCTCTCGAACTAGGCTTTTAGTCTGCTTTGTCTACCCTTATTTTCTACCTTTTTATACCTAACATATGCTCCAATATTTTGGTCAGCATTCCTCTCCTCATGTACTACTCTTTTTCTTTGATAATATTGTTTCCTTTGTGGAAAGCCCTTTTTCACCTCTCCCTGTCAAAATCCTAAACATTCTTCAAAGTCTCTCATTTTTTTATTTTGTTGCCTTTCTTACTTGAAGGTAAAAGTCCTTTGAATATTTGTCATATAGTACTTACAATTGTGAGTTTTTTGAGTGCTTTACTCGTCTTTGATTATCCCATAGTACCTTAGTAGCCTAGAACTTGGCACTCAGTTGATGTTCTGTAAATGTTTATTGAATATTTATGTAAACAGTTTTTTAAAATTGGAAGCTTTTAGGATATCTTGAAGTAGATTTCTAATGTGGCCTGTTGAGTGAATAACTCATGTGTAAGAATGTTCTCACTATTACAGGTTCCTGTTTCTTTAGATACATTGTTCTGCATGGCTGCAATTCTAGAGTAGGGAATAGATAGACATAAAGGATCCATATATAATCCCAGCAGTGTTTACCCAGTAAAGACGAGATGGCTATATGGGGTGATCTGGGGTGGTGTACTACTCATTCTGTGACATAATCCCTATCTTTCTGTTTTTAACTTTTAGCCTGTTTTGGTCAACATATCTTTTAGTGAGGAGCAGGAACTACTTATTGTGGGATGGGTGAACACAAGTAAGCCATGTAATGGAACACAAGTAAGACAAATAATGGACACAAGTCAATGACTTGTATACCAATGGTAGAGAGACAGCTATTTTCTGCATTCTATGACTGTGGATATGGATGCCATGGAGGAACAGAGAAGGAACACTTAGGTGTTTGGTGGCCATTTTAGGTTCTCAGAGACATGTATCTAGGTCTAGATTAGGGAGCACCAAATGTACCACTTGCGCTGACTGAGCAGTCTATTTTCAGACAGTCCTTCAGATATGTGAAAGTCCATTGTCATTAGTTACTTTTGTACACTCTCATTTATTTATACCTATTGTCAATTTGCTGAGGTCATCCCTTTGAAAACCATTTTCTTGAGGACCCATGATGTGCTGGGGGGTTGTGTTGGCACTGAACAGGTGAGAAAGACATGCCTCCTGGGGGAGTGGTAATGATCTTAAGAAGTCTTGGTTAAGTGATTTGAGGCCACAGTTTAAAGACCCTGACATTTAATGCCTTTATTTGTCATAAAGCACATGGGCATTGGTAGTGGATGTAGTTTTAAAAACAGCCTTCCAGGATCATGTTTTGTGCCTGATACTGTGTTTGATAAGAGAGATAGCTTAATTGCTTCTACAATTTCAGGCAGTGATATTTGCGTCTTTGGTATTCCTGTTTAGGAGATAATCACCAGCAAAGAAATCCATAGTTGGTTAATTTTCTGAAAAGATACATAGTTTTTGTTATGTTGCACAATTGTATGTTGCATAATGGTAACTGAAATTTAAAAAACGGTTTATTGGAAGACTTTTATTGTCTGAGTTATTTTTGATAAAGATTAAAACTGGCATCACAATTGGCTAAAAAACCCAGTTTCCTTCTTTCTTTTTTCCAGTGTATTTGCCTTTTGTAAACAGATGGTCAGATTAAAAGCTATCTAAATCAAAGTACCTCGGAGCAAAAATTTGTAGATATTTGGAAAAGAAAATAGAGTTAGTGCATAAAAAATTCTTCAGGGTTCTTATTCAGAGAGTTTCATTAATTATCCTCCTTTGCTGATGACACACCTTATTATAAGTGGTCAGGACAAGATGCTTTTCTTGTTTTATGGTATTATTCTTTTACTTTAACCCTAATCCCCACTGTGGTTTTCTTACCCCACCTAAATCTCCCCTAGTAGATCCCCACTCACATATGTTTGGTATAAGCCCTTGGATTGGTACTTGTCTTCAACCAAATATGGAGTGGTTTTTACTTTGTACGTATCTCATGTTCCAACCTTGAGTTTTCTTTTATTATTTGTTGTATGTATGTATGCATGTATGTATGTATATATGTATGTATTTTAATGTGTATTTAGTTTTGAGAGAGAGAGACAGAGACAGAGACAGAGCATGAGAAGGGGAGGGGCCAAGAGAGAGGGAGACACAGAATCTGAGGCAGGCTTTAGGCTCTGAGCTGTCAGCACTGAACCCAACACAGGGCTTGAACTCAGGAACTGCGAGATCATGACCTGAACCGAAGTTGGACACTTAACTGACTGAGCCACCCAGACGCCCCTCATTTGTTGTTTTTAGATTAGACATGTTGTGGTATATATTTCTAGTTAATTACATCTAAACGTAGCTTATTCACATCTAAGTTACCTATCCAGGTAATGGACACCTGGGTTGCCTCCAGTATCACTCAAACAGTGCTATGATAAACATCCTCATACAGGTTCATTGTGATCTTATGTATATGTTTTTGGGGGTATATATCTAGGAGTGGGATTGTAGGGTCAGAGCACTGGGGCTTACCTCAGCATTTTCCCCAGTCACTCATTCATTTATCTCTTTAGATGAAACTTCGTATCATTTGAGCTTTTTGTATCATTTGACCATTTTAGGCATTTTTTAAAAAGTTTATTTTATTTTTTTTATTTTGAGAGTGGGGGGGGGGTTGAGAGAGAGAGAGAGAGAGAGAGAGAGAGAGAGAGAATATGAATCCCAAGCAGGCTCTGTGCTGTCCAGGCAGACCCTGACACAGGGCTTCATCTCATGAACTGAACTGTGAGATCATGACCTGAACTGAAATGAAGTTGGAGGCTTAACCGATTGAGCCACCCAGGCACCCCTAATTATAGGCAGTTTTTAAAAAATTTTTTATTGTGGTAAAATATACATAACAAAATTTACTTTTTTAACCATTTTTCAGTGACATTAAGTACATTCGCACTGTTGTGCAACCATCATCACCATCCATCTCCAGAACTTTTTTTTCATTTCTCAAACTAAACCTCTATACCCCATTAAACAATAACTTGCCATTCCTCCCTCTCCCCAGCCCCTGGCAGCCACCATTCTACTTTCTTCTCTATGAATTTAACTATTCTAGGTACCTCATATAAATGAAATCATGCAGTGGTTTTTTTTTGCGACTTTGTTTTACTTAGTATGTCTTTAAGTTTCATCTATGTTGTAATGTGTCGGAATTTGCTTCTTTTTTAAAACTGAGTGGTCGTGTGTGTGTGTGTGTGTGTGTGTGTGTGTGTGTGTGTGTGTACACACTATATTTTTAAAAATTCATTCATCCATCAATGGACACTTGAGTTACTTCCCCCTTTTAGCTACTGTGAATAGTGCTGCTATGAATATGGGTATACACATACCTATTCAAGTCTCTGCTTTCAATTCTTTTGGGTATTTATTCAGAAATGGAATTCTGGTAATTTTATTTTTATATTTTGAGGAGCTACCATACTGTTTTCCATAGTGGCTGCATCATTTTACATTCCCACCAGCAGTACACTAGGGTTCCAATTTCTCTATATTGTTGCCAATATTTGTTTACAAATTTTTAAAAAGAGAACTCTGTATTTTAATAGTTGTAATAGCTAACAATAAGTAAGAGCTTTATTGTGTACAGAGGCCCTGTTGTATCTGTTTTTCATGTATGGAAACATTTAATTTCATGTATAGAAACACAAAATTGATAGTTATGATAATTATTGAAGCTCTCTGATATGGTTCATTAATCTTATCCTTCTACTGTTATGTAAATTTGAAAATTTTTATAATAAGTTGAGGGATTTTTGGAATTTTGTGTTTTTTAATTTGTAGATTTGGAGTGTTGGTACATCACTAAATACATTTTCTTTTCCATTAATATCAGAAGAAATCAATTTATAAAATTAAAGCACAGTAATAATAATAGTTCCAATATTTTAGTATTCATATTTCAGGCATTGGGCTAAGTCTTTTCCACACTCATACCTTTCCAAAGTAAATTTTATTCATTTCATCAAAAAACAACCATGCTTTTGGAGTTCATTACTTAGTCCAAAGGCTTCCCTTCATCTTTTCCTTAGTTTGTCATTTTTCTCTGAAGTGGAGGAGGGCCTGAGCCCGCGACTGGCGCTAATGATGGAATAGATGACCTGGGTGAAAGTGTAGGTCTGGGTGAAAGTTTATGTTGGGTCCAAAATTAAAGGTTATGAGAAACAAGGTTCAGTCTAAGTGATTTCAACATGATGCAATGCTGGCTCTAATATGAAATCGACAACCATCTTTATATTGACGTCTGTGTATCTGTTTTAAGGTATTCAGACATGCAAGAATTTGAAGATCCCTTAGAATTCTTATTCAGAACTCTTTATTATCTGAAATATTGGGAAAGTGGGTAATTTCCCCCAAATAGAAATAAAATAGTCCTAAAACCTAGTGTTTAACTTTGTTAGAATTTACTTATTTGGAATTTCAAATATTTTGTGTATTAGGTACAGTGATAGTTTTGGTATGGGTAGAGTTTTTTTTGTACTTTCAGAACTTTAATAGAATTTTTACTTGCAATCTTAATCCTAAAAGGATTTTGTAACTTTGTCCTAAAAAATCCACTTCTGATGGAAGCCACTCAAATACCACTCTAAATGCCTCTGTGTGCATTAGTTACATTAGTGAATTCTGAGTGTTAAACATAATGTATGTCTTCCTTTTTGTTTAGTTTGGTATATTTTATAAAGATTTAAAAATGAATAATCATTAAAAGGAACTGCACTGATAAATGAGATGATTGTAGCTGACCTTTGTAAGTGAGACAATTTACTCATCAATCTTCAGTGTTTCTTAGCTACACAAAGTACTCCTACCCTGAGCATTTTCATATCCTTCTTCAAACACACATTTGGAAATATTTTATATGACCTGATGGTTGTCCATCTGTCCTGAATCTCTCACTGCTTCTTCATTACCTAATGTCCTTATTAAACTTCATATAATATATTCTTTCAGCTTAATAGCCCACAGTTTGACTTGAGAATCATTTGGCTTGTCAGAATCCTAAGAGTTCTGGGAAATAAATTTCTTTTGTGTATGGTGAAGTTAAAAGTTATTGAAAATGTGTTTTCATAATAAAACAAGTATAAAAATATTGCCTTGGGAGCTACCTAGCTATTTTCTTATTGTCCTTAGTTTCTAGGGAAGTAGTTTAATCACTTGTGATAAAGAAATAGCTTGGATATATTTTGACAAGTTACTTGTATTCAGTTTAAATCATAATTTATGAAAACACTAGGTTCATAGGGAATGTTGTATTCCTTCGTCCTTCATCCATTCAACAAATATTTCTTGAGCACTTACAACATGCCAGGCTCAGTGATAGGCCCTGGGGATACAGTGATGAGCAAAAACATGGGGTCTCTGCCCTCTAGAAAAGGATTGTGGTTGTCTGAGAGCATGTAATGGAAGAGCCTGATCTGGTCATGTAAGGAAAAGCCTTTTCCTAGGCAGTGTGCCTTAGCTGCTATCCGAAGAGCATTCTAATAGAGCTTGTGCAGTAGAGGCCACAGGGCACACTGAAGACCTACAAAAAGGCGAGGGAAGCTGAAATTCCAAGAGTGAACACCTGCAAGATAAGGCTTGCGAGGAAATTGGTTTTGAGAAAGAACCTCATTCTTTGTAGATGCTTTATAAGGAATATGAAATCAACAGCCATCTTTATATTCTGTGTATCTGTTTTAAGGTAATAAACGTTTTTCAGATACTCACGAATCTGAAGATCCTTTAGAATTCATTTTTCCCATATGGTGTTTTAATGCCCTAAATAGTATTCCATTCTGATTGGCTAACTCCTGCTTGAATATAATTAGCCCAGTAGCAGGGCCCCTCTCTTTCTTTCTTCCGTGGAACCAGCTTCATTTTCAGATACCTTTAGTTATTAAAGGATTCTTTCTTGTACAGAGCCAAAGTTTTGGTTTCTACTCATTGATTGCAGTTCTCCAAGGTAAAATGAACAACTCCAGTTTGTTTTTAGAATCTTTGATGAATATGAAGGGGCTCCTGGACGGCTCAGTTGGTTAAGCGTCTGATTTTGGCTCAGGTCATGATCTCACTGTTGGTGGGTTTGAGCCCTGCATTGGGCTCTGTGCTGACAGCTCAGAGCTTGGAGCCTGCTTCGGATTCTGTGTCTTCCTCTCTCTGTGCCCCTCCCCTGCTTGCACTCTGTCTCTCTCTCAAAAATAAATAAAACATTAAAAACAATCTTTCATGTATGTGAAAGTTACTGATGTATGGGTATAAGTATCTCTTTACCAGACGTTTCCCCCCAATATTTTAAACATTTCAAATATATACAAAAGAAGACAGTATAGTAGAATGAAACTCTTTTCCTCCCCTACTCTGCATGTACCCATTGCTCATCTTCAACAATTATCAACCCATGTCTCTGTTTGATTGACAGATATTTAATGAATACTTCCTTTGTGCTAAGTGCTGTGCTAGATTCCCAAGCTCTAGAAAAAGACCTGACATAGGCCTTCAGGAGTTCATTTTTAGTGGAGAAGAAAGTAAGAAAATCAATTAAAATAGTACAGCATGATGCATAAAGTCATCTAATTTGCCAGAGAATTATGTGATTATAAAGAAAAAGTGAAAGAAAGGCACTTTACCCTGCTGATAAATGGTAGAATTGGGAGAGCGAGGGAGAATTAGTATACAAACTTAAGACTCTGGAAACACTTTCAGAAAGTCATGGAAAAAGGGAGCAGGGAAGTCAAAGTTCATCAAACGTTAGGAATGTCACTAAAATACAAACGCTCATTGGTGTGTAAAATCTTGTCTGTATGTACTTAAGTAGGTATTTTTGGGGAGAGGATTCTTAGCATGAAACCTTCATAGGGTTCTATACCAAATAGGTCCATTGTATACTCTGTATAAGGGAATTGGATTTTGTAGTAAAGTATTTCCTTAATGGTCAGCTCAAACACTCATGAGGGTTAAAAAGCCAAAAGAGACTCAGAGACAGATGTTCATTGAACTCAACTGTAAGTAATCTTTATTATTGCACATAGATAGGAAAGTAAATATTACACTCTTCTTATAGCTTAGAAATCTAGTACTTACATATATATATAGATTTTATATATATATTATATATATAGATTTTATATATATATATTATATATCTGAAAATAGGAAATAATTGGTTTTATTAGTATATCTAGAGGTCAGGGATTCAGTATCTGGAGAGATAGATATCATACCCCAAGTAAAAATGCTGCCTTTTTTTCTAGGCATCTTTAGGGTCCTCGCTTAATCCAGTTTGAGCTGCATGATGTGTGGAACACAGGAAAGAGTTAAGTGTTATGTCCCAATCTATTCTTACCTGTTGTGCCTTACCAAAGATGTATCATTAATGTTGATCTTGCTTGCTACTTATCTAGATATGTCCTGCCTATAATTTTAGACCTATATAATGCATTTCAGTACAACCACATCAGAGCATAAGTATGTGTGTGCACACACAACTAATGCAGAAGTGCAGTTTCCTGTTCTAGCTTTTCTGACTGAGGAAACAGGTACTGTTTACAGTATATACTAGACAAACTGGAAGCACATGCTTCCTACTCTCTAATCTTTGCAGTCACTCTTTCACTTTGTACTTGCTTGCATCTATGCTATGTGTGTCTCTGTGGCTTTTTTCTTTCCTTATGTTCTGGGATAGAAGTGTGACAAAAAGCTGTAGCTGTTTTTAATTCATTCATAATGTTATTTGCTTGAAGACTGTAGTTGATTATTTGATCACCCTTTTATGTATGGTTTGCTTATTTCTTCTATTTACTATTCAAGAATTATATATATAGTCAAGTCTGGCAAAAACGATTAACTCTGATTAAGTTTTATAAAATATGCTGGAGATTTCATTGATACATAGCTTTGTGGTGCATTTTGTTCATGCATATGAACATTTGTTATGTTTGAGTGTTCCTGAAATGGAATTATTTGAAAATTTGTGTAAATTATCTTTAAAAATGAAATAAAATGACAAGGTTTATCCTTTCAAATTGATAGGATTTAACTGTTATTAAAATCATATTATTCTCCATAAAGTGAACTTACAGTTATTTGTGTTTCAATTATATAATTTAAGTAAGTCATATCTCCCTTTAGACATGTCCCAGCTTATTGAACATTTTTATGTGATTTCCATAGTGAGTATATGGATAAGATAGGTGGGCTACATAAATTATCTGGGATAGATTTTATGAATAGTCTTGGATATCAATCTCAGAATTTGGTGTCACTATTACTATTTTTAATGCTCTGTTTGTAGTATAGCATACTGACGGTATAGTAGGTAAAATACACAGTTTTAGCCCTCAAAGAGTTTACATTCTAATGAGGAAGAAAGACTAATGTATAAATAACTTGACTAGAATACATGATGTAAAAGAGGCAAACATAAAACCTTGAAAAAAAAGATTATTTCATATTCGGCATTTCTTTTTTTTTAAATTTTTTTTTAACGTTTATTTATTTTTGAGACAGAGACAGAGCATGAACAGGGGAGGGGCAGAGAGAGAGGGAGACACAGAATCTGAAACAGGCTCCAGGCTCTGAGCTGTCAGCACAGAGCCCAACGCGAGGCTCGAACTCACGGACCGTGAGATCATGACCTGAGCCGAAGTCCGACGCTTAACCGACCAAGCCACCCAGGCGCCCCTCATATTAGGCATTTCTTAAAGGATGTGATGCTTGAGTTATGCTTAAGTAACTGGTAGAAAATTGGCACGGGGAGATTTGGGAAAAGGCCATTTCAGACTCAATACATAACATGAAAAAGGGAGAGTAGTAGCCAAGTGTATCATTGAAGAGTCCCTAGTGGTCCTGCATAAGAACAATTGGGGAGCACATGGCTATTAGACTAGGAAAATTGGTGGGGCTCCTGGGTGGCTCAGTCGGTTGAGTACCCGATCCTTGATTTCTGCTCAGGTCATTATCCTAGGTCATGGGATAGCCCTGAGTTGGCTTCCACGCTGAGTATGGAGCTTGCTTGGGATTCTCTCTGTCTCTCTCTCTCTCTCTCTCTCTTTCTTTCTCTCTCTCTCTCTTTCTCTCTCTCTCTCTCTCTCTTTCTCTCTCTCTCTGACTCTGACTCCCTCTCCCTCTTTCCCTCCCTCTGCCTCTTTCCCCTACTCATGTGCTGTCTCTTGCTCTCTCTGAAAAATTGGGTTTGACTCTCTTATAAGGATGTGTAGATCTTATTTGTTAGGCAATAGACAACCCTTGAAGATTATAGAACATCTCTTATGGATCAGAACTGAACATGTCTTGTGATTTATTTATAACTCTTGTTTAGTAGATATTACAAGCCTCATTTTAAATAAGAGAAGTAATGAGGCCCAGAGGAGTTAAGTGACTTACCCAAGGTCTCATGATGAGTAATTGTCAGAGCTAGGATTCAAACCAAATGTTCTTTTGAATCTGCATGCTTCCTCTCTTTTAAGTGGAAGAATGAGACAATCAGGCTAAATCTTAAGAATGCTATTATCAAAGCAGTTGGTTTCTTGGTTTAAGGAGTAATATACAGGCATAGTGGCTGGTTCAGACAAGTGGTAATATGAAATTTGCATTTGGGTTTGTAACAATAGGAGTGAAAAGGAGAGTTTTGTATGAGATTTAGTGGCCTGGATAATTAAGAATGCATGCATTTAGGAGGTACTATAAGTTGCCTGTGAGAAATGGTGAAAAATAAAATGACAGAGCCAAAGAGTATATAATGATATAAGTCAAAACAAGAAAGTTTTAAAGGTGGGATAATAAACATTATTAAATACTATGTAGATTTGAAGGTATATGAAGAACAAGTAAATGTCATTTGGTGTTAGGTGATACTGGAGACTCTTTTGAGGGTGACTTTAGCAGATTGGTATGATTAGAAACTAAATTATGAGGGATTGAGGTGTGAGTGTGAAGACAAGGAAGAAGTCCATGATACAGACTCTTTTGAAAATACGGGAGAAAGTGGAAACGATAGCTTAAAGATAAGGCAAAGAATTTGAATGGTGGAGGGAAATGGATGAATTTGTCAAAGCTACCAAGGCATTGGTCATAAAGAAGGGGTTGAGGATTTTAGAGAGGGAATAGTTGGTGGTTCATGGTCTTAAAAGACAGGGGAGAATTTGACACAGGTGTATGGGCTAACCTTTGAGAGAAAAAAAGAGCTCTTGTGAATTGGGAGGGAGAGAAAATATGATTTTTCTACATATAAATGAGTTACCTACTTACAATTTAGAGTAGGAGCTTCGTGGCTCATGTTAAAAGATCTATAGAAAGTTTATTGAAGGAAAGCAGGGTCATTTGTTAAGAGTTAGGTGGTGAGAACTTTGAAAAACAGGAGAAGATCTGGAGCAACTGGTATGCTCAAAGAATAAAACAGAATGAGTCTTCCCCACAGCAAGAATTTCCAGCCAGGAATCAGACCATACATTTTTATTGGCACCAACTCTCATCTGTCCTTCCACCCTGCCCTGCCCCCCACCCCACCCCCCACTAGTGTCGATAGTCTGGGGATCCTAAAGAAGATGTTATGTGATCAATTTGCTCAATGTTAGGAATTGGCAGGTGGGCAATGGAAAGTGAGTGAGGGTTTCTAGGTTGGCAATTAGAGCATAATTGACATTTTAAATCTTTATTTCATAGACTGATGTATGAAAGCCTTTGATATTTGATACAAATGTATATTCTTAGTAGTGATTGAATAGGTAAAACAGTATTACCGCATCTAACCTTCAAAACTTTATTCTTCCCATCTTCCCTTTCCCCTTTACTTTCTGCTTCAGTTGAACTCAAATATGGAAGCATCTTGGTGTGGTGGAGCCAGTCCTTCCTTTAGGAGACACCTATTTTGAAGGAATGACACCACAAGTGACAGAAGGAAAAGCCAAACTGAGCTTTATCAAAATGTAAAATGTTTGTACTTCAAAGGACAGTATCAAGAAAGTGAGCAAATGATCCATTGAGTGGGAGAAAATATTGGCAAATTATATTTCTGGTAAGGGACTTGTACCCATAATATATTAAAAACTCCTACAGCTCAACAATAAATGACAACACACATAAAAAAATGGGCAAAATAGCTGAATAAATATTTCTATAAAGAAGATAATTGAATGGTCAATAATACCATGAAAAGATGCTCATTATCAGGGATAATAGTATTGGTCCTCTGATCTATGATCGTGGGCTGTCTTTCCATTTATTTCTTTGTATCTTTCAACAGTATTTTGAAGTTATCAGAGGGCAAGTTCTCTACTTCTTTTGTCAAATTTACTCCTAAATATTTGATTCTTTTTGATGCATTTTAAATGGAGTTTTTTTTTCTTTCATTTCTGTATTGTTCATTGCTAGTATATAGAAATTCAATTGACTTTTGTATATTGAAATTGTATCTTGCAAACTTGCTGAACTCACTGATTAGTTGTAATAATTTTTGGTGGATTCCTTAGTGAATTTCTTTATATAAGATTTTATTTGCAAAGGGATAGTTTTACTTTTTCCTTTCCCTTCTGGATACCTTTTATTTGTTTGTTTATTATCTATCTAGCTATCTAGCTATCTAGCTATCTAGCTATCTAGCTATTTATTTATTTTTGCCAACCGTTCTGACTAGAATCTCCAATACAATATTCAATAGTAGTGTTGAGAATGAATATCCTTTTATTATTCCTGATTTTAGGGGAAAATCTTTTAGTCTTTTACCATTATGTGTGATGCTAGCTAGCTGTGGGTTTTTCCTGGATTCTATCAGGTTGAGGAAATTCCCTTCTATTATTAGTTTCTTGAATGTTTTACATTTTGATCAAACCTGGAGGGCAGGTTTGTGCAGCTAAGGAACAGCTCAGAGAAGGATCAGTCTCTGGGTAACCGGAGGATCAAGAGGCAGGTCGTGGAGGGGGAGGAGATCGCCTACAAGTTTATGCCCAAGTACCTGCTGTGCAGGAGTGGCCTGCGTTCCCTCCCTCTCCTCCTCATGTGGAGGAGCCAGAACAGCTGGAGGGAGCATAGACGAGAGCTCCTGGACCATCCTGGTCAATGCTGACAGGGAGGAAGTGGCCACGAGAACTCTGAAGCAGTCCTCAATGGTGCCGGAGATGGAGAATTGGGAGGAGGGGGCAAAGGAGGGAGCAGAGTTTGGCAAGGAGGATCTTTTCCATCAACAGGGGTCCAAGGACCACCTCGTGAGGCTGCCTAGTGATGTGAAGGGAACTCACCCCATTAGAGGTCTTTCTTTATGAAAACTATTTTTATATATATAAAAATTTTTTTTGTCAAGTACTTTGTTTTTAATCTATTGAGATGATCATATTGTTTTTCTCCTTTATTTTATTGAACGAACCAATAATTGATTTCATTGTTTAGACCAACTTTGCATTCCTCAGATAAATCCTGTTTAGTCATGTCTCTTTTCATATGTTTTTGGATTTGGTTTGTTAGTATTTTGTTTAGGTTTTTTGCATGTTTATATTTATAAGGGATATCGGCCTATATATATATATATTTTTAAAGTTTGTTTATTTTTAGTTCTCTACATCCAACGTGGGGCATTGAACTCACTACCCTGAGATGGAGAGTTGCATGCTCTTCCTACTGAGTCAGCCAGGGGCCCCTGGGCTATAGATTTCTTGAGATATCTTTTGTCTGGCTTTAGTGTCAAGATAGTACTACTTACCCTCAGAGAAATGAGTTGGGGAGTGTTTTGTCCTATTCTGTTTTGAGAAAGGTTTGTGAAAATTTAGTGTTAATTCTTTTAAATGGTAAAATTCACCAATGAATGTAAATCCTGGGCTTTTATTGATGGGAAAAATCAATTTATTCATTAAAAATTCAATGAATTTACTTTTATAGGTCCATTCAGATGGTTTATTTCTTCTTGAATTTCAGTAATTGAGGCTCTTTCGGGCTTGTTCATTTTATAAGATTATCTAATTTGTAGGCATATATTTGTTAACAGTATTTCCTTATATCCTTTGTAGTTCTGTAAGATCAGTAATGGTTTCCCCTCTTATCTCTTTTTTTTCTTGATCAGTCTAGCTAAAGTTTTGATAATTTTGTTGATCTTTTCAAAGAACCAACTTTTGGTTTTGTTAATTTTCTCTATTGTTTTTCCATACTCTATTTTATTAGTTTCTGCTCTCATCTTTATTATTCCAGTTCTTCTGCTTGGATTTAGTGTGCTTTTCTTTCTCTAGTTTATTAAGGATGTTTATTAAGATTTTTTAAATTTTAGGCATTTGTAGCCATAAGTTTTCTTATGAGCACTTCTCTAGCTGTATCCCATAAGTTTTGGTATGTTGTGTTTTCATTTTTATTCAACTCATAGTATTTTCTAACTTCTCTTTTGATTTCTTTTTTGACCTACTGGTTATTTAGAAGTGTGTTGTTTAAATTCCCAAATTTCCTTCCATTGTTGATTTCTCATTTAATTTTATTGCAGTTGGAGAACATACTTTGTATGATTTCAGTCCTTTTAAATTTACTGAGGCTTGTTTTTAATGGCCTAACATATGGTCTATCCCAGAGAATGTTCTGTGCATGCTTGAGAAGAATGTCGGTGCTGCTGTTGTTGGGTGTAGTGTTCTGTTGATGTCTCTTAAGGTTAGTTTGTGTATAGTGTTGTTCAAGTCCTCTGTTTCTTTTTTGATATTCTGTGAATTTGCCTAGTTGTTTCTTTCAATAATTATATTGAAAGCAAGGTACTAAAGTTTTCAACTATTATTGTAGAAGTATGTATTTCTCCCTTCAATTCTGTCATCTTTTGCTTCATGTAGTTGAGGATGGTCTTATTTTGTGCATGTTTGATTATTATGTCTTCTTGAGAAATTGACATTTTTACCCTTATAAAATGTCCTTCTTTGCCTTTGATTATAATTTTTCTCTTACTGTCTGTTTTGTCTGATAGTCATCCAGATCTTTTTAGTTATGTTGATATAGTATATATATTTTTTACCATTCTTTTGCTTTCAACCTGTTGTGTCTTTTAAAATAAAGTATGTCTTATAGATAGCATATAGTTAGATAATGTTTTCTTATTGATTCTGCCAATCTGTAACTTTTGGTTTTAGTGTTTAGTCCATTAACCTTTAGTGTAATTACTGATCAGATGGGATTAATATCTACCATTTTGCTGAATGTATTATATATGTTTTATTTCTTTTTTTGGTTTTCTGTTACTCTATTACTTCCTTCTTTGGTGTTAAATATCTATTTTCTAGTATACCATTTTAATTCCCTTGTTTTCTTTTACTATACTTTAGGTTCTCAGTTGTCATATGCATATATTCTCACTTATGCACTTAGAGATTGCAGCAGCACTTTGCGCTTGAATTTCCTATATGGTTTACATAGGGAAAAATACCGAGGATCTGGCCAGTCAAGTGGTCAAGAAATTTGTCTGAGAATTTTTTTCTTGGGGAACAATTATATTTTCTTACAAAGTTCAAATCTTCTGTTACTCAGATTTGCAGCAGGGCATCTGTTCCCTCTCATCCTTCCTCTTTGGTTTCCTCCCTATCTATGTCCCTCTTTCTAATTCATTCAACAAACATATTTTGAATGTATGTACTCAACCAGGGCCTTTGGATTTAGTAATGTATAAAACAGATGGTCTCTTCCCTAATATTAGAGTCTAAAGTAGATTTCACTAACTCAGATTCTTTCAGGAACATTGGAATATCTGAGAATACACAGTAGGGAGGGCATCGTGCAATCTGTAGCCAATTCCAAGGATATTCCCATTCAAATTAAGACGAGATCTGCAGGTTATGGATGGTCTCTCTTTTAATACAAAATTCTCTGTAGTAGGAATTGTTGCAGATTCTTTACCCAACTATCAGTTCCATTTTTAGGTTTATACAGTTTAGTTTACCCAATCAATCTTGAAAACATGCCCTGTTAACTGATGTGCCTTAGAGTTTTGAGTATTTTCAGCTGTTTTATTCATGACTTAATAAAGTCATACCAGCCTTTACAACTTACTAGACTTCATAATGTTTTATATAACAGATATGGACTATACAGGATAGAGTCTTATTAAAATATAATTTTAAAAAGTATAGATCTCTTTAAGCCTTATTCCCAGCTTCCAGTGTTCTTTGTAGTTTTAGAGACAGATTGTGGTATCTTTTATATAGTTTTTGTTTTTGTTTTTTTCTTTTTATTCAAAAGAAAGAGGGATAACAGATAAACTTTTATATTCGTTTTATTTTATTTAATCTGAAGTTTATGTATTTGAACAATATTATTTCCATCAAAAGATTAGATATAAATTGTTTTGGCAATGAACTCTGCCTCCATGATATATGATATATATTTTAGCAACTTACCTGATGTTCATATACCACATGTTCAAATAATTAATCAAGGAGAATAGAGGAATTTTACTTTTCCAGTGATGATGGTGATAGTTTTTCCTACATTATGTGGCTCTGAATAAGACACTATTGGGAGGTTGGAGCTATGAGAGAAGAGACTTAGGTTTCGTAGGAAGAAGAGGTTTGTTCATTACACTATCAACAAGGTCTGGTGCTAAAGAAGACTATGCCTAGCAAACAAAAACTTTTTGGGGGGCTCGTTTATTTTCACAGAATTTGTGTTTGATAACAAGCCTGATGTATTTTCCCATCAAGGAATGTATTATGGTCAAATCATTTGATCATTAATCTCTGCAAATGACTAACTTGGTTAACTTTTAATGTGATGTTTGTCACTACCATCCTAAAATTCTTTGCCAAAAAGGTATAAAGTAAACGTATTTCACTGTTTCTGTTCTATTTGCAATTAGTTGGCTTCATGCAAACCTCATCATTGAAATATTTTTTAACTGGGAAAATTATGTTATATTTATATGAAAAGGGAAATTTTTTTTTTTTTACCTCCTTCCACCTAGTTGAATAGAAATTGCATCTGAAGCTATATAAAAAATAAAGTTAAAGCAGTCACTACACTGGCCTAAACTGGTGGACAGATCTTCCGAGTACAGAATGTCTGCATTAGAAGTATAGTATTTTATCATTCTTTTTTCCCTTTCCACCTTAAATCTGTGTGTGTTCTTTTTTTCCAACAATTTTACTGTGCATTCTCCATCCATTAAAATGTTTTGTGGAAATTCTGTACTCTAGGGAGCATTGGTAGTCGATAATAACTTTCCACAATTATCTTTTGTGATATAAGTGAGAACATGGGTGCCATGACGTTGTGTTTTAGAATTTCTTAGAACTTCCCCCTGAAAAGATGTGACTCTAACCTTTAAGATGATACTGTATTTCAACAAGGTATGCAAGTTTGACTGTAAAAGGAGAGTCAAGCAGCCCTGAAAGCTCAAGTCTTCAGAGACCAGTCAGAAGTCAAAAGACCTATGGGCTATGTTTTAGCTAATTCTAAAAGAGGGTAATTGCAGAAAGTAATATAAGTTTGCATGGAATAATCACTAAATTCTTTAACTTGCTGCGACTACAGCCCCAAACATCTGTTTTGGTGACTCCTTGCTACTTTACAAATCATTCTTAAACTTAGTGGCTTAAAATATTTATTTTGCTCAGGAGTCTGTGATTTGGAAAGGTTCATTTGGCATAGTGTGTCTTTGGTACACTTTGTGTCAGTTGTGTGGTTCAAAAGGAGGGGCTAGAATCATCTGAAGGCTTGCCCAAGCCCATGTTTGGTGGTGCAGGCTGGCTGTCGGCTGAGATAACAAGTGGGGGTCTTGGTCAGAGCACTGACATGTGGCCTTTCCTTGTTGCCTGGGTTTCCTCACAGTATGGTAGCTGGGTTATAAGGGAGAGGTGGGAAGAGAGAGACAGAGAGGAAAAAGGGGGGTTGGAGAGACAGAGACAGGATGAGCCTATGTCTATATTGCCTTTTATAACTTTCAGAAGTCACATGGTATTATTTCCAAGACATTTTGTTCCTTGATACAAAGCCCTACTCAATTTAAGCTGGAAGGGATATTATCTCTGTTTCTGGGTGCATGACTGGCAAGGTCCTGGAAGGTCATGTGGGATTGGAAATATTGCTGTGGCCATTTATAAAAAAATACAGTCTGACACAACAGTTTGCCTGGTTACCTGTGTTCTCTTATCTCTGGCCTCAGAATAAGTGATTGGGATGAGTGAGGTACTAACATTCACTAGTTAAGTGTAGAAGGTGGAATATCAGGATACAGATTGAAATACTTGTCTATGTTCCTTTACACTTTATTTGTGATTTTATTTCTTTCTGGAATTCTGCCTTTGTTTGTCCTTAGGAGGCAGAGCTAAAATTGTGAAAAACAGGATTTTATGTTACGCCAGCTTTATTGAAAGGTGCTGTGATGTATTGCATCTGAATGACCAGTGTTCACATTTCAGTTCCCTTACTTTCTAACTGTGTGACATTGGGACAGTTACTTAGCTTCTCTGAGGTCACACATTTACAAAGTTAGTGTGATGATACTTTTCATAGAGAGTTCGTTTGTAAAATAGAGATATGATATGTAAAGGGACAGCTCAGTAACTGGGAGGTCCTGGGGTCTCAGCTATTATCATTAGGCAGGTTGATGAAAATGTGTGATTTAGGATGTTAAATTGATTGTGACCAGAATGATAGATTAAAAAACCAGTTTGGGATATGTAGATATTTTGAAGCTAGAACCAATGTAGGAGCCTGTGACTGGAAGGATTTTGAATAGAGGAAAACCTATGAAGGGATTCAGGAAGAGTATGTCTCCTTTTTGAAAGGTACATCATTCTTTATATGCTGTTTATCAACTTTTAACTGAGATGATGTTTCAAATTTATTAAAATAATTAGCAGTTAGTTAAGGTATTATATTAAATGTCCTAATATTGTAGTTTGAAATGTTGTATATTTAGTGAAAATTGTTACTTTTTTCCTACTTCTGTTTTCATTTATTTTTTGAAGTTTATTTATTTTGACAGAGAGAGAAAGAGAGAGCATCAGCCAGGGAAGGGCAGAGAGAGGGAAAGAGAGAATCCCAAACAGGCTCCATGCTATCAGCACAGAGCCTGACGTGGGGCTCAATCTCATAAACCACAGAACATGACCTGAGCTGAAATCAAGAGTTGGACGCTTAACAGACTGAACCACCCAGGTGCCATTTATTTTTCTAGTTGTAAAAGTAATACATATATGTTACAGAAAAGAAGCTGAGGAAATAAATCACCCATGATCCCATTATCCAGAGGCAGACCGTTAATATTTTGGCATATTTCCTTCCTTTCATTAATAAAAATTCTTTTTTCAAGTATAGGCTCCATGCCCAACCTGAGACTTGAACTTATGACCCTGAGATCGAGAGTTGCCTGCTCTACTGACTGAGCCAGCCAGGTGCTCCTCAGTCTTTTTTCTTTGAAATTTTATAGTGTTCCATAGTTAAAAACATAGAATTTATGATTTTATAATCTTCCTTTTTAATTTAATTTTATATCATAACGATTTCCCACAAACCATTAAAATTTCATCTGTCATTTGGATGTATCATTATTTATTTATTATTTATCATAATTTATTATTTATTTCTGGAATTTTTTCTAAAATGTATATAATGTGATGAATATATTTGTGAATGAATGTTTGTTATCATTGTTTTGATTTTTTTCCATAGGATGTATCACTAGAAAAAAAAATTACTGTAGCCAAGGGTATCAATATTTTTAAGATCTTAGTTTATGTGTTAAAATTGCTTTCCAGGGGTACCTGGCTGATTCAGTCCATGGAGCGTACGACTCTTGATCTTGGGGTTGTGGGCTCAAGCCCCATGTTGGGTGTGGAGATTACTTAAAAATAAAATCTTAAAAAAAATTGTTTTCCATAAAGTTTTACCATTTTATGTCCCCACTGAAATGAGAATAGCAGCAATGATCATTTTATAAATAAAGTTGGTGAATTTGATAGTTAAAAGATATCATTTGTAAAATTTGCATCTATTCTGTATTTGTTAGATTAAAATTTCCTTTCTAATATTTTGTATTTGTTTTTCATTTTAATTTGCATAGATTTTCTATATAATATGGATACAACCTTTTTATGTTATTTATCTAGGTTTGGAGAAATTTTACCATTCATTTTGTGTTCCTCTAAACAGCTTAAAATTTATTCTTATCATTTCATGCAAAAGACATACTCCAGTGAAACTAACCTAAATCATACAGTTATTATTATTTCCATTATTTCCACAGTACTTACTTTTAGTGTTCTTAATTTACATGGTATCTTATTTTTAGAGTGTGTTGTTCATTTAAAGTGGGTTTGTATCCATTTACTCTTTTTTTTCAAAATCACTTTTTGATAAAAGTTCCTCAATTAGAGAGTTTCAGCCACAATGGAAAATTTTTTCATTTGTCCAAAATATATCCATTTAGTCTTTTAAATTATGATTGTCAAACCTCAAATAAGTTTATATTTTGGTTATTGTGAAGGGTTTTTTTTCATAAGTAGTACTGTTTTTCCCACAGGCAAATTTTATTAATTGTAATGGAGTGTTTTTGTAGATTGTGGGTGATACCAAAGTTAATCAGATTATGAAAGTTAAGGTTCTTTTTTTTCCGTTTAAAAATTTTTTTCAAGTGTAAATTTACAAAACATATACAAAAGTATGGAGAGCATTACTGTGTAATCTTCTCCTAGAACTCTCAAATCTGAACCTTTTTGCCATGTTTACTTCCGTTTTTTACTTTCTAATTCTTCAAGAAATAGAATTTTATAGACAGAGAGTAAGGTCTCTGTCTTTCTCTGGTGCTAATTCCTAATTCCTCTCCTTTCCCAGGTCTCAGAGATCACAGGTATTCTGAATTGGGTGTTTCCATTGTTCTGCTTGTTTTTATGCTTTTATTTAATATATATGCATTTATGACAAAATCTTATGTAAATGATATCTATACTATCCTTTTTCATCTTGCTCTTTTTTGCCCAAATTTTGTTTTTAAACTCATGTTGGTTGATAGATGTTGCTGTAGTTCAGTCACTCTCGGAATGTGGTCCTCAACCAGCAACTTCAGCATCATTTGGTAACTTGTTAGAAATGCAAAATACTATGAACTGGGTGGCTTAAACAACAGAAATTCATTTTCTCGCAGTTCTCGGGGCTGGAGATCCAAGATCAAGGTGTCAGTAGATTTACTTTGTTCTGAAGTCTCCTTGGTTTGTGGATGATCACCTTTGTGGTGGCTACCTTATATGTTTTCTCCTCACATGGGGTATGTGGACATCTCTCGTGTCTCTCCATGTGTCCAAATTCCCTCTTATAAGGGCATTAGTTATTACATTAGGGCCCACCCTTAGGGTTTCAGTTTAATCTAATCATGTTTTTAGAGGCCCTGTTTACAAATATGGTCACATTCTGAGGTACTGGAGGAGAAGGCTTCCAGATACGAATTTTGGGGGAACACAATTTCTCCCCATAGCACCACTGCTATAGTTCAGTGATTTTTACGATTGTATTGTATTCAATTGTATGATTATACCCCTATTTCTCTCTTTTAATAGACCTTTAGATTATTTTCCATTTCTCCCACTGTGTCAGTTCTACTATATCAGTTTATTTTTTGCATAGTTGCTTTTTTTTTGTTTTTATTTATTTTTGATATGGTATCTGTGTAGACTTCAAGTGTCTGATGTCAGTTGAATTAAAACAAACAAAAAGAAAATCATGAACTGTCCTTTGTTTAATGGAAGGCTACAATCTATAAGCTGTTAATTTGGCTGGCATGTTATTTTGAATGGTGGTGGTTTTGTTTTATGAGACTGGGTTTTCCACGTTGTCCAGCACATGTGGTTTTGGATTGTATTTTGAGTTAACTACACAAGCTACTATTTCCATATATGGGTGGGTCTGTCATAATGATACTAAATAAATAAGTTTATTTCTCTCTTTGTAAATAAAAGAGAACAGTGACTCCATCATTGTGTATGTACTGTCTTGGGTTTTCTTGACCTTTTGCAGCTCATTATTATCATCTGGGAATATACTGAATTCCCATTGTTGTTAACTGCGTATGCTGCTAAGAGTAATAGCGTTTATTTGGAAAATATTTGTTAGTGTAATTTCATCGAAAGTTGGGCTTACTTTTTATCAAAAGGTAAAGTTTTGTACCAGGCTAGGGCAACATTTTCTCTTTATGCTGGGTTCCACATGTTAGTTACATAATTTATAATGTTATTCCCTTTATTCAAATTTTATTCCCTTTCTTCTGTTGCCACACCCCACCTCATAACTTCTAACAAAGGCATATTATATGTGTCATTGATGGTTTTAAAAATCTATTGGATTCATGGAAGATCCATTGATTACCTGGGTGTAGACGATATAGTCTCCTTGTGTCTTCCACCTTGCCAACCCTTTGGCTGTTTTCCAGCTTATTAATTATATCTCCAGTATGAGGACACACTGTACCAAAGAGGAGATAAACACCATCTTTCTAATTGTTGCTAGTTATTCTTTGCTGGCTGAACTTGGTATAGAAAAAGAAGTTTTAAGATTTATATTGAAAACTATAAGACATTAATGAAAGAAAATGAAGGAGACATAAGCAAAGGAAAAGATGTTCCATGTTCATGGGTTGAAAGAATGAATGGTAAAATGTCCATACTAACCCAAGTAATACACAGATTCAGTGCAATCCTTGTCAAAATTCCAGTGGTATTTTTCACAGAAATAGAACAAACAATCCTAAAATTTGTATGGAACCATAAGATTCAGAATAGCCAAAGAAATCTTGAGAAAGAAACAAAGCTGGAAACATCATGCTCTGTGATTTGAAACTATATTACAAAGCTATAGTAATTAAATCAGTATGGTTTTGGCATAAAAACAGACACATCAATCAATGGAACAGAATAAAGAGCCCAGAAATAAACCCACACATATGTGGTCGATTAATTTAGGTCAGAAGAGCCAAAAATAGATAATGGGTAAAGGACAGTGTCTTCAATAAATGGTGTTGGGAAAATTAGATGCCCGTATGCAGAAAATGAAACTGGACCACTGTCTTACACCGTATACAAAAAGTAACTCAAGATGGATTAAAGACTTAAATGTAAGACCTGAAACTGTAAAACTCCTAAAAGAAGACATAGGTGGTAAGCTCCTTGGCATATGTATTAGTATTGGTTTTTTGAATCTGATGCCAAAAGCAAAAGCAGTGGAAGCAAAAATAAACAGAACTACGCCAAACTCAAAAGCTTCTCGATAGCAGAGGAAACCATCAACGAAACAAAAAGGCAACCTACTAAATGAGAGAAAATATTTGCAAATTGTATATCTTTTAAGGGGCTAATATTCAAAATATATAAAGAACTACAACTCAATAGCAAAAAACCCCAAACAATCTGGTCAAAAAATGGGCAAAAGATCCGGATAGATATTTTCCTAGAAAAGAATAAAGATAGCCAATGGGTACATAAAAAGATGCTCTACTTCATTAATTTTAGTCTGGGAAGTGCAAATCACAACCACAAAGAGACCTGTTAGTAAGGCTATAGTCAAAAAGACTAGAATAACAAGTGTTGGTGAGGATGCAGAGAAAAGGGAGGATGTGTGCTATTTGTGGGAATGTAAATTGGTGCAGCCACTATGGAAACCAGTATGGAGGTTCACATGTTTGAACTGTGCGGGTCCACTTATACATGGATTTTTTACACTACAGTTCTGTAAATGTATTTTCTCTTTCTTATGATTTTCTTATTAACACTTCCTTGTCTCTTGCCTTGTTGTAAAAATACAGTATATAATACATATAACATACAAAAAAAATGCGTTACAGTCAAGTAACACACGTTATAGGTAAGGCTTCCAGTTACCTATAGTAGGTTACAGTTAAGTGTCGGGAGAGTGAAAAGTTATAGGAAGGATCAATGCTTCTCACCCCTAGGTTGTTCAAGGGTCAGCTGTACCTTATGATCTCGCAACTCCACTTCTGGAGTTCTCCACTATCCAAGCAAAACAAAAACACTAACTTGAAAAAAAATATGTATCTCCATGCAATATATATATGCACCCCCATTTTTATTGAATTATTATTTACAATAGCCAAGACATGCAAACAACCTAAGTGTCCATTGATGGAAGAATGATGCACACACACATTGTGTGTATGAAGGAATATTATTCAGCTGTAAAAAACATGACTCTTGTCATTTGCCTCAACATGGATGCATCTCAAGGGTATTACACTAAGTAAGTCACACAGAGGACAAAAAAAATACCGTATGATCTCTTATATGTGGAATCTGCCGATCTATCTGTTTGTCCGCAAACAAAACCAAGCTCATAGGTACAGAGAACATATTGGTGGTTGCCAGAGGCATGGGGAGCCTGAATTTGACTTGTAGTATAGTCTTTGGTCGAGTTCTTACTCTCTTGACATCTCATTTTCTTCTGTTGTAAAATGAAGATAACACCTACTGTGCATTTCTTACTGGGATGGATGTTCAAGGGATTAAATGAAGTAATGTATATGCACTTTAAACATAATAGGCACTCAGTAAATGGTAGCTGGATGCTATTATCATTATAATCATTATCATCTAGTTATTTCTGTATTTGAACATCACACTTGACTCTACAGGGCATACTATATTAATGGTCGAGGTGACACTTTTCAGGAATTGCTTTCCCGGCTCTGTGATGATTCCATCTCGGGGGATAATTTAATTAGCCCTTGCCTGCTGAGTACCATGGCTGTGGCAGTCAGTAAGAGAAATGTGGTATCCAAAGAGCCAGGACTTAGGAGTCAGGCAGATCTTGATCTGTCATTACTCCAGAAGTCACTAGCTGTGCATCTTGGGCAAGATGCTTAACTTTTTTCCTCCATTTTGTCATCAGTAAGAAAAGGTTTATAACACCTACCTTGAAGTCTTATTTTGAATGGGGTTCAGGGAGTGTTGTTATTGTGGGGATTAAATGAGGATATATGTAAAGTAACTGGCCCATAATAGTCACATGTTTATTTATTTTTGAGAGAGAGCACGCAAGTGAGGGGAGGGACAGAAAAAGAGGGAGTCAGAGAATCTGAAGCAAGCTCCTCTCTGTCAGCGCAAAGCCCAGTGTGGAGTTCGAATCCACAAACTGTGAGATCATGACATTAAGTCGAAGTCGGTTGCTCAACTGGTGGAGCCATCCAGGTGCCCCTCACAGTAATTTTTGCAGCAAATACTTCACCCATTATAGGGTCTTAGTGTCTGCCTTATCCTTTATGTATGTTGAGATTTCTTCCCATCTCTATACTTAGAGACCAACAGGCTAGACCAAGAGGGTAAGTGACTAGCTTGCTTATACTATTGGAAAAGGAATAAGTTAACAAAACCAAGTTTATCTAATGGTTCTTAATTCCTTTGCCTAAATATAGATTTATTTTGTGTTTGTGAAAATATCATATATTTTTTACTATGATTATATATATATATATCATAAAATTTACCATTTTAACCATTTTTAAGTATATAGTTGCACAGCATTAAGTACTTTCTTATCGTGTATCCATATTGTTAAGCAACCATAGGCCTGTATTTTAAAGCCTAGTTTTGGTATTGTATTTAAAATTTACTTTATGTGTTTTGTTTGCTTGACTCACATATTGGTAAGTGGCGGACAACAGAATCATTAAAGCTGATTTAAGCAGCAGAGGATTTATTAAGTTGTCATAGTTAGTTTGTAGAATCTTTGAGGGAATAGAAGGAAAAGACTTTGGGCAGAGTTTCCAGGAACAACTCCTGGAACCACACTTTTCATGTGGTTTGCTAAGGGAGCTGTAGCTGACTGATTTCAGAACCAGGTTGCCTCTTTCAAGTTTGGAAGCTAGTGACTGAGGAGTCTTGGCTTTTGCTGCTGTCTTGTCCATCATCATTGCTGGATGGACTGACATGCCCGTGCTTAGTTGCCTCCTCTCCTTGTTTTCTTTATCTTTCTGGTCTCCTAAGAGTGTCCCTGCTGGGGAAACTAAGGCACATGCAGATCTCTTAATTGCAAGGGAGTCTAGCAAAAGGACCCTTTAGCTTTCTGGCCACTATTGTGTTGTAAGACATACTAGAATGGGGTTGCACGAGTGTTAAAAATAAATCTGCTGTATCTGCCATAGCTCTTTCAAAAAGGAAAAGGCTAGGGGACATATTAACTTTGTACGTTTGTTTTCTTAAAATAAATTATACTTGCAGGACAGGAAGTAAAAATGTCAATCCAGCAATGTTGATACAGGATAAGTTCTTTTTTTTTTAAATTTTTTAAAATGTTTTATTTATTTCTAAGACAGAGAGAGACAGAGCATGAACAGGGGAGGGGCACAGAGAGAGGGAGACACAGAATCCGAAGCAGGCTCCAGGCTCTGAGCTGTCAGCACAGAGCCCGACGCGGGGCTCGAACTCACGGACCGTTAGATCATGACCTGAGCCGAAGTCGGATGCTTAACTGGCCAAGCCACCCAGGCACCCCATATACAGGATAAATTCTGTATTACAAAAAAAAATATTTTGGGGGTGAAGCCCAATTTTTAAAGCATTGTAAAACTCCAAATGGACTCTGTGTTTATCTAGCTGATAGTAATAAATAAATTTCTTGTTTTTTTGTTTTGTTTTGTTTTTTTGGGTGTGTGTGTGTGTGTGTGGTTTTTTTAGAATGTTATGTCACTCTGTCTTTTTTAACTTCATGCTTTGGCATTAGAGTCTATGGGTATAATGATAACATTCCTTCTAGCCTACTGTGTTTGCTTATTTTTGCCAATGGAAAAAAAGTGCTCTAAATTTTAGACCAGTGCTCTAAATCCTATGGAGCATCAGCTCTCAAACTTGACTGATCACCAGAATTCCTTGGGAACTTAAGTAATTAACAAAAATGAGAACAACGAGGAAAAAATGATGTCTTTAGGTATTATTTTAGACACATAGAAACAGAATTTGTGTGTGTATGTGTGTATGTGTGTATGTGTCTAGAGTATATGTGGAATCTGTATTTAATTTTTTAGATTCTTATAGCAAGAATTCATATTTTGGGACTCATGGGGAACTCTCTGAAATTATGTATAATATTTTATATACAGTCACACCTTTCTGGAGGAGATTTGTAGTTTTTATCAGAATTCCAGATGGTCTTGGGCCCTGGTAAAATGTCATTAACAGCTGGCCATGGCCAAAGGCTTGTATAGATATGTGGGTCAGAGAAGATTGTTGAGCTGGAGAGGTCAGGGTGGATTCCTTCAGTATTAAGCTCGCCTGTGGACATAGGGCTGTTAGGACTGAGCACTGGGCAGAACTTGGCGGGGTGGTGATCGTGCTCTTTCATTGGTGGGTGCAGAACAGGGGAGCTGTAACTGGGAACTGGCCCAAAGCACTAATAGACCAGGGTCATTAGAATGTCTGACCTGTAATTGGACAGTGAGAATCTAGTCAAAGACTAGACAAAGTCAAAGTTTGGATCAGATGGAGCGGGTCAGATTTGAAGTCTAGGTAGACAGGCCAAGCTCACTTATGAGTAAGAAGGTTTAGGCAGAAGTGGCACACTGGCATTCAGGCAAGGCCTAAAGGAATGGGCCGACAATGCAATTTTAAGCTTCTCATGGTGAGTTTTCCCAAAGAGACTGGGGTCAACATCTACTTAACAAGAATGCTATATGAAGAGTTCTTGCATTTGGTGGAAGGGTTATCCATGATCCCTACCAACTCTAGAATTCTGTGATTTCAAATGCAGTAATTCCTTTTCCAACAAATAGGGTGCACTCCACTAATTTATGTCTATGTCAGAAATTCATCCCTGGAGCCACAACTGTTGTGTTCTAGAATTTGGTATGTGTTCTAGATTATCACAAATTTACTCCCTAGAAGACTGATGATACTTCAGGCCTTCTCAGCCTGAGCCCTTTTCCCTGTTCTGCCTGCTGGTGTTGATTGGACCCTTTGGGTCCTGAGATAATGGTCAGGTGGTCCTGTAAAAGATTTGTTCTTGAACCAGTGCTTCTGCCTTCTCTTTCCTGTTTGCCACTGTTGCAGCCCAGAGGAGACTAGAATTCCTCATGCCCCTTTTGTTCTTAGCCTGACTTATTAAAAGGAGTCCTATCCACAGAGGATGTTCTGGTTTATGTATGTGTTGAAATAACATCTTAGGAAGGGATCTCCTGGAGAAGTTTTCTAGAAAAAGTTGAGAATGCATTTATCTTTATCTAATTGATCATTTCCTGTAATGGCTGTCCTTACAGGCCTTTTTGTTTTTTGATTAGCTTTTTGTTAATTATTTAATTTCAGCGTTCATGTTTTATAAGAAAACTTTACCTATGATGAGTTTAACCAGACATGTGATGAAAGTGTTTCAGCTTCCTGAAGTGGAAAGTCAGGCACGTGAATACTGGTTTATGTATCAGTTTTGTAGGTTTATAAAATTTCTGATTATTGCTTCTGTGTTCCATTGTTTCTCTCTCTCTCTTTTTTTTTTTTGTATCTTTTTAAAGTTGTTACTAAGAATTCTGGCTGTCATTATTTTCTACCCGTCAGATATTTGAATTGATTATATTCACAATATAAAAGGATAATGCTAAGTTTGTGGTTTCTTTTTTTCCTCTTTTTTCTTTTCTTTTCTCTCCTTTTCTTTTCTCTTCTCTCCTTTTCTCTCCTTTCCTTTCCTTTCCTTTCCTTTCCTTTCCTTTTCTTTTCTTTTCTTTTCTTTTCTTTTCTTTTCTTTTCTCTCTCCTTTTCTCTCCTTTTCTTTTCTTTTCTCTCCTCTTTTCTTTTCTTTTCTTTTCTCTCTCCTTTTCTCTCCTTTTCTTTTCTCTCCTCTTCTCTTTTCTTTTCTTTTCTTTTCTTTTCTTTTCTTTTCTTTTCTCTCTTTTCTTTTCTCTCCTTTCCTTTTCTTTTCTATTTTAATTCCAGGATAGTTAACATACAGTGTTATATTAGTTTCACGTGTACAATATAGTGATTCAAAACTTCCATCCATTACCCCATGCTCATCATGACAAGTGCACTGCTTAATCCCCATTACCTATTTCACCCATTCCTCCACCTACCTCCCCTCTGGTAACTATCAATTTGTTCTCTGTAGTTAAGCGTTGTTTCTTGGTTTGTCTCTCCCTTTCTTTTTGTTCCTTTGCCTTTTTGTTTTGTTTCTTAAATTCGACAGATGAGTGAAATCTTATGGTGTTTTTTTTTTCTTTGACTTCTTTTGTTTAGTGTTATACTCTCCAGCTGCATCCTTGTCATTTCAAATGGCAAGATTTCATTATTACTATTATTTTTTAATGTTTTTATTTATTTTTGAGACAGAGAGAGACAGAGTATGAGCAGGGGAGGGGCAGAGAGAGAGGGAGACAGGATCTGAAGTAGGCTCCAGGCTCTCAGCTGTCAGCACAGATCCCGACGTGGGGCTCGAACTCACGGACTGTGAGATCATGACCTGAGCTGCAGTCGGACGCTTCACCGACTGAGCCACTCAGGCACCCCAAGATTTCATTATTTTTTATGGCTGAATAATATTCTATTGTGTATAAATTCCACATCTTTTTTATCCGTTCATCTATTGATAGATACTTGGGCTGCTTTCATAATTTGCCTGTTGTAACTAATGCTGTTGTAAACATAGGGGTGCATGTATCCCTTTGAATTCATGTTTTTGTATTTTTGGGTAAATACCCAGTAGTGTAGTGACTGGATCTTAGGCCTGCTCTATTTCTAACTTTTTGAGGAACCTCCATACTGTTTTCCACAGTGGCCGCACCAGTTTGCATTCTCACCAATAATGCCAAGAGTGTTCCTTTTTCTCCACATCCTCACCAACACTTGTTGTTTTTTGTGTTTTTGATTTTAGCTATTCTGACAGGTATGAGGTAATACCTCATTGTGGTTTTGATTTTCATTTCCCTGATAATGAATAATGTTGAGCATCTTTTCACGTGTTTGTTGGCGATCTGGGTGTCATCTTTGGAGAAATGTCTTCTGCCCATTTTTAATTGGATTATTCGATTTTTTGGGTGTTGAGTTCTATAAGTTCTTTAGATATCTTGGATGATACTAACTTTTTATCAGATAAGTCATTTGCAAATATCTTCTCCCATTCCATAGATTGCCTTTTAGTTTTGTTAATTGTTTCCTCCTCTGTACAAAAGCTTGTTGTTTTGATGTGTTCCCAATAGTTTACTTTGCTTTGGTTTCCCTTGCCTCAGGAGACATATCTAGAAAAATGTTGCTACAGTCAATGTCAGAGACATTACTGTCTGTGTTCTTATTTAGGATTTTTATGGTTTCAGGTCTCACATTTAAGTCTTTAATTCATTTTGAGTTTATTTTTGTTTGGTGTAAGGAAGTGTTCCAGTTTCATTCTTTTGCATGTAACTGACTAGTTTTCCCAACACCATTTGTTGAAGAGGCTGTCCTTTTGCCACTGGATATTCTTTCCTGATTTGTGAGAGATTAATTGACCATATAATTGTGGATTTATTTCTGCGCTTTCTCTTCTGTTCCATTGATCAATGTGTTTATTTTGTGCCAGTGCCATACTGTTTTGATTACTATAGCTTTGAAATATAACTTGAAATATGGACTTGTGATACCTCCAGCTTTGCTTTTCTTTTTCAAAATTTCCCTGGCTATTTGGTATATAAATTTTAGGATTGTTCTAGTTCTCTGAAAAATGCTGTTAGTATTTTGATAGGGATTGCATTAAATGTGTAGATTGCTTTGGATGGTATAGACATTGTAAAAATATTTGTTCTTCCAATCCATGAGCATGGAATGTCTTTACCATTTCTTTGTATTGTCTTTGGTTTCTTTCATTAATGTTTTATAGTTCTCAGAGTATTGATCTTTCATCTCCTTGGTGAAATTTATTTCTAGGTATCTTACTATTTTTTGGTGCAGTTGTAAATGGGATTATTTCCTTAATTTCTCTTTCTGCTGCTTCATTATTAGTGTATAGAAATGCAACAGATTTCTGCATATTGATTTTGTATCCTGTGACTTTACTGAATTCATTTATCAGTTCTGACACTTTTTTTGGTAGAGTCAGGTTTTCTATATAGAGTATCAGTCATCTGCAAATAGTGACAGTTTTACTCCTTCCTTACCAGTTTGGTTGCCTTTTATTTCTTTTTGTTTTCTGATTGCTGTGGCTAGGACTTCCAATACCATGTTGAATAAAAGTGGAGAGAGTGAACAGTCTTGTCTTTTTCCTGACCTTATTGGGAAGCTCTCTGTTTTTCCCCATTGAGTATGATGTTTGTTATGAGTTTTTCATATATGGCCTTTACTATGTTGCAGTATGTTCCCTCTATACCTACTTTGTTGAGGGTTTTTATTATGAATGGACGTTGTACTTTGTCAAATGCTTTGTCTGAGTCTATTAAAATGGTCATATGGTTTTTATCCTTTGTCTTATTGATGTGATGTTATCATGTTGATTGATTTGCAAATATTGAACTACCCTTGCATCCTGAGAATATGTCACTTGATTGTGGTAATGAGGTGTTTTTGTTTGTTTTGTATTGTCGGATTTGGTTTGCTAGTATTTTGTTGAAGATTTTTGCATCCGTGTTCATCTGAGATATTAGCCTTTAGTTCTCTTTTTTTGTGTGATGTCTTTATCTGGTTTTAATAATTAGGGTGATACTAGCTTCTAGAACAAATTTGAAAGTTTTCCTTCTATTTTTTATTTTATTTTATTTTTTATTTTAGAGAGAATGAGAGTGCAAGCAGGGGAGAGGGGCAGAGCAAGAGAGAAAGAATCTTAAGCAGGCTCCATGCTCAGAGTGGACCCTGGCACGGGGCTTGACCTCACAGCACTGGGATCATGACTTGAGCCAAAATCAAGGTTGTACCCTCAACTGACTGAGCCACACAGGTTCCCCTCTTTCTTCTATTTTTCTGGAATAGATTGATAAGCATAGGTATTAACTCTTCTTTAAATGTTTGGTAGAATTTGCCCGTGAAGCCATCTGGTCTTGGACTTCTGTTTATTGGGAGTGTTTTGAGTAACTGATTTAATCTCCTTGCTAGTTATTGGTCTGTTCAAATTTTCTGTTTCTTCCTGTTTCAGTTTTGGTAGGTTATATGTTTCTAGGAATTTATCCATTCCTTCTAGGTTGTCCAATTTGTTGGAATGTAGATTTTCATATTTCATGTTGTTGGTTGTTACTTTTTATTTGTGATTTTGTTTATCTGAGTCCTTTCGCTCTCTCTCTCTCTCTCTCTCGGTCTCTCTCTCTCTTCTGGATGAGTCTGGCTAGAGGTTTATCAATTTTGTTTATCTTTTCAAAGAACCAGCTCTTGGTTTCATTTGTCTGTTTTCTTCATTTTTTAAGTTTTTATATAATTTATTTCTGCCATAATCTTTATTATTTCCTGCTTTCTACTGGCTTAGGGTTTGGGTGTTTTTTTTTTTTTTTCCTTTAGGTATAAACTTAGGTTGTTTATTTGAGATTTTTCTTGCTTCTTGATGTAGGCCTATATTACTATAAACTTCCTTCTTAGAACTGCTTTTACTGCATCTCAAAGGTTTTGGGCCATTGTGTTTTTAATTTTGTTTGTTTCCACGTATTTTTGATTTCCTCTTTAATTTCTTGATAGACGCATTCATATATTAGTAGCATGTTATGTAACTTCCATGTATTTGTGGTCTTTCCAGATTTTTTTTCTTGTAGTTGATTTTGAATTTCATAGGATTGTGGTCAGAAAAGATTCATGGTACGACTTCAGTATTTTTGAATTTGTTGAGACTTGTTTTGTGGCCTAATATGTGATTTGTTCTGGAGAATGTTCTATGTGGACTTGAATAGAATATGTATTCTGCTGTTTTAGGATAGAATGTTCTATATATATCTGTTAAATACATCTGGTCCAGTGTGTCATTCAAAGCCATTATTTCCTTGTTGATTTTCTGTTTGGAAGATCTGTCCATTGATGTAAGTGGGTGTTAAAGTCCCCTACTATTATTACCTTGCTATTGATTAGTTCCTTTATGTTTGTTATTAACTGTTTTATGCATTTGGGTGCTTTCATGTTGAGTGCATAAATATTTACAGTTGTTATATCTTTTTGTTGGATTGTCCCCTTATTATATAGTGTCCTTGTCTCTTTTTACAGACTTTGTTTTAAAGTTTATTTTGTCTGATATAACTGTTGCTACTCTCATTTTCTTTTGGCATCTATTTTCATGCTACATGTTTTTCCATCCCCTCACTTTCAATCTGCAGGTGTCTTTAGGTCTGAAATGAGTCTCTTATAGACAGCATATACATAAGTCTTGTTTTTCAATCCACTCTGTCACCCTATCCAGTTGAATGTCATACTGTTGTCAGATGTTAGAACCTTCTATATGTTTATGTAGCTAGCATGGGTATTTTAAAGTTCAAAGAATTAAGTAGTGGAATTGTGGTTTTAATGCAAGTTTCTATGCTCTAAATATATATACATATATTATGTGTTATATATATACATATACACACACACACATATATACATTATATTTATGTATCTACATACACACACACACATACACACATATATACATATATTGTAGATTTCTGTTTTCCTCACTCTTAAAATTTGCATTCGTAACATTTCTGGTGGTATGGTTTGCCTTGTGAAGAACCAATAGAGCTGATACTATGTCAGTAAAACTGTCGCATAGGTATGATTCAAACAGTTTTATTAGTAACATATGGGGCATGAAGGAGCCACAGAGGGGAATTTGGAGTGTGAGGGTGCTGGTCTGTCTTTTTTGGCATGTAATTATATCAGTCCTCATGCATGGTGTTATTTGTTGCTGCCTAGGGAATATAGAAAAATATCTTCTAATGTGGTAAAAGAAAAAAAATCAGAATAAATTATAATTGTTGAGTTTATAGGGAATTTATAGGGAGTTATAGGGATGTATTTTTTCTCTAACCTAAATTTTGTTTGGTATTTGAAATTTTATTCAGTTAGTCTTTTAAATTAAAACCCAGTTTTTCAATAATTTGGATTTTTGGATCACTGTTATATAATAGATGCCTAACTGAGTTTCATAAATGGGAAGAAATTTGTTTCTTTTTCCCTATTGTGACAATGCATGGTTCTGTTTAATTAGCTTTGCTAAATATTTATTAATTTCCTTTAGAGGTATTTGTAGCATTTAAATGATTACAGTATGCTGATTACTTTGGTAGATGCTACACAGAGGACAATATCAGACACAGCCTGTGGGCTTATGGAGCTTAATTCTATAAAAGCAATCACATGTAGATGATGTTTTAAATAGTCAGTGATGGGAATGATAGACACACATGTCAGCAAAGTGGATACCTCTGGGAGAGAGGGAGGGAAATGGGATCAGGGAGGGGTACACAAGAGCTTCAATTGTAAGTTTTTTTTTGTTTTTTTGTTTTTGTTTTTTCCCCTTCCAGCTAAGATTTATTGACTGTCAGAGATTTTTTTAAACCAGAGATTCAGGTTGAGGCAAAGGTAGTAGAATGGTTTGTTTTATCTTTCTTTCCTCTGGTTATTTCTTGGCTTGATCAGTATAGTTTTTTAAAGGTATGTGGGTAAATTGGAAGAAATTGAGGGAAAAGTTTGGGGTTCAGGGGTGGATTCTGGAAACAGCCCTGAAGAAAAAGGTATTGATATGCTTTTTAAACTTTATTCTGATTCTCAATCAGAGAATACCTAAGGCTCAAAGTATTAGGTTAAATGTAAGTTTTTATATTATTGTCTATTCTGAAATAAGTACAATGTTTATAGATAATTTCTCAGTCATTATGTTGGGAAGTTACTGGGAGGCAAAATTTCTTTACTCTGGTTTTACATTTGGCCCTAAGACTGGTTTCAGAGAGACCTAGTCCTCTGAAATGGATAATTCTTAAACTGATTAATCCCAAAATGGCTAGTCTGGTTTCTTCTGTATGCTGGTAAAATAATATCAGAAGCCAAGCTGTTCAATATTTAGATTGCGGTGATTAAGAAAGCAGCACAGATTATATGTTTATTTCTAGAGTGTGAGCAAATAGGGTCACACTTCACGTGCTTTTTAAACGCTTGTGACTACTGTCATGTTTTATGACATGATGATTTTATCTAACAGCTATTTCTGTGGAGTTACTTTCTTGCAGAATAGAATGTCAAACCTACCCTTGGAAGTGTGAAGAAAATCTTTACACTCACTCTCCTTTGCAAATCAGGTTGAAAGGTTTGATTGTCCTATGGGAAAAAAGAAGTACAGTTGGATAGTTTTGTTCTACCTGGAAAATAGTTTTATTTTTTCTTGGAGGTGATTTCAGGCATGTAAGAAGAAAAATAATTAGTACTTACAGTCTTTACTTAGAGAAAGTGAATTCTGCTAAATGAAGTATACATAAAAAGTAATAATCTTAAATTTATCATTTACTTAAGCCTTTCTTCCCTAGCACATTTTTAAAGTTTTTTTTTTTTAATGTTTATTTATTTTTTAGAGAGAGAGGGAGAGAGAGAGTGACAGAGCATGAGCAGGGGAAGGGACAGAGAGAGAGAGGGAGACACAGAATCTAAAGTAGACTCCAGGCTCTGAGCTGTCAGCACAGAACCTGACGCAGGGCTCAAACTCAAGAGCCGTGAGAACATGACCTGAACCGAAGTCTGACGCTTAACTGACTGAGCCACCCAGGTGCTCACCGTACTGAATTTTGTTTAAATTTTTTTGTTAACGTTTATTCATTTTTGAGAGACAGAGACAGAGTATGAGCGGGGAAGGGGCAGAGAGAGAGGGAGACACAGAATCTGAAGCAGGCTCCAGGCTTGGAGCTGTCAGCACAGAGCCCGATGCGGGGCTCAACTCACGAACTGCGAGATCATCACCTGAGCCCAAGTCGGACGCTCAACATACTGAGCCACCCAGGCACCCTCACCGTACTGAATTTTTGAAAGAACATCTATGAAATGTATTTTATCGGATTTGAATTTAATGTTGTTATTTTTTTCTTGGGTAAAATACCTTATGAACAAGGTAGAAGTCCTACCTTGATTGATGGTCATGATTTAAAACAATTGAAATTTACAGTTAAGTATATCCATTTTAGTTCAGAGAATAATTGAAATAATACAGTGGTATTATAATATTAAAATTTTGTTAAGTGTATGGATTAATTAAAATAATCCATCTGTACTATAAAATAATGACTAATGGATTGTTGCCTTATATTTGTGAAGCTCTGTGTATGTGTATAGCTATAATTCTTTGCATATGTAATTATATTTCTTACATATGCTGTTTCATTTTATCATCACAACAGATTTGGAAGTAGATGGGGTAGGTAAGATTTTCTTACTAAATGAGGAAAACTGAGTAGTGTAGGAATAAATGTTTTGTTCATGGGTAGGGCTGTGCTAAAATACATAGGGTCCCTGACTTCTGATTTAGTGCTCTTTCCTACTGACCATAGTCAAAATAAAAGAAATTTGTATTTTTATGATGTACTCATTCATTTTTTGGTCATTTGCTTTGGTGTGTTTCATTAGAATCTTTCTGTTGCTTAGAAAGCAAAAAAAATTATTCAATTCTATAAAGTAAGTTTGTTGTAATTACTACTTTTGACTACAGGTTAGGGGATGAAAAAGATAAAATTTGACCCAGATGACATTTTTTTTCTGTCTGTAGTTATTAATTTGGTGTATCATTGTATTATGCAAAAAGAGGTAAGAATTAACTTGATATCATCCAAACTTTTGAAATTAGGAAAGAATCTTGGTTGAAATTAGGAAAGAATCAAGCAAATCAGTGTTTCTTCTTCTCTTCTTCGTTTTTTTTTTTAATTAAAAATAATTTTTTTCTTGACATATAATTGATATGTTTTAGTTTCAAGTATACAACATAATATTTGTTTTTTTTTTTTTTTAGTTTTGTTTTGTTTCCAGATTCCATGTAAAAGTGAGATCATATGGTATTTGTGTTTACCTGTGTGAGTTATTAGAATAATGTCTTCAAGATTCATTTGTGTGGTTACAAATAACAGGATTTCTTTTTTGATGGCTGAATAATATTCCATTATGTGTGTGTGTCTGTATGTGCATACATTTTCTTTATTTATTCTTCCATTGGTAGACACTGAGTTTGTCTCCATGTCTTGCCTATTGTAAATAAACCTGCGATGAACATGAGGGTGCAGATACCTTTTTGAGTTAGTATTTTCATTTCCTTCAGATACATACCCACAAGTGGAACTGCTGGATTATACAGTATTTTTATTTTTAATTTTTTGAGGCACCTCCATACTGGTTTTCACAGTGGCTGCACCAGTTTACACTCCCACCAACAGTGCATGGGGTTCCCTTTTCCCCACATACTTGTCAACACTTGTTATTTCTTGTCTTCTTGATAATATCCATTCTAATGAATGTGAGGTGATATCTCATTGTGGTTTTGATTTGCATTTCCCTGATGATTAGTGATGTTGGGCATCTTTTCATGTGTCTGTTGGCCATCGTATGTCTTCTTTGAAAAAAATGTCTATTCAAATCCTTTGCCCATTTTTAATTGGATTTTTGGTTTTTATTGCTATTGAGTTGTATGAGTTCTTTATGTATTTTCAATATATACCCCTTATTAGATACTTGATTTGTAAATATTACTGTATGTTGTCTTTTCATTATGTTGATGGTTTCCTTTGCTCTGCAAAAGCTTTTTAGTTTGATGTGGTCCAACCTATTTATTTTTTGCTTTTGTTGCCTTTGTTTCTGTTGTCAAATGTAAAAAAATCATCACCAAAACTGATGTCAGGAAGATTTTTCCTCTGTGTTTTCTTTTAGTAGTTTTACGGTTTCAGGTTTATGTGCAAATCCTTAATTTATTTTGAGTTAATTTTTGTGTATGGGATAAGAGAGGAGTCCAGTTTTTTTTTTTTTTTGCATGTGGCTGTCCAGTTTTTCCAACACCATTTATTGAAGAGATTGTGCTTTCCCTGTTACATATTCTTGCCTCCTTTTTCATGAATTACTTGACCACATATACATGGGTTTATTTCTGGGCTCTCTATTCTGTTCTATTGATCTGTGTGTCTGTTTTTATGCCAATACCATACTGTTTTGATTACTGTAACTTTTTAATACAGTTTGAAATTAGAGAGTGTGATACCTCCAGCTTTTTTCTTCTTTCTCAAGATTGGTTTGGCTATTCATTCTCTTTTGTGGTTCCATACAAATTTTAGGATTGTCTGTTCTATTTTTTCCTTTCCTTTTGGAGACCTCCCTCAGGCTAGATACAGGGAGCCTCACAGTTCCTAAAAGAGTTTTTAGAATGATTATTATTTTTAACTGATTTTCTGAATGTATTATATTTTTAAATGGAATTAATAGTAACTATGAATACTTATTTAAGTCAAGTATCAGTTAGTGTATATTATGAACAGAACCACAGAAATACATTTGTATGTCTTACTTAGACATATATAGGCATTAAGAAAAGGAAATTTGGGGCATTAGGAAGGGATGTTTACTTATTAACTACAACATGGTGATGTTATTAATTATTCTTTTATTAATAAGTAATTTGTTGACACAAAGGATACTGTGACTTGCCTATAGTTGTTAATATAACTTACTGAAATGCCTTATTTAAAGTATGTGAATTAATTTTATTCTGAAGCTTAGATTGCTATTAGGGCTAAGTCACCTTTTTTTTTGTCCTTCAGTTGCAGCAAAATCTAACTTCCATGTGTTTTGCTACTTATATATGTCTTTTGGGAGATTTTGAAAAACCAAAGTCCTCTTTCTCCTGTGGAAGTGTTAAAAATCCTAAGAAGCTTTCTTGAGATAAAGTTTGTCCCCTTTCAATTATTAAATGTGCTTTTCTCTTATCTGTGAATTTCACCTTCAGTTTACTGGCAACTGCTTTTTCGTGTTAGGATCATGGAATTATGATTAACTCCTTGCAATCTGGCTTTGGTCCCACCTCTGTACTGGAACTGCACTCTTGAAGGTCGCTGGTGACCACATTCTAGCCAATTGTAGAGTTTTTTTCCTCTCAATCTCCTTGACATGCTAATGCCACATGACCTTGACTTTTCAGTTACATGAGCACTTTACTTCAGTTTTTGCTTTGAACTTTCTGTGGCCCATGCTTCTTCCTGTAATACCTGGCTTCTCTTTGTGGAGTGGGTTTAGTCCTTGTCCTTTGCCAGGTATTTACTTACTGAGTTTTGAATCTTATAACTTTAGTTCTTCTTGATTTGCATCTGTGTCATAGATAAATCATCATTTCTCATAAGTCTCTCTCTGATGGATATAACTGGCAATTCTCAGAGCTTTATTTCACATCACCCAAGGTCATTAGGTGATTGCCTATCACCCAAACGCTAGCTGTACTTTTAGGTTGATCTGCTTTTAGGCTGATGCTCTTTTGCCTCAGAACAGAGGTTTCTCGAATTATCTTCAAGCTCTTTTCTCCTCTGAATTTCTGAGTTCATTTTGAAGAAGCATTCTCTTAATTCCGTGATATTTTTTTATTTAGTGTCCTTATCTCCTAATGTTTCTGATGTTCTTGAGTTTTTCTTAAAAATATTTCTTAAATTTGTCTCATCGTCTTCATTTCCTCATTTCCTCACACACTAAACTACTGTATAGTGTGTGAAACACTTTCAAATGCATTTTTTAAAAGTTTAAAATAGCCACCATAATACATTTGTGAAATAGGAAGAATAGAGTTTATTATCCCAATTTGCAGGTCGGGAAATAGAAGTGACTTGTCTGAGGTGTCAATGCTGATTAAGGAAAGAGCTATTACTACAGCCAAAGGGATAGGATTTTATGTTTAGACTTGCACCCAAATCACGCGACTGTTGTCATTTGCTATTAAATATTCGTTCAGCTTTTAGTCCTCTCCTTTAGTTCACTTTACTTACAGTGCTAGATTAAGGTTTATAAAACCAGTCACAGGGGCAGCTGTTAGAGATTGGTGTTGGTGTCTCAGGCACTGTGTGAGGCAATATCATTTAATCCTTAGAACTGGTGTGCAGGGTAGATATTGTGATCCCCATTTTATAGATAAGTAAATTGAGGCTTACAGGAGTTGAATAACTTACTGGTCATTATATGTGATGGGGTGGGGGGTGGGGTAAAGCTTCATACTCAGGCTCCCAACCTCTAATTCTTTTTTGTTATTTGTATAAACACATTCTGCCATTTACCAAACTCTTGATGTTACTCTTCTTTCTAAGACCTCACTGTAGTTTTCTTTTACCTACCTAATCTCTTTTACCCCTTTATCAACCTTTCAGGACCCTCAATAATTTGTTCATAAGTTTCTTTTCCATTATTTTCTCCAGTAACCCTCCACAGTGAACTCTCTGCTTGTAACCTTGTTTTCTTCTCACACAGATCTTATCTAGTCTTTCTCATTTTCTTAACTCATGTCATTTTCTCCTTGTGTAGGATTATATCACCCGAACCTCTTTATCTATCCATAGGCACCTCTTTACCTTCTCCTCATCCCAACATTTAGCGACACTTAAAGCATATGTGGTGCTATGATAGGAGTTGTTAATATATGAGTGCGTGGACATTGTTGTGGGAGGTGAACACATAAGGGGAGGAGCCAGATTGGATTTTCCACTCTGGTTTGGGTGCACTGGTCAAGACCAGTATACACAGGTTGCTATGGCAGCACTGAGAGGATGTGATTAATTTTACCTGAGCATTTAGGAAAGATGTGACAGAGAATTGACAATTGAGCTGTAGCCTTCAAGGAGGAGGAGGAGGAGTTCTCCAGGTGGAGAAAGGGTGGGAGGAGGGCATTCTGGAAAGAAGAAATACTGTGTGAATAGAGGAGTGAAATCACAAATATATATGCCGTACGCTGTACTGTGAACACTGAAGGCATTTGTTGCAGGGCTGTGCACAGTGCTGTGTTGCCGGGAGCCTCAAGTGACTGGCTTTCCCTCTGTGAAGTCATTGCAGCCTAGGGTCTGGTGTTTGACCTTACACTTTCAGACCCTTGACATGCTGGGTGCACTGAGAGTCACATTAACCCCGTTCTTAGGAACTGATACACAGATATCTTTCTCTCCTTCTCTATTTGTGTGTTTGTCAATTTATTAATTTCCAGTGAGAAATACAACTGTCAAGCAGATTGGATTGCTTGATTTGGCAAATCAGTGTACTGCATCCCTGTAGGCAGGCTTCTTGGGAAGCCAAGTTGTTATTATGGAGGTCAATTGATGATTGAGAAATACAGCTGTCAGGTCGACCTAGCATTTCTGACCAGTGCACTCTCTTCTGGCAAGATACATAGGAACCTTGTTTCCAGAGACCACTTGTTGAGCACGGAAAGAGAACCCGGAGGGATATTTGTTCGAAGAAGTACCTCTCAACTAGGTTAGCTTGAGGCTATCTTAACCCACTATAGAAAGAACTTTGCCAAGGAAACCATATTATTCTAGTCAGCTTAGCCAAGACTTCCTCTCCTGTGGCTTAGTTTGATCTTATGGACATTTGCCTAGGTGGCTTCTCTGATTCCTTTGCTGACCAGTCTTCCCCTTTACTTCACCTTCTGATTGATGCATTCTCCCTTTAGATATGTTGAGATAGTCTGTCAAGTTACAAAGAAGTCTTAAGAGCTAGAGAAACGGAGGGATTTTTATATCTCTGTTTTGATCCCTTTTGTATTGAAGTCGTATTCCCTTATTGTTAGTCACTTGGGAGCAAGAGCAAGGAATGGTAAACAGCCTCCTGAAGTCAAGAGTATCAGATCTGTTGGTGGTGGGATGTCGGGGATGAGCCCAGAAAGAAACGTTAGGATCAGATTATGAAAGGTCTTGGATACCATATTAAGGAGTTTGAATTTCAGAGGGCTCTCAATTCTGTTATCTTCTCTGGAAAATCTTTGTCTCTCTTAATAATGTCTTCTTTTCAGCTTTTATATTTTTGTTACTATCTGTATCATACGTGTTAATAATATCTTTCTATACAGCATATGATAATGGCTCTCCTTGAGAGATTTTATTTAGCTCCTTTATGTTTTGACAGATAAATACTAGGTGATATTATCTGTATTTTAAACATGAGGTGCTTGAGAGCTTAAGTTCTGTTTCTAATGGACTCTTATCTTGCTTCTCAGTTCAGCCTGTTTCCTCAACTTCCTTTTGTATCCCCCAGCTTTTTTTAGACAAGGTATTAGTTTTTATATTATTATATAATGTTTCTTTTTTAAATTATGATGTCACATTTTTTATCATAGTGCTTATCTACACAAATAGCTCTGGTATTATCATGCATCTGTCTCTTTTCTCTCTAGGCAGCTTGTCAGTTTCATTCATTCATTCATCATTCATCTGTTTTTTTTTTATCAGCTTCACATATACCCATTTAAAAAAATTTATTTAAATTCCAGTTAGTTAACCTACAGTGTAATAATAAGTTTCAACATAGTGATTGTTGTACACATAATAAGTGTACAACATAGTGATTCAACACTTACATACAACACCCTGTGCTCATCATAGCAAGTTCATTCCTTAACCCCCATCACCTATTTTACCCATCCCCTCACCCACTTCCCCTCTGGGAACCATCAGTTTGTTCTCTGTAGTTAGTGTACTTTATACTTATTTCTTTTGCATCTTAACAATATCTAGCCCAGTTGAATTTCAAGCAATTCTTAGACAATAGAATACCATTTCAGAACCAGAAGGTACCTTAGTCTCATTCAGAACTCTGATTTTCTACGTAAAGAAATTGGGATCCAGGGCAGCTGTAATTAGCCAAAGCACATGACTAGTAAAGGCATGACCAGAACCCAGATATAGTCACATGAGGCCCAGCCACCTTTGTGCTATATTATACTTGTTCCCTAATTGGTTGAGAGATCTATTCCATAGGAATGAAAGGGACTCTCAAAGATAACCTACGTCAATGTACAGTCTCCAAAATCATTACATTAAAACTTACAGCAGAAACTTTACTTGTTAGCTCTAGAAAGAGCATAGTTTGAATGTTTTGGATTTACTATGTTAGGAAGAAAACTAAGTGAGAGGGACATGGGAAAAGGAGCTCCACACATTGAACCCTTTCTGTGTTTCTGCTAAACAATGTTCTGATGCTTTACATGTATCACTTCAACTGTTTTTTGTGACAGTCCTGTGAACTGGTTTGAGTTACACACATTTTGCTGAAGCCGACTGAGACAGAGGTAAAGTAGTCTTGCAGATAGAATTAGAAGATGTGGGTTGTGAGCCCCGCTCTGCAAGACTACAAGATCATACTCTTTCGATTGTGTTTCATTGCTACAGCTCTTGGCCAAGGCCAAAAATAGCAGCTTCAGCAGCTGGGGACCACACCTGACTTCCTAAGGAGGAGCAACCCAGCAGCCATGCCCTCTTGTCTATAGCAGTAGTGCTGAATGTTAGTGACCAAGCTAGGAGACAGTTATCTCACATTTCTAAACCATGGTTTGTGGCTCATATTTATGACCTTTTATATATGTACCTTGTGTCATTTTTCCAATTTCCATTCTGTGGGAGAAGAGCACCATGTTATAAGCCCACATGTCTCATTCTTGCTTCTACCTACTACTTCTTTCCGTTGTGTGAGTGCTCATCCTTTCTTCCCTTTTTCTCTCCACTCTCCTCTTTATGTGCAGAGAAAAGTAGATGTGCTGTATGAAAGTCACGTGAACTGATCAGCTTCATTCTCCCCCTACACACATTCTTTTCTATGTTGGTATGAGAGTTAATGGGACAAACAAATTAAATAGTTAAATAAAATGAAGATGATACATAATCACATTATTTGTCATCCAGCAAAACACTTTTCCAAAATGGCAAGATATATGCAATTCATAGCTTATATAAAGTTCATCATTCATAGTTATAAAATCTGTGTTTTGGTGCTAGATGCACTTACTTCAAGTTTCAAAGAATGATTTTAAAGGACTTTTGAACCATCTCCCTAAGAGCTTTCAACACTTTATAAATAGTACACTTTTTAGCATTTACTTTTGCATACCTGCAGTTTGCATCATCTTTGAGATGTTTACCACTTTTTTGCAAGGCATATGTGGAGACTCAGCCAACAAATGTCATATATGTGGGTTTCAAAGAGCACCTGGGGGAAGTTATGTTTAACCTTTTGAAAGAGGTGTTCTCTGGGCTTTCCCCCATTTCAGAGCAAAAACAGATGTAAACCAAGGGTGCGAATCAATGTACATATTTTTGATTATGTATCTTCTTTTCGGTTTTTCCAGTGATTGTTTTATTAAAATATTGCCTACCTTCCCTGAAAATTTCGAGTGTTTCTGGAAAATACTATAACCTGGTGATTTCTATCACTTTGCTTATTTAGTTAAATTCTTGTGGATTGTTTCTTTAAAAGAACAACACACTTGCAGGATGAGGAATTAGAGCCGTGGCATTTGATTAAAGATGTTCATAGGGGAAAATATGCTAAGAAGGCATTAGAATGTCCCCTTTATGCCAAAAAGCCCATTAGACTGGTAGGCTATACAGAGGGAGGTAACACAAGGGAATACCCTGAAGTGGAAGGTATTGGATAACAAGAAAACAGAGTGAGAAAGAATAGTTTTTCCTAGCATGGGAAGTGTAATTCCTTTTCTATGTAGAAGAGATCAAACTCTCTACCATGATAATGAGATGCCATTTTTATTTACTTAGATTTTGCTTTTTGTTTAATTAAAGGTTGGAATAAGATGATCCTGTTTTTTTTTTTAAAGTCCCATCTGCTGTATTGCAAAAAAAAAAAAAAAAAAAAAAGTATAGTATCCACTAATCATGGATTGAAATGTTAGTGGTATTTGTGTTGTGTTTATTCTTTCTGGCTTTAAATTTTATATCAGTGCCTTTTATTAGAACATGATGTGTTTTTTTAAATGTTTATTTTCAGAGAGAGAGAAAGAGAGAGAAAGAGGCAGAGAGACAGAGGGAGAGAGAGAATCCCAAGTAGGCTCCATACTGTTAGTGCAGAGCCCTATCTTGGGTCTTGAGCTCACAAACTGTGAGATCATGACCTGAGCTGAAACCAAGAGTCCAATGCCTAAGTGATTGAGCCACCCAGGTGCCCCAGAGCATGATGTGTTTTATATACACTTTATAACTATGTAATAAGTGATACCTTCTTTTATTGCGCTTCACAGGTACTGTGTTTTTTACAAATTGAAGGTTTGTGGCAACCTGTGTTGAACAAATCTGTTGGTGCTGTTTTTCCAGCAATATTTGTTCATTTCATGTCTTTGTGTCACATTTTGGTAATTCTCACAATATTTCAAATTTTTTCATTATTATTATATTTGTTATGGTGATCTGCAATCAGTGATTATGACTTGCTGAAAACTTAGATGACAGCATTTTTTTAGTAATAAAGTATTTTTAATTAAGGTATGTACGTTGTTTTTTTTTTTTAATTTTTTTTTCAACGTTTATTTATTTTTGGGACAGAGAGAGACAGAGCATGAACGGGGGAGGAGCAGAGAGAGAGGGAGACACAGAATCGGAAGCAGGCTCCAGGCTCTGAGCCATCAGCCCAGAGCCTGACGCAGGGCTCGAACTCACAGAGCGCGAGATCGTGACCTGGCTGAAGTCAGACGCTTAACCGACTGCGCCACCCAGGTGCCCCTGTACGTTGTTTTTTAAGACATAATGCTATGTTGCTTACTTAGTAGACTATAGTATAGTGTAAAGGTAACTCTTATATGCACTAGGAAACCAAAAAACTTATTTGACTCACTTTATTGTGATATTTGCTTTATTGCTGTGGTCTGGAACTGAATTCTTAGTATCTCTAAGGTAGGTCTGTACAAACTTCCTGTTTTTAAGTATGTGATGGCATTTTAAGAGACTTAAGACAGTTAGATATCTTATTTCTTCCGTTTATAGGGTACTAGACAGACTGGTTGAAAAATGAATAAATAAATGACTGGATAAATACAGAAATACATGGAGACATATATGATTTTCTGTTCTGGGTCAGAGTCAGATTTATGGTTTCTATCATATATATATTATATATATATGGGAAGTGTAATTCCCATATATATATGTAATAAGTGTAATATATATATATATATATATATATATATATATACATATATTTAGTTTGTTTTGTTTTGTTTTTGTGTTTTGAGAGAGAAGGCACAAGTGAGAGAGGGACAGAGAGAAAAGAGAGAATCCCAGGAGGTGCAGAGGAAGAGAGAGAGAAAGAGAGACAAGAGAAGTGGGGCTCATCCCAAGCGAGGCACAAGCTCATCCGATGTGGGACTTGAACTCATGAACTGCGATATCATGACCCGAGCTGAAGTAAAATGCTCAACGACAGAGCCACCCAGGTGTCCACCAATTTTTAAAACACAGATTTGCTTTAATGATTGTGTACTCACTATATAGAAATTCACTATGATAATGATGAAAAAATTTAAAAAATCCCTTGCTGTTAGAACTCTGAAGACACTGTCCTGTCATCTCCACTAATGGTGAATGCTGCTACAGAAAAGTCTAAGGCCAGTCTTGATTTTTCTGCCTCTGTACCCACAGAATTTAAATTTATTTTCTCTCTCTTAAATTCTATAACCTCATAGAAATCTGTTTTAGTATTAACTGTTTGAAGTCTAGATTTTCTGGAACACTTCCTTTTTTTATGTATTTCATTTCATCCCAAGAAAAGGTTTTCTTTTATTATATCATTTTTTTCCTGTTCCATTTGTTCTGTTTTCTTTTGGGAGAATGTCAAATGTTCATGGGCTGGGTCTTATTTATTTATTTATTTACATTTATATTTATATTTATTTTAAAAATTTATTTCAGAGAGAGAGAGAGAGAGGGAGGGGCAGAGGGAAAGAGAGAGAGAAAGAATCCTAAGCAGGCTCCACTCAGTGTGGAGCCCAACGGGGGGCTGGATCTCAGGACTCTGGGATCATGACCTGAGCTGGAATCACGAATCAGGAGCTCACCCAACTAAGCCACCCAGGCGTCCCTTGGCTGGGTCTTTTTTACCTTCTATATTGATCATTGCATTTCTTATATATCTTTTAGAAAAAATTCTATTTTGTGTGGGTTTTTGTTTGTTTTCGTATCTGTCTTTTCCTGTTTCAGTACTGTTTTGTTGTTGTTGCTTCTTTTATGGCTTTAATCTGTGTATGTGTGTTTTTTCAATCTCCAGCTTTTTCATTAACCTATCAATTTGCTTTTCATCTCTTTTCTTATCTTTTCTTAGATATTTCCTACTTTTCCTTTGAGGCCTTTTTCTTTGAAGTAGCTCATATTCTCTGTAATTTTTTTAAGACTGTGGAAAAATAATTGGCGAGTTCTTCCTGTTTCCTAAGACAGCATTTTTTCCTCAGCTGTCATTTCCCTGTTTTCCTCCACCCCAGTTTTTGATAGTTGTGTATAAATTCTTTTCTGATTCCTTTTTGGTTCTTACTGAGTTTTTAGTAGGCTTAATTCCATTAAGAACAGGTATTGCCTGAAAAAAATGTGAGGTCAGATGGCTCTGGGGACATGTCTCACTTCAGTTTGCAGTATTATGAAGGTCACTGTGACTCCGTAGCCCTGTAAGTCACAGGAGTATCTGTAATAAGTGGTTTGGTTATTACTGTTTCCCTTCTTTTTATTCCATTTGGCATCCTCTCGAAGCAAAGAAGCTTGATCATTGACAATAAAAAGTCTTGTTGAGTTTTCCTCTGAACCTCTGTGGTTGTAGATACAATTTTCTGGAGAAATCTGTCCTATCTTAGGTAGATACTTAAACATCATTACTCTAAGCAGTTTCTTTGAATGGGCTTCAGAAGTATTCCAGCTTTAGGGAATTTTTTTTTTTTAAGTGTAATTTATTGTCAAATTGGCTTCCATACAACACCCAGTGATCATCCCAACAAGTGCCCTCCTCAATGCCCATCACTAGGGAAATCTTTACTCTGCCCAAGATCTGAGGAAGTGTGGTGTGGTGGTCAGCATTACTCCTCATTTTGATTCCAGCCATCACCCAATTTAGCGGAGTGGTGTTTTCTTTCTTTCTTTCTTTTTTTTTTTTTGGTGATAGTTTGTGGTTTGTGGTTGTGGCTATGCCTTTGTTTCATTGATGATGAGGTATTCATTATTTTTTGTTCTTACAAGTTTGTTTTTCTTAATTTTTAGTTGGTTTCTGGAGTAGATTGTGTAACAGTGTTTTCCTATTGTCATGGTTTTTATTTATTTTTTTTACCTTCTCTGTTGGCCCACATCTTTGCTGATGCTCCCCCCCCATTCGTCCCCCACCTCTTTCTCTCTACCATCCCCCACTCTTTAGCTATCTACCCCTAAAACTAGGCGCTTTTTACAAAGCCTTGTTTTAAGTCATTTTGCTCTAGCTTAGTTTTCTCTTTTTGAGTGATTTCATCTAAACCTATGTCTTTAATCTTCACTTCTCTTCTAATGATTTTCGTGTGTATTTTTCTTTCAGTTTTATTGAGATATAATTGATATATAGCACTGTAGAAGTTTAGGATGACTTTGCTTACATATATTATGAAATGATTACCGCAATAAATTTAGTTAATATCCATCATTTCATATTCTAATAATTTTTAGATTAGCAGTTTGGCATGGACTCCTCTTGAGCTCTGTTTACCAGATATTAATAATACCTCACAGGGGTGCCTGGGTCGGTTAAGTGACCGACTCTTGATTTCAGCTCAGGTCATGATCTCACGGTTTGTGAGTTCGAGCCCCGCTTCGGACTCTGTGCTAGCAGTGCAGAGCCTGCTTGGGATTCTCTCTCCCCTTCCCTCTGCCCCTCCTCTGCTCTCTCTCTTTCTCTCTGTCTCTCAAAATAAATAAGTAAACTTAAAAAATTAAAACAAAACAAAAAATAATACCTCACAGTTTGCATCCAAAAGGAATTCTTTATCTTCCTTGCATTCTCCCAAATTATTAAGGCTAAAGATATCTCAGCCAACCATAATTTTTATTTCCCGTGCTTCTTTCAACTAATCATTGATCACTTCTGACTAATATTGACTTCTCTTACGTCCATTGTATCTTCTCATTGAGGTTATAAGTCCATTTGAGTCAAGGAAGTGTCACAGCGCTTCACATATAATGTACAGTTACTAAAAAAACATTGATTTGAATTTTTTGAAAGCTAATTTCAGCTTTAATAAAAATCTGTTATTAAGATGGTTTTGATGTCTTTTTGTATACTTTTTTGTATACTTTTGACTCCTGGTTTTGCTCTTTCTCAATTACCTCAATTATCATATCTTTGAAGAATGTGAGGCTATACCATTTCTCAAACTTAAAATCACATTGCTGAGTTTTGTATTCTTTTACTCACCCCCCCCCCCATAAATTTTGATTGTTTTTTAAATGATCCAGCTCTTAGTTAAAAATATCATTGTCTAGAATTTTGGGTTGTTTCTTAGAAAATGTTAAGAAGCTAGTGGTAAAAGATCTTGATATTCAATGTTAATTTTTATTTTTAAAATTAGATGTCTAAATTAAACTTGGTTAATATTTAATGTTTCTTTTAAACTGTTAACTTCTTAATGCATTTTTTTTTTTGTATTGAGAGGCTTTTATGCATGAACTTTTTTCATATATTGGGAAAGAAAAGCAATAAGTGCCAAGAGATTGAATGAAGAAATCAATTGTGTATAATATGGTAAAACCTTAGAATTGACACATATTTGTGAACGTTAGCTGCTTGGTGTATCCGTTTCTTTCTTGGCATTGAGAACATGATCTTTTGAAACCCACATTGTAAAATTGAAGTTGTTATTTTAAAACTTAAGATTTTGACAGTAAGAATTGCTCAATATGAGAAGCTTGTTGAATTTCTTATAAAAGCAAAAACCATAAACTTCTCTTCGAGAAAGATACTTTTGAAAGGACCTGACATGGTTTAAAGAACAGGTGGATCCTTTTGGGTATATGGGCAGGAAAGCTATTGCATTACATTTCCATATTAAACTGTATGCACAAGATCTGGGCCTTATTTTGGAGAGAACTTTCTTATGGAATTAACTAAACAGTAATTAACAGACTTTTTTAGAGCAGTTTTAAGTTCACGGCAAACTTGAGTTGAAAGTACAGAAAGTCCCCCTTCCAAAATGTCCTCCACCAACAGATCCCTACCAGAGTATATACTTGTTGCAGTCCATGAGCCAACATGACAGGCATGATCAACAAAAGTCCTCATTTGTCCCTGTGATTCATCTATTCATCCCTCCCTTCCTCCCTCTCTCCCAAAGAACCCCTGGCAAACGCTGATCTTTTTACCATCTCCGTAGTTTTGCCTTTTCTAGGATGTCATATAATTGGAATCGCATAGTATAATTGGAATCATATAGTTTTCTTTTTCATACTGGTTTCTTTTATGTGGCAATAAGCATGTCTTCTCATGGCTTGATAACTCATTTCTTTTTAGTGCTGTATGGTATTCCATTGTGTGATACACCACTTTGTTTATCCAGTCACCTTTTGAAGGTATCTTGGTTGCTTCCAAGTTTTGGCAATTCTGAATAATGCTGCTATAGACATTTGTGTGCAGGTTTCTTGTGGGTGTAAGTTTTCAAGTCATTTAAATGAGTACTATGAAGCCTGATTGCTAGACTGTGTGGTGAAAGTTTTCATTTCGTAAGATACTGCGTTTCCCAAACCAGCTGTGCCATTTTATAGTCCCACTGACAATGAATAAGAGTTCCTATTGTTCCACATCCTTTTCAGTATTTGGTGTTGTCAGTGTTTTGGATTTTAGCCATTCGAAGAGGTGTGTAGTAGTATTTCATTGTCGTTGTAATTTGAGTTCCCTAATGACATGATATTGAGCATTTTTTCATATGTGTGTTTGTCATTAGTATGTATCTTTGGTGAGATGTATTATGATCTTTTGCTAATCTTTATGATGGGTTGTTTACTTGTTGTGGAGTTTTAAGAGTTCTTTGTATACTTTCAATAAAACTTTTATCAGGTCAGATATGTCTTTTGCAAATATTATCTCTTAGTTTGTGGGTTGTCTTATTTTCTTGACAGTGTTTTTAGAAGAGCAGAAGCTTTTAATTTTAATGAAGTTCAACTTAATCAACACCCCTCCCACCCACCTCCCCTAAGATTGTGCCTTTGGTGTTGTATCTAAAAGGTTATGGCCAGACCAAGGTCATCTGCACTTTCTCATATGCTATCTTTTAGGTGGGTTATGGTTTTGCATTTTGTATTTGGGCCTGTGATCTACTTTGAGTGGTTTTACGTGAATGGTATAAGGTCTAAGTCTAGACTCAGAGTTTTGCATACAGATGTCTAGTTGTTCCATCGCCGTCTGTTGACAAAACTATCTTTATTCAAATTGCCTTTGTTCCTTTGTCAAAGATCAGTTGACTGTATTTGTGTGGGTCTATTTCTGGGCTCTCTTTTCTGCTTCTTTGATCTATTTGTCTGTTCTTTCGCCAGTACCACACTGTCTTGATTACTCTGTTACTGTGTAATTAATTTTTAAAATAATAATTACAAAACTGTTTAAGTGATTTTTGCTAAAATTTGTGAAGCAAGTTACCTTAAACTAATTTCTGTTATTAAGTGTGAGATATGTGATTTTTAGAAAATTGATACATCATTGATAACCATTTTAGTAAAATTTGAATACAATGGAAACACCATGAACAATGGAAAGAAAGAAAATTGTAATATTTTCACTTTAAAAATGTACTTTTATACAGCAGATTGTTTTGTAAGTTCACATTGGCTATTTAATATCTATTAAATAATTTTACTTTTTCAAATATGAAATAATTGTTTAAATATGATTATGAGAAGTTTCTATTAATCTTTTAAAGTATCACCGTCCAGTGTGAGAAATCAAGATAGCCGTTCTTATATTTTTTCAAGAACTGTTCCTTTTCTCGTATTATGAAAGAAATGATAATGACTTGTCTGAAATATTTCATAGTGTAAATCAGTGTATAAACACTTTAGTGAAAAGAACTGAGCTAGATCTTGGAGGATGTTAGTAAATACATGACATTTTTTTTGTTTTTTTGGCCTAAACCTAATTCAGGAGAAAAAAAATCAAAACTAACCAGTAATACAAAGTAGTATGTGGTGCATGGAATGCGAGGGGAGGTGCACTGAGTTCAGTAATAAGTTACTACGAGTGGTCACTGTAAACTATCACTCACCTAGTTTTTACGCATGGTATCTTTAACTCTGTCAGAAACACAGCAAATTTACAATAAAAGTCTTTATGTAATTGGAATGATGGTCAGGCAGTCATGATCAACTGTTATGAGTGTATTTTTTATATCCGTTTATTCAGGTATAATTTCCTTACAATAAACTGTACACGTTTTAAGAGGGCAATGTGATGAGTTTTGACAGGAGCATATAGATGTGTAACTATAACCACAATTATTATTCAGAACATTTCTACCAACTCAGAAAGTTCCTTTATTGACTTCTTGAAGTCAACCCCCCCACTCCCCCATCTCAGCTCCCAGGAAATTGCTGATATCCTTTCTGTATTGTAGATTGGTTTGCATCTTCTAGAATTCTTTTTTTTTTTTTTTTAATATTTATTTACTTTGAGAGAGAAAAGAGTACACATATGCGCCAGAGTATGAGCAAGGAGGGTCAGAAAAATGTGGAGAGAGAATCCCAAGCAGGTTCCATACTTTTAGCACAGAGCCTGACATGGGGCTTGATCTCAAGAACTGTAAGATCATGACCTGAGTGGAAATCAAGAGTCGGAAGCTTAACCAACTGAGCCACTCCGCTGTCCCTTCTTGAACTCTTAATAGTGTTTTTTTGCTTAATGCAGAAGGTATGTTCTTGAAAAATTAATGGTAAATTGATTTTTTGTGAGATATTTTATTATATTACAATTTTTGAGATGCTCAAATAAAGTTCAGTTGGTATTATTCATAACAGGTTTGGTTTTAAGTTATTCTGTGTCCTCTCTGTAATAATTTATACCTTTATTGCATATAACTTAATGTATAAAATAATTATTATTTTACACAAATAAATATTATTTTGTAAACAAATCAATCCGTTATCTTTTTGTAGTTAGACTCTTATTTTCTTCTTTGATTTTAAAAGTTGATAAACAATTTAAGAAATAAAAGTCCACAGACTGTATGGTCATTAGAATTTAATTCCTTCCTTATTCCACAGTTGTCACTCAATAGTCGCAGGCCAGTTTGCCTTGTCCTTATGCCCCCTTGCTCAGACCTCTGGAGATGGGATAGTGAGGGTGGATACAATAGCTCTTTATTTCATAATATTCTGTTCTTTGTGATGCCTCTTACTCATACGTAGCCTATTCTAAAAGCATGCTGAAAAGTGGTGGTTGATCTCATGGAGAAAATAGTTCCACCAGGATGAAATATTTGAAACCTCTTATGACTTTTTATCAAATGTACTGCGTGTTGACCCCTTTATATAGGACAAAGTTACAAATCCTTTGCATAATAGAATGAATGGAATTTTCGGGTTTTGCCCAGAAAGCTTTTTGTTTGTAAATTTTGTGCTGCTTCATTTATTAGTCATTTTGAAACTAGTTCTAAATAAAAGCCAAACCTTATGAGATGTTTTTTCATATTTGCTCCATCGAATGCATTTAGATTTCTGCTTAACTTGGAAACCCTGTACTCACATAAAGACAAATAATCCTAATTTTAATTTATTATAGTAACACTTGGGTAACTCAGATTCTACTAATCAAATCCTTAAGTAACTGGCATTTTGGAGTGGTCAATATGGATCAATCGTGAAATCCTGAAATCTATATTTAAAAACTGCCTCACTGAAGCCTTCAGACAAAACACAAACACACACACACACACACACAACATGCTTCAGGACTCAATTTGAGAGACAATATATGTGAGAGAGGGAAATAAAACAGCAATGTGATAAGAGCAACCAACCTGGGCACTTATATTTTTTATAATCCTTATCCTTCTGAAAATTATTCCATCAGTCCTTTTTTGTTTTTTGTTTTTTGGTTTTTTTTTTTTTTTTAGGATTTCCTCATTTTAGGGGGATTATTTTGAGAAGCCCAGGCATATTCCATTCAGCCTATACTATGATTGCTTACACATGGTCATCTCTTCAGCAGGTTAAATCCAACAGGAGAAGAGACATAGATAATTACCTGTGTTACAAAGCAAATTGCATTAAGGTTCTAATGGTGACACATAGAAGGTACAGGGAGAGGAAGAAAATTACTTCTGGATTGGAGGTCAGAGAAAGCTTCATGAAGTGACACTATTTAAAATAGAATGATGAGTTGTATTAAAGTTTGTATTTTTTTATTTACAAAGTTATTATTTACTATAGAAAATTTGGAAATCAGAAAAGCTGTGAGAAAAAAAATTCTAAAATTACCATTAGTATTTTTATAGGTGTTCCATTTTTTAATTTCTTAGCAGTATTTTGTGTCTTTTTAATGTTTTTGAAAATTTATTTTTATTTGTGAGCGAGACTGTGCACATGCAAGCAGGGGAGGGGCAGAGGGAGAAGGAGAGGGAGAAGGAGAATCCTAAGCAGGCTCCATGCTCAGTGCAGAACCCCATGCGGGGCTCCAGCTCATAACTGTGAGATCATGATTGAGCTGACATTGAGAGTCAGATGCTTAACTGACTGAACCACCTAGGTTCCCCTCTTAGCTGTATTTTTTTTCAAGTTTTTTTTCCCCTTTTTAAAAAATATTTAGAGAGAGAGAGAGAGAGCACAGGCCAGGAGAGGGGTAGAAAGAGGGAGAGAAAGAATTCCAGGCAGTGGGATCCCCAACAGTGAGATCATGACCTGAGCAGAAATCAAGAGTCAGACGCTTAAATGACTAAGCCACCCAGGTGCCCCTTAGCTGTATTTTGAACTGCCATTTTTTATTTTGAACATTTCTCCATGCCATTAAATAGTTTTTTGCAAAATAATTTTAAATGACTAGTCATTTAAATAGTGTATAGATAAAATGTAATTTATTTAACCAATCACCTATTATTAAAGATTTAGATTCTTTCTGCCTTTTACTGTTATAAAAAACACTGTCAAAAACATTCTTGGAAATGTGGTTGATTCTTTCTTTTACATTGCTTCTTATTTTGTCAAACTAATAACATTGACCTAGTCTAAAATTCTAAGTGTTGTAAAAGGCCTGTTGGAAAACACAGTGGGCCTGCCTGGGTGGCTCAGTTGGTTGAGCCTCTGACTCTTGATTTCAGCTCAGGTCATGATCGCCATGAGATTGAGTCCTGCATCAGGCTCTGCACTGATTGTGGAGCCTGCTTGAGATTCTCTCTCTCTCTCTCTCTCTCTCTCTCTCTCTCTCTCTGCTCCTCTCCACTGTTCACTCACGCTCTCTCTCTCTAAAATTAAAAAAAATTAAAAAAAGAAACTTAAAAAATACAGGGTCATGTGGCTCCGTTGGTTAAATATCCGACTCTTCATCTCTGCTTAGGTCATATTATGGTTGGTGAGTTAGAGCCATGTGTTGGGCTCTGTGCTGACAGTGTAAAGTGGCTTAGGATTCTGTCAGTCTCTCTCTCTCTGTCTCTGTTCCTTCCCTGCTTATACTCTCTCTCTCTCTCAAAATAAATAAATAAACTTAAAAAATAAATGAATAAACAAAAAATACAGTGGTTTCTTACCATTTCTTCTAGTCCCCTTCTCTAGAGGCAACCGTTTTTAAATCTTCATCTGTTTCTTTTTGTTACTATGTATCTGCATATTGCTAAATTACATATGCAGACATTGGTACGTTTTGATTCATTTATTTTAGACAGTTTGTTGATTTTGTATTATGGTCTTTGAGGATTTTTCACCTTTACACTGCCACCTCTTTTGTGCATATTCCCAGTGTTGTTAGATTACAACTTTAAAAAAATGTTTATTTAGTTTTGAGAGAGAGAGAGGACACACGTGTGTGCGCAGGGGGAGGGGGCAGAGAGAGAGGAAGACAGAGGATCTGAAGCAGGCTGTCAGCACAGAGCCTGATATGGGGTTCAAACCCATGAACCTGAGCCAAAGTCAGGTACTTAACCGACTGAGCCACCCAGGTGCCCCTAGATTACAACTTTTAGCTAACTTTATTATTTAGTGTTATGCTATTACATGTTCACTTCTGAAGTTTTGTTTTTAGTGAAGTTAGTAATGCCTTGGTTGTACATTTGCTTAGTTTTTTTTTTTTTTTTTTTTTTTTTTTTTTTTTTTTTTTTTTTTGGTCACTCTTACTTCTATGTCTTCTAGGAGCTTCTTACTCTGATTTTCCATAAAATGAAGCACATCAGACAATTTCTGGTTTTTTCTTTAGTATATTATTCTTCCAGGTCTGCGCTCTTCCTGTCCTTCTGCTTTGCTTTTAAACTAGGAACTCCCTTTGGCTTTTCCTGAATCTCATTGTTTTCCTTCTTGTCTTACTCTTATATTGTTGAGGTATATATCCTGTAATAGTTTCCTGAGAAAGATTACGTGAGAGAACAATATCTTTTTTTCAGTTTTCTCACTTGATTGATATTTTTGCCTGAATAATAACATTTCACGTTGTAAATCACTTTCCTTCAGAAGTTTTTTTGCTTTTTTTAAAATGTTTATTTATTGTTGAGACAGAGAGAGACAGAACGTGAACGGGGGAGGGTCAGAGAGAGAGAGGGAGACACAGAATCTGAAACAGGCTCCAGGCTCTGAGCTGTCAGCACAGGGCCCAACGTGAGGCTTGAACTCACGGACCTCGAGATCATGACCTGAGCCGAAGATGGACGCTTAACTGACTGAGCCACCCAGGCGCCCCTCCTTCAGAAGTTTTGAAGGAATTAACATTGTCTTTCTCCTTGCCTTTGCAAAGCCCAAAGCTTCTTGATTAAGTTCTGAACATTCACAGAGGTTGGGATGCCATTGATTTTTAACTCTTTTAAAAAATAAATAGAAGTGGTATGCATGGGTATATAAGTGTATCATGTTTTTAAAACTTTAAAGATTGGGAAGATGATGGGGTGTCTGGGTGGCTTAGTTGGTTAAGCCTCTGTATTTGGTCCTGGTCATGATCTCACAGTCTGTGAGTTCGAGCTCTGTGTCGGACTCTGTGCTGACAGCTCAGAGCCTGGAGCCTGCTTCAGATTCTGTGTCTCCCTCTCTCTCTGCCTCTCCCCCACTACTGTCTCTCTCTCTCTGTCTCTTTCTCTCTCTCTCTCTCAAAAATAAACATTAAAAAAAATTTACAGATGGGGAAGATGAAAAAGGGATTCAAGGCAGAGGGACATGCGGAGGCCAGGTGACAGCAGAGTGTGTTTAGATACATGTGAGATACATCTAGATACGTGTGAGAAGAGTGTGCGACACAGGTGGAACCATGTAGATAGAGACTGAGTAACAGATGCTTATGGCATGGACCTTTGAATTTATTTCGTAGGCACTGTTTTACCCAGCTATTGTTAGCTATATGAAGCCTTCCTTGACTTACGATAGGCAAAATGAATTGACCTGTGTTTTAGCCTCTCTTAGTACTTTGTGCATGCACCTGCATGCAGGTGTGAGTACGTGCATGCTCGTGCGTATGCATACATACACACACACGCACACGCCCCACTTTAATTATCTGTGTGCTTGCTTCCTCTAGAATAGATCTGTGGGTACCAGAGCAAGATAATTAGGTCTCTGTTAAAGAAAGCTCAGCAGGTCAGTTCTTGACATTCATGGTGGTTAGGATGGCATTGAAAACTGGAGGATGAATAGGAGGAAGGAGGAATTAAAGGATGAGAGAACAGAAGGTTATTGCATTGTCCAGATTTGAAGAAATAAGACTGATGTAATAGTCTACTCAGAGTGGGAGGGGTATTACTTCAATTATAGTCTAATCATTCCCCTGGGTCTAATCATTCTTGATTTGGGAAATACTGTGTTATTTTTTGTGTACTTTGTACAAATTTTGCTTTAAAATTTTCTTCCCTTTTGGTTTCGTTAAAAACAGTCTGAAACATTTTTAACTCTTGCTTTTGTTATATTTTCTTAAACAGCAGTGATATTTTGGTTATACAATTGATGCTTGATATTAATGATGATTTGAAATACTGTCTTGATTTCATTCCGTTAAAGAAAAACACTGGGGAATTTTAGATGAAAATAATTGGTAAAAACCTTATATTATCATTTATAGGCATTTCCTTATTCTGAGCAGTTTCATTGCCTAGGAAAGAATGTTAACCTTGACACTGTCTCATTTAAAAACAGCCTTGATGAGGTGGGTCTTTTTTATCAGTAGATGAGGAAATCGAAGCACAGAAAGGTTAAATTTCTTACCCAAGATCATGCAGGTAGCAAGTAGCAGAGCAGAGGATGTTCGTCTCTGGTTTGTGTGTTTCTTCATTATTAAGCATACTTCTTTCTTACCGTTATGGGAAAGATCTTAAGGAACATTAATCCTGTAAATGGCATCACGTGTTTATGGTATACATACCTCCCCTATCATCAGCTGACTATTTTGTTTGCCAATTTCCTATAGTGGATAACTTCTCAGATCTTTTTTTGGCCCTTCTTAAATTGCATACCCAACATTGACCACTGTCTTTTCATGAATGAAAAAAGATGGATCGACATGAGATTATTATTTAGTTTCTTCTTCTTTTTTTAATTCTTAAAATGTTTATTCATTTTTGAGAGACATAGGAGATGAAGCATGAGTGGGGGGAGGGGCAGTGAGGGAGGGAGACAGAATCCGAAGCAGGCTCCAGGCTGTGAGCTTTCAGCACAGAACCTGGCGTGGGGCTCGAGCACAGGAACCATGAGATCTTGACCTCAGCCAAAGCTGGACGCTTAACCAACTGAGCCACCCAGACTCCCTTAGTTTTTTCTTTTTTATTTCCTATTAAAAATTTTTTTTTAATGTTTATTTATTTTTGAGAGAGAGATCGTGAGCAGTGGGGGGCACAGAGAGAGAGGGCGACACAGACTGTGAAGCAGGTTCCAGGCTGTGAGCTGTCAGCACAGAGCCGGACCTGGGGCTTGAACTAATGAGCCCTGAGATCATGACCTGAGCCAAAGTCAACGCTTAAGTGACTGAGCCACCCAGGCACCCACTTTTTATTTCCTATTTAGAAAATAACTCAATTTTTCATCAAAAATCTTTCTATACTCATTAAGACAACATTGGTGTTCTTGTTTAATGTGTATGGTTGATAGATAAAATTTGATACTATTTACTTTTTATACTTTCTTACACTTTCACAAATTGCTAAAGTCTCTCCAACTGCTGTTTCTTCTTCATGGTATCATTAAGAAGAAGTTACATGTTTCTTCTGAACAGCCAGCAGTTTGGTATTGTAGGAGATACTTAGATATTTTGCAGGGCTTCAGCAAGTTGTTACAGTGAATGTCTTTAAGAGACAGTGCAGTAGGCAGAGCTCTGCAGTTGAGACACCTGTAGAGATCAGCACACCTGCCCTCAAGCAAAAGACAGTAATTAGTTGCTCATATTCCCTTGCAAACTTCTCCAGTTTTGTTGCACATGAAACACAGAGATCACAGCAAGGCTGTCATGAGCTCCGCACTGTTGGAGTTGTTTATGCCCATTCAATTTTTAATGTTCCTATAAGACATTTTGATGGGAACCCTGAGCCTAAAGGGATTTGCATGCTTGATCAAACCTGTGATGATTTAAATATAGAAATAAAGAGAAATCTTTGGATTACATTGACTGTTAACTTTTAGGACAACGTTAGTGGAAAACATTAACATGATACTTGAGGCAGAGTTGTTTTTGATCAACCTTCACAACTTTTCTGTTTCTTGACAGCAGGTATAGCTTCAGTAAATCTAAACAAGTTCTTTAATGCTTATAAATCCAAGTGCATGTGGATGTCTGGATGGCATGGTCTGAATATTTTAAAAGATGATTTTATACCAACCACTTTTATTGAAATTGAACTACTCTCAAGTCTCAATATTTTAGTCCTACCACATTGTCATGTGCAGTTTATATTATTAAAAAATGAGATGACAGGTGATTCAATCTTAGTAAAATAGAGTAGTGTATATGAATTGGATATATTGGGGCCAAGGAAATTTATTACTGAAAGCACTTGGAGGTCTTTTCATACCATTGTTTTATTATTTATTTATTTTATTTGATTATATCTTTTATTTTATTTTTAAATGTTTATATATATACATATAGACAGAGAGAGAGAGAGAGGGAGAGAGGGATAAAAATTTAAAAAGCTAGCATTTTATCAGGTGACCTTTAAAGTAGCTTTTAAGCCTGGAAATCAATCTTTTGGTTATATTAGCATAAGTTATTAATATACAGCTTTACTAAAGATACATTACTAATTCTTAAATATGTTTAGTTTGAAAAATACTGTAATTTCTAATATTATAGCAGATTCTGTTCCCGTGGATTCTGAGAAAAAAATAACTGTAGCATCTTATCTTTTTAACATCGTATGATGGACGTACATGCTTCGTACATTGGTTCTGAGAAACAGATGGGCATCACGGAACTGTCAGATTAGGGTGAACTAAAGAAGGTGTTCTACGGCACTGGACCACCATTCACAGAATTGGAAACCTGAGTGCTAGTGCATTCATTCAGTCCGTTGTGTGTCACATTTCACTTCATTACTACATAGAATCTTCCAGTGGGTTTCTCAGCATAGTGATTCGTTAGTTCTTCAGCAAAAAATGGCATGCATGATATACTTGTCAAAAAGCTTAACCTCTAAACTGTATATACATTTTTTGTATTTGCATGACTTTCTTAGCTAGAAGTAAGCCTCAGTGTGGCCGGAACTAGGGATGCCCCACTTGTGACCTCATGATTGTGTAACTAGCATAAACAAAGTACTCTTACATGTTATATGTGGGACATTTTGGCTAGCTTATGCCTCGTTGACTCGCAATAATTTCACAAAAGTCATTGTTAAGAATTGGTCTGTCTGTAGTGGCCTTCAGGATTCCTGATAACTTCATGTAAATGTTGCATAAGACCTTTGGCAGTCTGCTTCTTACATAAATGCTCCATGTGCCCTGGGTTGGTATTTATCTATTTATCCCTTAGTGTCTAACTCAATGTGATCAGTCGGTGTTGGTTGGATTAGTGAACGATCGAAAATACTATGTAATGCATACGAATAGTCTATGGAACATACTATAGCAAAGAGTGGATCATAACACTGTTAGCAATAGAAATGATTTTTTTTCTCCTTTTTAATTTTTTTCTCAGTGTAATCCTAGGTCAATTTTTCTTTTTTCTTCTCTAGAATAAGTACCTATAATTTAAAAAAAATTTTTTAATGTTTATTTATTTTTTGAGAGAGAGACAAAACATGTGCAGGAGAGGGGCAGAGAGAGAGAGGGAGACACAAAATCTGAAGTAGGCTCCTGGCTCTGAGCTGTCAGCACAAGGCCCGACGTTAACGGACTGAGCCACCCTGGCGCCCCAGTGCCTATGATTTGATTTTAACTTTACCTTTTTACTATCCTTGCATCAAAAATATTCTGTGGGGAAAAAAAAAGTTATATTTTTACCATGCTGAAGTTAAATTCTTCTTACTCTTAACTCACAATCTGGATCCATTTAGCTTATTTAGCTTTGTTTTCTACTGTTTTGTAACCCTTGTGTAGGACAGATTTTTCACCCTGTTTCAGGATAAGCCACACTTCCTTCGACCTCGTGCCTTGGCCTGAGCTCCAGTCTCATGAACTCCTGAATTACTTCTGTTTTTGACTCACCAGTTTAGAATTAAGTCATAGTGTCCCCACGTTTTGCAAAATGCGTGTCTCCATCTAGTTTGTAACTTCATTACTGTGATTTAAAATTTACAAAAACTTAATTCTTTTATTTCTGGCATATGGCAGAGTGCTGGGTACTTTGTAGTCACTCAGTAAAACTGTACATGCTAGTTAATCTCTAGCTTTACAATAGAAAAGTAAGCTTCCTCCCAAAGAAGGTGAGAAAGACCTGATAGAGACAGATAGGGACAAAAGAAGGAGGGACGTAAGACAGGAGGGAAGAGAGGAAGAAATGAAGGAAGCAGAGAAGGAAGCGAGGTCGGTGTAGCATATTTTGTGAAATAGGGAAAGAGCAGTGATTTTGGATTTGAAAAGCTTCAGTTTAAATGTGATTCTGCCTACTCACTTTGTAATCTTGGATAAATTTCATAATCTTTGGGATTAAATGATATTAATATCTACCTGGTAAGCTTGTTGTAAAGGTTGAATTGTAGAATATAAGTAAAGTGCTTATTAAAGCACATTCTCTGGTACATGATGCATGTTTAACGAATGTTAGCTAACTCTGTTACTTTGCAAGCGAGGAAAGTGAGGCTTAGAAAGCTGACCAAGGGTCATATAGCCAGTAAATTGTGGAGAGAGGATTGAAACCCACGTTTTTCTTACTCTGCAGCAGTATGTTTTTAATCGCTCCTCTGCCTTTTGGCTAAGATCGAGTGTAAAGCAGTGTTTTCAAACATTAGTGTACATCAGAATCCCCTGAAGTCTCCTCAAAATATGGATTGCTGAGCCCCAGTCTAGAGTTTCCTGTTCAGTAGGTCTGGGGTGGGACCTGAGAATTTGCCTTTCTTTCTTTTTTTTTTATTTTTTAACGTTTATTTATTATTGAGACACAGACACAGAGTGTGAGCAGGGGAGGGGCAGAGAGAGAGGGAGACACAGAATCCGAAGCAGGCTCCAGGCTGTCAGCACAGAGCCCGATGCGGGGTTCGAACTCACAAACTGTGAGATCATGCCCTGAGCCGAAGCCTGACGCTTAACCCACTGAGCCACCCAGGTGCCCCGAGAATTTGCATTTCTAACAAGTTCCCAGTTGCTGCTGTTCGTTCAGGGACCACGCTTTGAGACCCACTGCTGTACAGTTCTATTTCTCCATCCTAGCTGGACCTACGAAATCACTTAGGGAGCTTCTAAATATTACTGACAAAATAGAGTCTCTGGTTGTGGGGCCTAAATAGCAGCTTCTTAATTTCTGTTTTATTATTATTTTGTAAGCCCTCCGGGTGGTTCTAACGTACAGCCAGAGTAAGAATCACGACCCTGCCTAAAGCTAGACTCTGCAATTTTCCATTAGAACTAGGTAGTAAGCAAAGCGCTGGCCTTGAACACCTCCTGGGTGCTCAGTGATGCAAGGCCACAAGTAGTGTGGTGTTTTGCCCTGTAATGTTTTAAAACAATTGCTCCTGCTTAGAATCTTTTATTATTTTACCTATTCTAATTATTGGTGTGTACTGTCTGCATTTTTCCATCCAGTTTCACCCTCAAATAATGTGCTCTGAATACCTTCATTAATCTCTAGGGTGGATTTTATGTTAACATTTGGCAGAAGCAACTATTTAGCAACAGTTGAAGCATAAAGTAGATAAAGGAATGTACCTAATTAAAAAAGTTTGTTTTTTTTTTAATGTTTATTTATTATTGAGAGACAGAGAGAGACAGAGCATGAGCATGGGAGGGGCAGAGAGAGGGGGAGACACAGAATCCAAAGCAGACTCCAGGCTCAGAGCTGTCAGCACAGAGCCAGACGCGGGGCTCGAACTCACAAACTAACTCACAAACTTAACTGACTGACCCACCCAGGCGCCCCAGGAATGTATCTAATTTTTTTTTAAAAAACAATCAGTTTAGCAACTTATTGCACTTTTAGAATTCTGATGATGAGTTTGTTCTTTTGTCTGAGATGCTGTTGGACATCTTATGTTTTTATGTTAGGGCACCAGATATTGGTTAGGGCACATGGTGATAGGAGTACATATGTAAAAATGCGGTAGAAACATTGGTAAAAAGACTCATTTCTTCTGTTATATGATTCAGTCAATAAATATATACAAACCAAGCCATGAAATCATTTACTGGATAAGAGTGGGCAAAATACCACATAATTTCATTAACCTTTAAGCAATGAAATTATAAATCCCTATGCAAATGATTAAGGTTATCATTGCCTATCACCCCCTTTTGATACCTACAGACTGTTAATTCTTCTCCGTCCTGCTGAGTCTTATTAAAACTTCTGATTGATGTACTTTTATTAAAAGGTTTAGAATTTACCAATTTAAAACACTTGCTTCACACTATCACCTCTAATTTAACTAGGCCATCAAACACAGTATTTTGCAAAGCGGAAAAAGTCAATAGCTGTTTCTTTAAAAAAAATAATAAATTGAAATGAATTTTAAACTCTGCTTGGAGGTGAGCAACTGCTATATACTACTAGGTCTTTTGATAGTTGATTTGTTCCTTTAGTATGCAAATTTTAGGTTTACAAAGATCTACTGCTTTTATTTAAGAAATATGCCTGGAGGCTAGATTGGTAAGCTTTAGGGAGATATCTAGTTTGGTGTGAAATAAATAGTTGTTAAAGGATCACATGAATTGGGTCCCAGAAGATAAAGAGTAGAGCTGAGACAGATTGAGAAAAACGGACTATATTTCATTTCATTTGGCTAAAAATACCACTAAATTAAAAATGAAGACAATGAATGATGGCAACACAAAGAAAATTAATGCGAATAAGCCATTTTGGTGCGGGGGTGGGGGGGAGGGGGGTTAGATTTTGTGAAAAGTTCTGACTAGTGAGAAGTTTAAAGGAAAGGGCTTACTATATCCCTGACCAAAGAAGTATACTTATCCATTTGGAAGGCTCTTGCGAGCTTTAGAGTTTTGGGAAAGAAGACTCTTGACCTCTTGGCCAAGGAGGAAGGGGTGGGTTACTTTCCTGGCCTGTCTGCAGCATCACTTATGCTCAGTGAGATGACAGATGTCATAGAACATCCTCACATTCAAAAGGAAAGGACTCAAGATTGCTATTTTAGGTTGGAGTCTATAGGTAATCTGGTTCGCAAGAGTAAAGCAAATGATGTAATAATAGACTTCTAGCTTTGGGGAAGCGTTTATCACCGAACTTTTGCATCTTTGATTTTCAAATGGATTAAAAAAAGAAAAACATTATGAGATATATTTCTACCTTGATAGCTTCTATAATTCTCTTTACCTTTTTTTTTTTTTTAAGTGCTTCTGTCTGCCTTTATGGATGTTTTTATGCACCCTGGCTCTCAGAGATAGAATATTCCAACAGTATCATCTAACAAATAAAGTGTCTGCTGTATGTGCATGTTTGTTTTGTGTCTCTGGTGGTGGACACTGAGGGATGGAGAACAGGGATGATGATGATGTGTGAAGATGGAATGTTGAGGCTTTCTTTGAGGCTGGAAGTCCTCAACCTTTTTACCATCAAGGACCCCCTCTATGCAGGTTTGTATGTATGAATAAGTAGATTTCCATACTTATGGAAAATAATGTTCAGCATTATTTTTGTTAGTTTTTTTTTTTTTGGACTTTAAGATTATTTTAAAGTTTATTCATTTATTTTGTGTGTGTGTGTGTGTGAGAGAGAGAGAGAGAGAGAGAGAGAGAGAGAGGGAGACTATATAGCACAAGCATACGTGCATGAGCAGCAGAGGGGCAGAGAGAGGGAGAGAGAATCCCAAGCAGGCTCCACACTGTCAACACAGAGCCTGACTTGGTGCTTGAACTCTTGAACCGTGAAATCATGATCTGAGCCGAAATCAAGAGTTGGCTGGTTAACCAAGCTGAGCCACCCCGGCATCCTGGACTTTAAGATTATTTTACAAACTTTTGAATAGTCATTATGTTCACTCTATGCAAATTCAAAAAGTGACAAAAGCCATGAAATCTCTCTTATGCCCTGGTCCCTTAATACATTCTTTATACACATGTAATCAGTGTGTATATGTGTGTGTGTGTGTGTGTGTGTGTGTGTGTGTGTGTCTTTCTAGAGATGTATACATATATAATCAATATATTTATTTTTGTTCATGTATTGGTTTATATATTTACCTTATGAACATTGTGTTTTGGAAGTTTTTTTTTTTTTAAATGCCAAACTGCACTTAACAGTATAGGTTTTATAGCCTTATTCTGGTATGACTTATTTCTATTAGCTTTTAATAACACTGAAATTAGTTTCAGATCTGCCCCTCACTCCACCCCCTTGCACTTTGTGAAGCAGAATTCCACGTGAATCTTGGGGAGGTTCCATGCTTATGTGTCAAATTCTGCCTTTCTTCGGTAGCCTCAGTGGGCATGCAGTGTTTCTGAAGCCCTTGCAGTTATCACGTCCACACAGTAATGCTTTCTTGTTCTTGAGGAATTCTCATTTGCACATGCTGGGTTCAGAACAGATTCTTTTGTGTCTTCTTTCCTTATTTCATTCTTGTACTCTCCTCCACTCACCTCGTTTTACTTCTGAATTTCCATTTTTCTGTGAGCTTTTATATTTGTACTCATATTTGGTTTTATTTAATTTGACTTCTTTTTTTCTGATCTTAGTTGAGTGTGTAAGTTTAAGAGTGCTGGGAACCATCTGAGACTGTTGTGTTCCTTTAAATTTTACTTCTATTGAGTCTGTAAAGGGTACTGATTGAGAGCATGGGATCTGGAGCCAGATTGCCTGGTTTGAGGCCTAAGAACATGACCTTGGGCAAGTTACCTAACTTCTTTCTGCTTTATGTTTCTTACACTGTTCAGTGGGGTGTAACAATATTATCTACTTTAGAGATGCAGTGATTAAATTATATAACAATTGCATAGTGCATATCAAGTATTAGCTATTTGTATTTTTATGATATAGCTGTGATTATATTTGGTTTTTATAGGATATGACTTAGCGTTTTTAAGCTTATAATTTTGAATATATTTGTATATATTTTAAGGAACCATATAAATCTTCATTCCAGAATGTAGCCTTCTTATTTATTTACTTTATGTTTTTTTAAATTTTATTTTATTTTAGAGAGAGAGAGAGAGAGAGAGAGAGAGAGTAAGCAGGGGAGGGAGACAGAGGGAGAGGGGGTGGGGGGAGGGAGAGAGAGAAAGAGAGAGAGAGGGAGAGGGAGAGGGAGAGGGAGAGGGAGAGGGTGAGGGTGAGGGAGAGGGAGAGGGAGAGGGAGAGTCTCATGCAGGCTCTAGCCTCAGTGCAGAGACCAACACGGGGCTGAATCCCACGACCCTGAGATTGTGACCCTAGCAGAAACCAAGAGTTGGATGCTCAACTGACTGAGCCTCCCACGTACCCCTAACCTTCTTTTCTAAACTGTTAAAATGAATCTATAAGCTATCCGGATAAAATAGTAAGTTCTGAATGTGAGGGTAACTTGAATATATACACACACACACACACACGTGTGTGTGTGTGTGTGTGTGTGTGTGTGTGTGTGTGTAGAAATCAATTCTCTTTCCTTCCCTTGTTGGTTGAGCCTAGTGTGTATATTTTTTTTTCCATGGTGTTCTTTTTGTGTATGTAGAGCAGCAGTCAATAGAATTACAATGCAATAATTTAAAATTTTCTAGTGGCCACATTAAACAAGTAAAAAAAAAATAAGTTTAATTAATTTTGTTAATATATTGTATTTAACCCTATATATCTGAGTTACTATCATTTCAACATGTAAGTAATATAAAATTATTGAGATATTTTACATTCTTATTTTTGCCCCAAGTCTTTGAAATCTACTGTGTATATTCCACTTACAGCACATTTCAATTCAGACTAGCCACATTTCAAGTGTCTAGTAGGCACATGTGGCTAGTGGTTACAGTATTAGGACAGTTGTAGTGTATAAACTACTTTCAAATTTGTCCTTTTAGTTTAGGGAGGGTTTTATGATATTTTGCAACAACTGATAAAGCTAGATGCATCTAATAGGCAGATAGAAATGGTAGGTTTGCGGTGTGAAGAAAGCTATGGGAGGGGTTGGATTTGGGAGGGATCAATGAATATATAGATGGTAATTGAAATCTCAAAGTCAAGGACAGAATGAAACCATAATATCCCTGAGGATAAAGCCTCAGGGGATTCCTAGAAAAAGAGCCAAGTTAAAATAGGGAACACTCATAGGCTAGAGAAGAGCTGCTAGGTGGTCGCACCCTGGAAACCAGTGGAAGGGAATTTCAAGGAGGCATGGTGGGTAGGCCTGACAAGTGCCAAAGTCTAGCAGAATGAGGAATGAAAGTAGGCAATTATTAGCATACCTTGGCAATGGCTGTTTCAGTAGAGTGATAGCTCAGGAAGCTATGTGGTAGTTTGAGCATTGATGGAAGTTCTGGTGAAGGCAATGAGTCTATATTCTTTTTTATGGAGCTTGTCAGGCTAGTTGGTAATGTTGAAAGAAGTGTGCTATTTATGAATGAGAAGGAGCCAGTGGAGAGAAAAAGATTGGAAGTGGAGGAAAAGGAGAAGAATGGTGGAGCACAGTTTTTAGAAAAGGTGCGAATGAATAGGGTTCGGTGCATAGGCAGAGGGGTTAGTAATGGCACAGAAGAAGGTGAATTACAAAATAGGAGAGAAAGCGTTCTGAGATGGGAATTTGTATGAATTTGTATATGATAGAGTGGATTCCTAGTTGTAGGCAATAGCTCGTTTAAGTTGCAGCCAGCCAGCTAGTTTAAGCAAAAAGGGATATGTTACACACTGCTTAATTCCCCAAAGTGCCAAGGAACTAACCTTGACTGTTAATAAGCTAGGAACAGCACAAGCCAAGGGAAGCATCCAGTTACAGTATTTTAGTAGAAGATCCACCGTCACTTGCTACTAGGAACCTGTGATATTAGGGGTCACTTAATAGAGTATCTGGCTGATTTTCTCAGAAGAACAACATGCCTTCACTACAAGATTTGATCTCTTTGGAGGTGGTCACCACCTTGACTTGCTCACTTCTGTTTTCTAAGTCTTGCATGGATTTTTCTGATTGTTTGGATCTGGGTCCCCATAGAAGGCATGATGCAAATGAATCTGGGAAATGGAGTTTTTAGCTTTGGACGTCCTATAGTAGAGGAATCTAGAGAGCAAGCTAGAGATGGAGTGCACCCTGGGTGCTTCTGGCTCTGATCTGTCATGAATTAGAGTCAAGATTCACTCAGGGCACCAGTGATCTGAAGGTTTGAGCATCGTGGATGGTCCACCTACAAGATGGCTCACATGTAAGCCTTTGTTGGTTGATTCTGGCTCTTTGACAAGAGGCCATGTAGACTGTTCCATAGAGCTGTTTGTCCTCATGATGTGGCAACTTGCCTCACCCAGAGTGAGTGATCCAAGAGAGCAAGGAGCTAGCTGTAGTATCTTTTAGGACCTAGCCTCAGAAGTCAGATAACATCATTTCCAGGGCATTCTGTTTTTCATTCAAACCAACCCTCATGCAATGAGAAGGAACTACATGAAAGCATGAATTTCATGAGGTGAGGATTTGGGGCTCTCTTGGAGGTTGGCTACCATGCCTTCCCACATTCCCCATTGCCCATCTTCCTTTAACAGTAGAAATTGATTAAATTTATCTGTAGAAGAGAAAAACAATTGAAAAAAAATAGAAGGGAACTTGCCAAGAATTTGGATAGAATGTGGTTTTGTGTTGGATCTTAAGGGTACCAAGTGCACAGTAGCTGCCAATTTTTTAAAAGATTCAGAAATGCTGTTCAGTTACTTGTTCTCAGGCTTCTCCTCTAAAGGAAGACAGTGTATCATAAAATTATAACTCAGTCTAGGTGTGTGTATTTTGATGTTTGAAGATAATGAGGTTGTGATATACTGTCTTCCAGAATAGCTCTCCCTCTCCTGTCCTCCTCTCTGAAATGAAGAGGTTTGACTCGCTGTCCCTGTGGTCCTTTCTCAGCCTCCATTTCCTAAGACCCTGACTAACTTTGAGAACTGGAGTGGACATCTGTGACGTACTGGATAGATGTAGGCCATTCTCCAATGCCTTGGTCACATCATCTTATTTCTTTCATATCATGTATCACAAACTGAAATGATATTGCTGATGTACATGTCTCCTTGCATCCTTCCTTCTCTTCCCCAAATCAAGCTCTAGCAGGGCAAGTTTTGTCTTGTTCACTGCTGAATTCCCAGCAACCAGTGCAGTGCCTAGTAGATGCTCAAGGGGTGAATGTCTAAATAAGAAAATGATTTTTCGAGGAAATTTATTACAAGATCATTATTTGTAATAGCCCACCTCAAAAGTTTTGTTTTGTGTTCTCCTTCTACTTGATTTACATCTTCTGAGCCTTTCTCTTATCTTTTTTGTCTTTTTTTTTTTTTTTTTTTTCCTTTTTTGGTGACACTCCAGCTCAGGATTCTTTCTGTGGCTGTGAATGTTTTTGTCTTGTTCAGAGTTGGTGGCTGGAAGGGTCTCCATACTGATTTCTTTCTGAAATAGGTTATTTGGACTTCGTGAGTACTATTTAATTAAGATAATTCTTTTTAGAGATGCTTTTGGTGATCCTGTGACTTTATGCTATGTATACTGTTTGGGAGACATATTTCTCATTGCTTTGCTAGCTCTTCCCTTTTATTTGCCATACAGATCCTTTTTGGATGAATTACTATGTTAGTTTTGACCCTGTCAGTATTGATGGACCTAAGGATTCTGACTTTAATGTATACAGCATAGGAAAGTCACAATATCCACCCTTGGGTGTATTGTAAGATCTTACTCTCTTCACTGTGCATGGCTTGCAGAGAATACAGAGCTGTGTAAGTTAAGTAACAGCTCACACCTGATATAAAGCTCTCCCAGAAAGTAGTGTACTTACGGTATTTACCCAGATACAGAAGTGTCTGTGTACCTCCATTGTTTCCCTGGAGTGAAAACCCCAGACCTGGACTGATTATCCATATGCATTCCAACCTGTCTCTGAGATCTTAGACTATCCTCAGCAGAGGTTCTTGACAGCTTTTTGGATTATGGAGCTTTTTACAAATCTGACAAACTATTGACCTTCTCTCCAGAGAGGTATCCATTTACATAAACCCACACATTTTACATATATCATTTAGAAGTGTATAGACACCTAAAGTTCATCCATGTACCAAGGTTAAGGACCTCTAATCTGAATTCTTCTTCTTAGTTTTGAGTTATAACTGATTTGGGAAAACTTGGAATGATTGAAAAGAAAAGCTCTTATTAGTTAAGACTCAAAACATTTCTGTCCTTGGAGACTCTTCTTCCATCTTGGAATATTCAAGAATCAGAATACTGGATCATCCAAGCAAACTGTTGTCCAGATAAGGATTCAGAATTTAGGCTGGGCTTATTTTGAAGATAATATCTTAATTACGTCCTTTGATCTCACAGGTACCTCTGATTAGGTTGGATATATGTAAAGAGGGAAATCACTGTTTCTGGATCATCAGGTGAGCAAATGGGACTTCATTTTAATTTGTCCACTGAGTCAGTCCTTTGTCAGTATGTGGGTATTTCCTATCATCTGTTCTTTCTTTATTGCAGTGTGGGTCAGTGAGATGATAAATATTTCTGAAGTTTTACCAGATTACTTCCTCTGCTGCTTGAAGTCAGATTTCTTTATTTTAATTTTATCTCATTATTATTGCATATACTCACACTTCTGTAGCAGATAAAAATTCTCTGCTCTTCTTTTTATGTATATACTTTGGAGAGTTGTGGACAGCTCTCATATTGTTCCTTGGTTGTCAGCCAAGTTATACACATTTAACTCCTTTAATCTTTCTTTGTAATTCAGTCGGCTTGGCTGCTTTTTCTAGATTTTCCCCCATTTCATCTGCATCATTAATAAACAGAAAAAACATGTTATCGCCTGGCTTCTTCTACATACTTTCATTCTTTTTCCTTCCTGGTTTTGCGTCAGATTCCTCATTGAACTAAAGCCAGCCAGACATCATTTCTCTGGGCCACTTTGGCAAAACATGAATGCCTTGCCTACAGCTATCAGTGTCCCAGGCAGTAATAGCATCACCGGTACACACAAGAGGAGAGAAAGGGAACGTAAGGAGAACACTGAAGAGCGAAATGATACATTTTTCGATTCTGTGGCAGACCAGCCCATGCCACCCAGCGTAAATCTTGGTACCTGAAACCTTTCCCACAGGGTTTGTCCTCCCAAAGTGTGGTGCACAGCACCAATTTGAATAATAAGAGAAGCCTGGGCTGTGTATTGTTTGTGAAGTTTGGCCACTGTTCTCACTCGGTTTCTTTTCCACACTCTCCCACTCCCACCCCTTTTCCCAACACCGATTGTGACTTGCTGTCAGAATCTGTGGCCATGAGCAAAACTGGGCAGGGGATCATTTTGTGGGAAATTAGATAGGTTCAGGTGGTAATGCCTCATGCTTCTGTGTGTCACATCTGAGGCAAGTGCTTTAGTTCTTGCTGTTTCTGTAACAGTCGTTGGTCTTCTTGTAACACCTGGTTCAGTGGAGATGTACAGGAGGAAGGGACAAGTGGACCTTTGGTGCTGTTCATCAATGCTGTATTAGTTTCACAACTTTGTTCCTGTCCTGATTGGCAGGGAGAAGCATACTGCTTCTAGATGATGCTGAGCTTAGTGTAAAATATGCCAGCATGGGATCTGGGCTTGTCACAGTTCATTTTTTCTTTTCATTTGGTTTGTAGAAAATGGACTTCTACCTCTGCTTATCTTGTACATTAGAGAGAAAAGGGTCATACCTCTAGCTGATGGCTTATTGGTGTTTTTACTCACCAGATTCAGGTAGTGTATTTAGTTGAAGCTTGCGACAGCACACGCTCGGCTTTCTCATTTGTGTTAGCTTTGCTCCTAGTACAGAATTGAATAGGATAGAAGAGACGGTTTTCCTGTTTGTCTCTGTGGCAACTTTCTAGATGATTTGTGGTTTAATCCTTTAAACATTTTTGATCATTTATCACCTCTTTTCTTGTAAACGCATAAAATATTCAGATACTACTGTTACAATCTTTTAATCAGGTTATTTTATTTTGAGGAAATCAAGGTCAGAATAACAGCTGACACAATTGCCTCTGAATAGTGACCTAAAAATTACGACACTTCTGTTAGTTTTCTGTCTGACTTTATGGCCTTCGTTCATCTATCAGATTTTAGATAAGATCATGTGATTGTGAGTCACTTATTTCTTGATCTCTGGCTTCTTGAATAGGTAAGCATGTAACCTGGACCCCTTTAGGTCTGATTCTTTAAAAAATGTTAATCTCTCATGTGCCTTTAAACTGCCGACAGCGTTGTACCCAAGTTAATTTCTTTACGCAATTGGTAGATTCTTCAGCGTAACTTTTGTTTCTTGAGTCTTTTCAAGACCTGTCAAAGAAAACAAAATGCTAACCTGACTTTAAGGGGCAAAAAAAATCCTCCCCCCTCCCGGCCTCGTACTATATTATTCTTTGTTCTCTATGTGCATCAAAGTGACAATCCCACACTGTCTCAATTGAGGGAGTCTAGCACAAAATAAAAAACAGCCTGGCACTGTTCTAGGCTGGCAGCCAAAATGTTTTGTGTAGCTTGGTTCTGGCAGTGGTTTTCATAAGGCAGAGGGTCTACCCTCCCAGCGCCACTGAAGGAAGGCAAGCAGGCTTAGTCTCTCCTGCTTCTCCCATTTCTTTTCCTTCATTTTCCTCTTCCTTCATGTAGAGCACCATAGGAGAACAACAAAGCAACTTTTTCTTAAATAGAAACACCGTTCTCCTCACAACTTCCCTGTTTACTAAATGGCATTGTTCCTTAGGGAAGCTTGTGTTAAATCTCCCTTTTCCAGCTCTTAGAGATTTCCTTCACAGTTGGCATTTTTGCCACGCTTTTCAGAAAACCCTTCTGAATATTGCTAACTTTGGTCCTGTTGACATGGTATTTTTGATTGATTGGAATCCTGTCTTCCTTCGTAGCTTCTTATTTGAATGGAAACTCTTGAAGATAAGTTGGTGGTTTTAAATGGATTTTTATGCCAAGATAGCTCTTGTTGAAACCCAAAAGTCTGCCATTGTTTTCTATTTTTGTCTAAAACTCAGGGTCAGCTTTTAGCATTTGTGAATTGAATACTCATTTTTAGAATGTCTGATAAGTTTAGGTAAGCAAGTTAACTTCCATTAAATATAAAGATGTGCGTTACAGTTTTTTTCCTTTGAAATGAAAATGCAAGGTTAAGCAGAGTGCTTTTAGGTTTCCCAGTTCTTTCTAAATTATAGCTAGGGACCTATTATTACAAGGAGTGTGAACAGGTAGCATTATGATTTTTAAGTGATGATTTGAGCAGGAGACTAGGTTTTCACTATGAGCAAGCATTCTATGAAATTTCGTAGAATGTTCCTCAAAATGCAAATGTGTTTTCTGTTGTATTAAGCAAAAACAAATGACTGACTTTCAAGTGCTCTATTTTAAAAATTAGTGTTTTGCAATCAAGATAAGAATAGTTAAATAGGCAGAATATGTTTTCTAAAGAGGAGATTGATATTATTGTGACTGATTTTTATTTTAAAAACTTGTCAATGATTTTTGGCAATAAGAAAATTACTTTGGGAGGGAAAATTCATGAATTTTTGTTAATGGTATAACAAATGTGACCGAAAAAAAGTAAATATGGTTCCTGTTAGAATTATTAATGTGAAACATTTTTATATACCACATATACTGGGAAATAGACCTATTATGCATACATTAAGATAAACTTGTACAATCTAAGCGTTGTTTTTTTTTTCCCTAGAGATTTATTTTTAATTTAGAAAATGCTTTAAAATCATTGAAAGGATTTGTAAAACAGGTATATGAGAAGTATGCATTAAATAAACTCACCTGTTATTTTCTCTCAATCTCAAGACAGGTTCAGCAACATATTGGCTCATTAATTTCACAAAACAAACAAGTACCCACATTGCTTTATATGTATAATGCACATGTTAATAAATGCTACAATTCTCCATTCCCCCCAGTGCTGTTTTTTTGACTTGTATTTAAGTGCCCTTTTCTGTAGAGTAGCTAAAATGAATCTGGGTGAGATGCCTGTTAAGTTATATCAATTAAATCTTTAGGTCAACATTTTACGTTTTAGACGTATGACATTTTTTAGAAGGAAAGCCAGTGAAACTTTTTTTTTCTTGGTCCTGTTAAGTGCGTGACTGTCAGTCTGGAGTCCTCTGTGCCCAGGTGTGGTGGTATAGACCAAAAGTTTATTCTCTATGTTCACCTGTATGTTTACTGCATATTAAATACTGTGCATTCACTTTAAATACATTTTCTCCAGTGCTATAATTTTGATTTGCAATTAAGCCCTTTGTCTTTTCTGTGGTAGGAACATATCTTTCAGTGACTTAGGAATTACAACACGAATTGTTGTATTTATTTGTTTATTCTAACTATACACAGGGGCATAGTACAATATGTTTAAGACCCCGTAATGTTTGAGTGTTTGAGCAGGGTTTTTTTTTTTTTTTTTTTTTTTGTAAATACTGTTGAGTTTTTCCTTTTTGTAGGTAATAAATTCTACAGTTTTGTTTAATGCAGAACATATATCAAAGCTGTATCTTTATGGTTTGACATTATATGGTTTGTAGGAATTACTGTTTAGTAACTTAATCATGTTTGTAGCAACCTGGAAAAAGAGCTTTATTGAGGGATGTCAGCAAAGTTGGATAAATACTAAATTCATTATTTTAACCAGGATTTTATGTTATTGTATTAGATACCATGTTTATAATTATGAGTAGTGTTTTGTTTCATTTGAGCATCACTTCAGGTTTTAAACGTTACTCCAGGGTAGGTGGCTTGAATATTTTGTTTGCTGTCAAATATTGGTAACCTATAATAACAGATGTGGATTTCTGAATTTATGTGGTCAAAGATATTAGTAATCTTCCCGTACACGTATGGTACAGACTTCAGTGTTAAATTTTGTTAGAGAGTATTACAAGAACGCGTGTGTGTTAATTCGGTTGTTTGGTTCTTCCTCTAATTTTTGATACATTTTAATTCCCCTTGCCTGACATATTATCATTCTGTAGAATACTGTCACAAGTATTTCATATGTTTTCCGTGGCATCTCACACTGCTCACTTTTTATCCATAGTACCATATGAGTTCCCCCTTTCAGGTTTGCGCTGCATATTTTAAGCTGCTGATAGTGTAAGTACATTGCAAGGTAAAGTGACATTTAGCTTTTTGAGCTAGTCTCATTTTTAGCATGAAAGCAGGGTGGTTCCCCCCCCCCCCCATCTTCTCGTATTTCCCATTAAAACAAAGAAATTCAACAAAAAAGCAAACAAAGAAATTCAGAGAGTTGGCTACAGCAGCAATTGAAATGCATCAAAAAGTGGCTACTACAATACAGTTTTATTAATGAATGATCTACATTGGTTCCAGCTGTGTCCATGTGATTAGGCCTTCACCAGGCAGCCATGGGTATTTCCCTATTGCTTTTATTTGATTTCCAAGAATGTGTCATCTGTTACATCAGCCCCTGCCAATATGCCCCCTGTAAAAGTGTTTTGTTTTCTTTTTCCTTCCAAATTTCTGAAGCATAAGTTGAATACCCACACATATCCCTGCCGAAATATTGTTTCTAGTGAATAGTGGCCTAGGTTTCTATGCCTGGTGTTGCATACCAAAATTCCAGAATATAAATTAAAGTAAATGTTTATTAAGTTTATCAGTAAATGCTCAGAAGTGTGGTTGCCTGGTAATGCTAAAGATAGACTATTTTCGCCTTTACGTTTCCATCTTAATATTTTATTACAGTGGTATAATGTGTTATAGAGGTGGACAAGCTTGCAGATTGAAATGGGGATCGTCCAGATTGTTCCCTTCCCTGGACCATATGGTATAGTTCTAAAAGCCTTTTGTACGCTGTCTGTTCAGTTTATTGTAAACTCAATCTTTAGTGCACCTAAAAAGATAACCAAATAAAAATGGGCCTCAGTAAAAGGACTTGATATCATGTAAGGGCCTAGAAATACTTGTTTTAAAGGAGATAACTGCAGATGAAATTGAAGTTGAGATGATATAAACAAAGGAGACTTGTCATTCTCTGAATATGCTTTTGAGTTCATATGGATTGACCAGGATTGCCTTTGAATGCTGGTTTTAAAATGAAGGAATTTATGTTCTCTGACTATACTTATTATCCTTATTTATTTTATTCTTGCAGTCTCATGAAGAAGAGAATATAGCTTTTATCTGTTTTACAGAGGAAGCTTCTACCTAGGAACAGTGCCAAAAATATATATAAGCCCCAGGTTTTATGAATATATAGGGTTTTTTTTTAATTGATTTCAGTGAGAATTTAGGGCTAGAACTTTCAGTTATTTCACCCTTTAACTGTTACCCCTACTCAGATTATTGAAAAGTTTCTAATTCCTTTCCCCCACCCCCAACTTGACCTATTATGGTTCCATAATTCTATTTTAGGAAAATGGGATAAGAGATTGCTTATCCCATATGCTAAGACTCTTTAAAAGCTGGGAATGAGATGATTTCTCCTGACTCTCACTCCCCTTCCCTCTAAAGTAAGCTACTGTTAGAGAGGAGCATTAGACATTATCCATTGCTTTTTGGCACAAGAGATTTGAAGCTGAAATTCTACCAAATGAGGGGAAAAAAAAAGGAGAGCCTGTGAAGAGCACGATTCTTTACTCTATCATTACCCTGAACCACTGAAAGGGTAACTGAGAGGAACTCAAATGTTATTGGAATGTGTAATTTTCCTTTGAATGGCCACAGTGAAATATATTTGAACAAAAAAGGCAGAAAAAGTATATGTGGCTTATGGAGTGATGGTGATTGAAATGAATGAATCTTTCCAGCACTCTAAGATAGAAACTATTCCAAGAATGGTACACATTCAAAATGTGTCCAACAGAAACTTGTACAGACTATTACCTTAAGGAGCTTACTAGAGAGAAGTGGAATAGCATAATAATTTAATAATGGTGGTGGTAAATTGGACCCCAAATATATTTGGGATATATATTTTTTAAGTTTGAAAAATTTTTAAAAACAGAGAAACTGATTTCGATTTGCAGAGGAAGTCTTTCCTATTAAAAAAAATACTGTTATCTTGTGGTCTTTCATTTATTCAGAAGCTGCTTTCTAAAGTGCTCGCACAATTGAAAACATAGTTTACACTGTGAAATAAACTAGGTTCCTTGTTCCTTCTCTATTTTCATTCTCCTTCCTTACTCCGTTCCTAATCTTTGGCTATTTGATTCTATGTGTATATTGCATTTGTGAATGATATATATACCACACCATAAAAAATGTCACTTTATAGATTTGAGGATCAGTTAAGAAGGGAAATAAAAATCTTGTAATGACTATGCAACAAATAGATTTCTGTGGAAGAATTAGAACATGCTTATTTACATAATCCACATTACTGAAAATTGTAGGACAATTGTAGAAATGTAAATTCAAAATTGTTTTTATTTTTTCTAGCTGGGAAGAACTAGATCATAGCATAAGCTGAGGAAGGGGGAGCCATAGATAGTTTAACTCAAATCCTTCCTCTTTGCTGCAGGTTCCTTTTTAATGGTAAAAATGCCTCTGGCTCCAGAGAGTAGAAAATCTTACTGACTCTGACTGAAATGAGGAAGGGTTTTATTTGTCTCATAAGAAGTCTGGAGGCAGTTAATTCACAGATAGCTGATGCCATCAGGGACCCAGGTAGCATCTCGTTTTCCCACATCCTTAGCACGTAACTTGCCTTTTATTACACAAATGACTTTTGTTCCTCCAGAAATTGTGCTTACCTTCAAGCAGGAAGAAAAGTGAAGGATTCTCAGAAGCGCTTTTCTCATGGGGAGCCGCCTCTTTTTTTTTTTTTTTTTTTTTTAAGAAAGGGATGTCTAAGAAAAAAGAAAGAAAGAAAGGGATGTCTGCTCATGGGGGACATCTCCTTGGCCAAAAGTCTGTCACATAAGTACTTCTAGAATGAGATCAAAAGTTTTTAGCCATCTTGTTTCTATTTTGGAGGAAGACAGGGAAAAGGAGAATGGGAATGAAGATTGAGTGAGCTCTCCGAGTTCTCTGCCATAATTCTCAATTCTTTTGTATGATGAGTTGCTTGGACCTTTGAACTTTCTGGGTACTTGGTGTATATAGTAGCTTGTTGGTTCCCTTTTGACATAAGTACATATGTTTTGGTTTTGTAATGTTATTTCTGTGTCTGACAACAGGAACTGTAACTGGGTCACGTTGGTGTCTTTACACTTACCACAGTGCCTAGATGTGGGTCTTCACTCAACACTTGTTGAATGAATGGATGGATGAGTATTAGGAAATATATTATATTTGTAATATTATTGGTGTAAATCATTTATGCCTATAAGGTATATAGTGATAGTTTTAATTTGTGAGGGGTTGTGGACTACATTTTATTGATTTGTCTGTTACTGCTAAGGGAAAATCAAAGTTGCAAAGTTGTTTTGAGTGGAAGGTACTTAGTTACAAAGGTTATAGGAGAATCCTCAAAATGACTTAGTACTAGTGCTTTTGCTGGAGTACATTATTCCATGAGTAAATAAAAATATAATTTCCTTTTAACCCTTTGCATAGACTATTGTTTAAACAAGGATATCTTGCATTTGCCATATATTAAGATCTCAGTTTTTGAAGAAGTAAGCGATTTGAACTTATCAATATGGTAGGAAATTTGATAACTTATATTATTGATGTTGATTTACCGGAAGGAGTTGTTACAGCCTTGGTAGCCTCATGGCAAAGAGCCTACTGTGTCACATTTTATCCTAGGTGGCATTTTAATTAATGGTTTTAATTCTTAGAGTGACAGCTTCATATTTTTTTAATCCACATACAAATAGTAATGTACAATTGAAGAATATGTCTAAAAGAAACACTAAGAAGTCATCTTTACATCTGCTTGCTTTGCTTAATCTGTCTTAGAGGAAAGCAGGCTACCTCTTCATTCAAAATCTGCAGAAGAAATGGCTGAGTGTAACTTGATAGGGTGAATCAGTGCCTCACAACTTGTCCAATGTCTAACTGAAATTCCTTTTGTTGTATTTCCATTCTGTTTCTGTTATTTTGGCCTCAGAGGACAAAGAAATCAACTATCCACTGTCTCCCATGCAACATTCCCTATATAGCACCATTTTAATAAATTCCTCCCTTTTCATTCATCATGGCAGGGTTGTTGGTAGCTTAATTACTAAAACAACCTGTGCATGGATAGAACTTATCTCAAAGCAGGGAATGTATTCAAGTATCTGGAACTTAAATTTTCTATCTGAGCAGTTTATAGTCACTGAAAATAAAGGAAGCCCTTTTAACATTCAGAAGCAGTTCTGGAGAGAGTTCCTACATAATCACAATTTAGGCAAGATAGTTTCCTAGATTTGGACTCAGAATTGGGTATTGATTGTCTGTTTTGGCCTTTAAGTTGCTCTTTTGGTCCTACTTTTGGGGCCAACGCTTCGCGCTTAAAAAAGCGTGTTCAGCCCTTTTTCACCTTTATATTCTCAGTGATCACTGTAGTATCTGGCACTTAACAGGACCTAAAACTTTGTTAAATGAATTGTTTTAGTATCCCTTGGTAATGCTTCCTAATACAGGTACCTTTAGGCTTTACATTTCCCCATTCCTCTTTATTTTTCTGCCTAATGAGCACCCATAATTAATTTTGTGTTGTCTTTATCTTCTTATTCAATAATATCTGCTATGGTTCATAACTTACTTGAATCGTTAAATACAGTGGTAATGCCTGGACAATTCAGTTTATGATGCTGCTCTAATTTTTATCTAGAAATCTCCTTTTTTTCCCTTTCTCATAAAGTGAGAACTTATTGTAGCCTATGGAGGAGAATTCAAGAGTATGTTAGTTGAGTGCCTATTGTGTGTAAGGCACTTTGCTGGATAATGAATAGATATAAACATAAGTTGTGCATAGACTTTGCTGCCAAGGAATTGAAATCTGGTTGACCAGACACATATATACTGTGTAACTGTTGCACAGGTGGGATTGTGGTAACTGCTCTAATTGGGGTATAAGCCAAGTTTGGTGGTACCACAGAGGAAGGAGTAATTGCTTCTGACTGGCTGAATATAGGTGAGCAATTGACTTAAGCTTTTGCAGATGAGATGGAATTTGAATGGAGTCTTGAACCATGTGTAGGAATTTGACAGGTGGTAAAAGTGAATGGATTCTAGGAAGAAGAATGCACTAACAGTGCTTGGAGGTGGAAGTGTGTATGGAATGTTCTAAAAATTGTGTTCAGGTAATGGTGTGTCTGTGAGAGTGACAGGAATCGAAGCTGAAAGGGAGCTTGGCACCAAATTGTCAAGGGTCTTATGTCTTGCTAAGGATTAGTTTCTCTTTCTTCTGTAGAAAAAAATCAGAGGTGTTTGAGTGGAGGGCTGACATTAAGTTTCAGAAAAATGGAAACATTAAATGTAGCGGCAGGGAGGGAGGACAGTCAGAAGCTGATGCCTACTTGAGGTTGAAGAAGATGAGGGAGGCTGGCGGCTCAAGGGCTTGGAAGGAAGACCTGATATCAGGGGTCTGGGGTGAGTCAGCCAAAAGCACTGTGGGTTGTTGATTTGTCGAGTTGTACAGCAATATCCTGGCTCCCAATAGAGGGCGCTTTCAGTTTTGAGCCTCCTTTCCACCTACATCATTTTGGAATACTCTAGAACATGCCACCTGTCCTCACACCTGGGAGATCAAGTATTTCAGCCTGAATTCGAGAAGAAAGTAAAAGGAGAAAAAAAAAAGGGTTGAATGGTTGTTAAGGGAGCCAAGAGTTATCTGCACATTTCTTCAACTCCTCTTTAGAGTGGGGGTCTTGGCCCTTAGTACTTTCTTTCTGGGCTCTTGGTTCATCGTCTTGAAGTAGAACCTGATTTTGGTCTCTCTTTGAGACCCAGCTGAAATGTTTTATAACATTTATCACTCTGTATTGCAATTATATCCAGGTCTGAGGCCAGAAACTATATTTGGGTCATCTTGATATCAAAAACACTTAGCATAACTTTTAGAATGCAGTCATTCAGTGAATGCTGAATAAAGCACATTTGTTTATGCTTTCCAGTCACACAGACCTTCTTACTCTCCGTACATGCCAAGCATGTTCCATCTCAGGATCTTGCTGTGCCTGCTGCCCGGAAGGCTTTAGATCCAGATCTGTTTAGCAACCCCCACTCTTATGGTTTCTGTTTAGATGCCATTTCATCGGGGAGGTGTCCTCTGAAAACCCAATATAAAATACCACCCTTTCCCAGCCCCAGGCCTCGGCAACCGGATCCTTCATTACCTTGTGCTTGTTTTTTTTTTTTTTTTCAATAGCACCTGTGCCCTCTGAGCTACATTTACTTGATGATTGTCTTTTTACTCCAATTAGAAAGCAGTTTCCTGTGATAACAGGAACATTTGTTTTGTCACCTAATTTACCCACAAGCACCTGGAACAATGCTGGGCGCATAGTGGGCACGATAAATATTTGCTAAAGGAGTGAATGAATAGTAAAGATCAGGCTGTAAAGGATAATAAACACAAATGTGCCCGTTTGTTTACAGCTTCATGCAAGCAATGGTATTGTTGTTATAACTTTTATAATATCAAATCATTAGTATTGCTCTCATAAAACAAAAACAAATTCTGTTTTCTATAGATTGCGCTTGTGAAATCTAATTATGGATTAGTTTTTGTTTTAAAAATATTTGAATGCCAAGCATATCCAGTCAGAAAACACTTTTATTATCCATGCCAGCTTAATTTTTAAGGCAGTGAAATGGAAGACTGTCATTTCAGCAAGCAACTTATTTTCATTTGTGAGAATGGAATATTTTGAATATTCTAATTGATTTTTGAGGGTGATTTTACAAGAAAATAATCCTTGTTTCTGTACATTGTGCATTTGCCTTTAAGACAGAAAAAACCTAGAAACAGGCATGGAAATTATTTTCCCAGAAAGTTGAGCGCTTACAGCTTCCTGATCAATGTCAGGAGGAGGGGTCAGTCAGTTCCAACATAAAAGGTAAATCTTGAGACACTGAAAACTTTAAAGATTTGGTTTAAAAAATTATTTTATATGTATATTTAAAGTTTGGAAAGAGATCCTAGACTGCCAGTCATGAGCCCAAGACTCTATTTTATTGTATTTTACTGCAAATTCACTTGGATATTTTTCCAGAAATCTTAAGTCTGTAATTTGGCTGTAAAAAAGTTGGTTATCAAATCAATATTATTATATGGCTTTTAGTGTCATAAGAATTCCCTTTTGGAAACCCATAAAAACTCATTTTTTCTCACCATAAACTTTATCTGTCACTTTTCTGTAAGGTCAGAGTACTAATGCTGGAGGTGATCTGCTCTGGGACAGAGAGTCAACATAGTGGTCATAAAGTTAAAAAATGCCACATGGTGCTTTCCTGAGATTAGGGTTTCTTTTTCATATCAACTTGGTGCTAATTTTAAAATATGGAAAGTTACAGGTTGATCGCTATATTCTTAGTGTCCCTTTAAAAATAGACAAAATGATAAGCTTGGCCCTCGTTTTCGCAGTTTCATATTTTTATTAGTACTTTTGTGTTTTGTGGAGGTTAATTCTTAATTATTTGTATACTTTTAATGGCAGGTTTTTTTTTTTCCTTTTTCCTTCTAGATTTCTAAGTTAAAATTTTCAGGATAGATGGTTTTAAAGATGAACTATGATGAAATTGTTGCACTGGAAAACAATTCCAGGAATAATACTTTCTTATTACTTGAAATATGTTTCATGTTTTCATAGCATTTAAATTGTAAAAAGTACTAGGACCTGGGGGTTCCATTTAAAACTATTTCTCTACTAAGTCTGAGTTGCTGTTGGGTTAATGTATATTGAGTATCCATTCAACTATTGCATGTATATAAATATAGGAAAAATATGAGTGATTATGAAAGGAGGCAGTCTTTTAAAATTGCAAGACTGTGTCTGTAGTAGTTGACTATGCAATCAGTCCCTCCTTTAACGTGTGTAACACATATGGATGATTACTCAATAGCATGTTGCTGCTTTTTTAATACATTTTGGAAATTAAGTGTGAAACTAGAAGTTCTTTTCAATTTTATGCACCTTTATTAAATATTTCCCCCTTAGTTCAAGACACAAATCTAATTATTTAAGGCACAAATTAATTTTGACACTTTACTTGAACTTTAAAACTCTGAGTCTGTACTATATCTGTCCCTATTCAAAACTGTAAGTGCCAAATAGTATTTTAGTTTCTAATATTCTTTGTCAGAGTGCAGCTCCGCATTCCTTACCGATAAATAAAGATCTTGATCTGTTTACAATTATTTAATAATTCAAGTACTTTTAAAAATCGACTGAGTATTACTTTTATTTCACACATTAGACAAGCAGTATTTCCAAAACCAAATTAATAGTGTTTATGAATAGCTGTAGCCCCATTAGTTTAACCCTTGCTGATTTGATTTTTCATAAGTTTCTTTATAGCAATAGTAATAGAATAATTTGAAAACCGCTGGCAAGCTCCTGGAGGGGAGTAAGCCTTCAGTAATTGGGAAGTAGTTTGTTATTTCAAACAATTTGGCCTCCTTCCTAAAGTTAGAAAAAATTTATAGTTTCTTTTAATTGCAAGTTGAAATATATTCAGTGAAGATAACTTGAAGAATAAAATGAAACACAAAGAGAAACTCAAAATGGCTCACAGTTCTACCATAAATGATTATTTATGCCTACCTGTGTTCACGTGTAGTCTCTCTTGTGTTTCTATTTCATTTCATCATATATTTTTATATATTCATAACTTGCAATCATGCAATGGTAGAAACATTTTTCCATGTTCTTTTTATTATGATTTTTGATCATTAATCATTTAATTATGAAATTTCTTTTTGTTGGATATTTTCATTGCTTGCAATTTGAGGCAAAGACTTCAGTAAAGATTCTTCATAATTTCCAGTGTTAATTCTCAGAAGAAGTGGTACTGTTGAATCCAAAGATCGCAGTTTTCAAGATTTTTATATTACGTTCAGATGTGATAAGACATTTTAATACTTTAAAGCAGATACAGTCTCACGCATTGATTGAGTAGATAGCAGCCTTCCGGCCTTGAGAAGTGTCTTTTTTTTTTTTTTTTAAAGTTTCTTTATTTATTTTGAGAGAGACAGAGACAGCACAAATGGGGCAGGGGCAGAGAGAGAAAGGGAGATGGAGAAGCCCAAGCAGGCTCTGCACTGTCAGCTTGGAGCCGGATGTGGGGCTCGAACTCATAAAACGGTGAGATCATGACCTGAGCCAAAACCAAGAGTCGGATGCTTAACCGACTGAGCCACCCAGGTGCCTTGAGAAGTGTCTTTATAATTCACGAACGATTCTTATCTATTCTGCAGATGGCTGAAATTTTGCCATCACCTGTTGTCCCCTTGTAACATACAAGTACTCCTGGGAGAGGTTACACATTGTGCCTGGCAGACGTTTACTCTGAACAATGTGCAGGGGGTTATCCAATATCTTCAATTTAATTCGGGCAAGTATAGTTTGGACACAAGGCAGGAGAAAGGGACATTAAAACATTGAGCAAGAAGAATGATGAGGGTGAACAATATTTTTTTAACTTCAGTTCTGCTAAGATCAGTAGAACAACTGCTATATGAAATGCAAGAGAGTATATACCTAGTTTTATGAGTTTTAAGTTACAATCTCTCTCTACAGTGATTCAGGCTGTTTGTTAACTGCAAATGCTAATTAATCCAGTAGAGAGACGTATGGTGCCAGATATGGTGCATATACATGCCGGATAGAGATGCAAGGGGGAATTAATTAACTCCTAAGCAACTTTACTCTGTCTGAACACTCTGTTTGCAAAATGTGAAATTACTTCCTTAAGAGGTGATGAGGATGCAGAGTATGGCTTTGGGTAGTTGGCAAAGAATATTCTGTACTGTAGGGTCTCAACTTCATTAGACAAAATATTTATGTCATTGGAATGTCTCCTTGAAAAACCAGCTGATAAAGAGATAACAGTGACAGACAAGGCCACTAAATAGATAAAAGTCACAGTGCTTGCTCCAATCAGGAAACTTTGAGCTGTTGCTACTTATCTTTTAGTCAGTGGAAACTTGTGTGTCAGATGATAGGGGCAAGCCTGTGCTTCCTCTGTAGAAAGACCTATAGTAGACCTTCTAGAAATTATACACTGTTGTCTCTGTATGCCTATTCTTTACTCAACAGTCTCAATCCTAAATATTTTCAGGATTTAGAAATTCCAGTCTATTATTATCAGACTGACTCTTTTTCTTATAATAGTGGGTAGCTAATAATATGCCCCTTGTGATACTTAAAAATAGTGATACAGCTCTCATTACCACATCTCTTAGCCCCAGATTTACTCAGCCCTGGTCTAAACTGGGTTTCTGGGCTTTTTAAAATTTATCATTAACCATCTCTAGAATCTATCCAGTTTTTCCAGTGTTGGCTTCTTAAACCATGAGCAAATGACTTAGACCACTGGCAAATCAAAAGATTCTTCTCAAGGATATGGCAGCTAGAAAAGATCTGCTGTAGTACATAAGTAGAAGAAAATATACTTTTAACTAGTCCTACCTCTAATAAATAAATTATGATAATTAGGTGGAACTTTGGAGGTGAGAGAAGTGTCACTAAACATTTTAATTGATACATCTTTAAAGCACAGTTTTATTGATTTGGACCTTAAAGGACATTAGAGTTTATGTCCTTTATTTATTTACTTACTTATTTATAAATAGATTCTGATACTGACCTCACCTCACATTTCCCAAGACCATTTAAATAAGTCTGTCACTGCAGGGTGACTTTCACTAATATAAAGTGAATATTAAAGGTGTCTAACATTGATACTTTTAAGAATATCTATTTCTAGGCCTTCAGGCCTCTATGGAAATTTCTTTTTCTTCTTCCATGTGTTTACCTGATATTCTTTTGCCTCCTGAGCTGTTAGGATTTTGTATTTCTTGCAAGTTGATTTCTCTCACTGATAAATAGATTGAGTTGTGAGATTATGTCCTTTTCATTTTTCTCTGGAAGTGAGTAAATCCAGAACTTTATACTTGGTGACATTTGTTTCAACCCATCAAGGGAATGCCACCCATGTTTGCTTGGGTTGCAGTACTTCAAATAGGACGTTGAGAATGTTTGTGTGTTAGAGTAACTCTGCTATTTCTGTTTCAAAATTAACTGAAAATGTGATATGTGCCTCCCACTTGGAGAGGGAAACTTCTCAACAATTTTTTATTTAGTTAAGATGGATTAAGTTCTTAAAAGATGTTAGAGCGAGACTCTCTAGCGCCAGTATAGTTAAGAATCTGTTAGTCATTTTATTTTAAACTCATTTGGTATGTATATTTATAATTATCTTACACAATCCAAGTCTGAGTTAAAATTTGTCATAGAAGCCAATGTAGGGTAACAAGATAATGCTTCTGACCAAGAAAGAAATGCCAGACTAATGATTAAACCAATTGAATCCTTCTAGGTCATAGACTTGACTGTCCTTGTGTTAAATATTCTTATGGAGTCTAGAAAGGTCAGAGAGAATAGATGCCCATGGCATGAAACTTGGCTTCTAAATCCCTGGGTAGGGCTGCTGGGGCAGAACTATTTTTCCTTAGAATGAGGTGTGACATTTTGAATACAATAAGATGCCACCTGTTATATTTTAGGTGGTGATAGAATATGTGCGTCAAGTTCTCTCTGTAAGTAGTAATTAGTGGTAGGAAGGGGTGATTATTTGTAGTTGATAATAATAAAGGTCTTGGATGAGTTCAGAAGAAATTGTCAAGGCAATCGCTAAAGAGTTTTATGGTTTATTGACTCAAAGAGAGTGTTGAACACTTTCTGTTTGCTAAGTGCTGAGATATAGTGGTAAGCAAGCAGACCTGGTCACTGTCCTTTTGGAACTTAATATCCAGTAGGGGATACAGATATTATGTGGTCACTCGTATAAATACATCCTACAAGTGTTAAGTACAAAGAAGTACTACAGATTGTTATATCGGGGAGACTCAGACTTTGTCTGATGGTGACAGTAGTAAATTATGAAATAAACTGAGCGCATCTATATGGCTGACCTCTTCGCCTCCTGTTTCAAACCCTCCTGTCATGTGAATCTCGGATATTGTCTTCCTTCCTCGTCATTAAGGTCTACCACCCTATCAAAAAGGCCTTAGTCTGGAGCTGGGGCATGAGGGATAAAAGTTGTGGGATTAGGGATGATTATGCAGGACTCTGGAAGGAGTTATAAGAGATTAGAACAAAAGTTTTGAGTTTTATCACTCTAACTATATGGTATTCTATATAACCATATTGTGTGGTTTATAGCACTGATATCCTAGATGTACAGATTATTGGGAGTTATGATTAAATATAATATGCGATACATATATTTATCATCTTATACTGACATTTATATTTCACCCACATATAAAAAAATACTGCAATATATATCATGTACATATTATAATTCTTAAACATTGATTTTTAATCCCCAAACTCCAAAGACTAGAAAATGGATGCACCTTTTACTTACATCCTACCAGATACCTGCAATGAAGTATAATGGGGAAGATAAATGACCATGGGGTCAGAAGACCTGGACTTAACCCCTTGCTCTGTCCCTTACTCTGTGATGCTCAATACTCTCCATTTCTTTTTCTATAAAAGAAAAGCTGTTGGTCAATGGCTCCCGCATTCCTTCTACCTAGGATTCTGTGGTACACCTTGACTTTCCTACTGAGGTATCCATGTATGAATGGGTCAGATAATCTAATTTTCTCCCACTGGACTGATTTGCAGCCCATTTCAGGAAGGTGGAAGCCTTGGAGAAATGCCATCCTGAGAAAGCAAATACATTATTCATCTTGTCAGACTTTTATAAAATGAATAGTTGATGGCAGAAAGTATTTAAAAATGCCTTTTTTTTTTCCCTTCGCCATTAAATAAAAGTATAATTGCTCAATGTGAAATGGGATCTCTAGATTTATGGTGAGGGAATTGGCTTCTCATCCTGCTTCCACTGCTAGTATTCAACTAAGATGATGATAGACCAAGCAGATTAAAAAACTGCAGGTGATTTTCAACATTCACGGATCTCACAGATACTCATTCTTTTAGACCATGAAACTTGTGTTGGCCCAGAATGCAATCACTTGTGGTGTTTCTACCATTTCTTTTATCATTGTTACTTCTCTTGTATAAGTAGATTAAGATAAACTCATATCTACATGAAAAGAAATCTAATAAATTCTCATTTCTATGACAATACAGAAAGAGAATCAGTATTTGGAAGAGAATATAGTGTGTTTTGCTATACTCGCTGCTTGATTTAGTTTAGCCGAAATTTGAGGCTAGTTCCTGAGGTGAACATGAAGAGTCTGATGGCAAAGGGAGAAAGGTGTGAAATCACAGAAGTGTTAATTAACTGGAGAGTGTGAGCACTCGGTAAGGCAACAAGGCAGGGTCTGGGTAAGTGGGGGAAGAGAGATCCCAGTGGAGAGGGAGAAGCAGGGCTGTGGTGAAGAGAAAGGAAAGGCCAGGAAAGCAAGGTGAGCAGTGCCACATTTAGGGCCTTGGACTTTATCCATTGGTGACAGAGACGTTGATGTTTTTTTAGCATGTCACCTCATGATCAGATTTGCATTTTGGAATATTACCTGTAGCTGGAATACGGAGAACGGTGTGATGGGAACCAGATGATGTGGCAGCATGAAGGCCTAGTTAGAAGGGCAATGGAATAGTTCAAATGAGCGATGAGATGATTTTCTAGTGTAAAAGTTTCTACTCATTCATAAATACACTGCCACATTTTAAAATGTCGGCTAATTGAAAATATTTTTAGTATTCAGGAGAACTAATTCATTACTACTTTTATAGTTTGAAATGTTTCGTGAACTTAATAGCAATGGAAAATTGAAAGAGGATTAGGATTTTATTTGTCAGTGATATTAAACCAGTAAACATCTCACAAAAAATTTCATAGTTACAGCTTTGTTGTGCAATGTGGAATATAACTTCACAAAAATGTAAGGTAGTGAATTTGTAATATATACACATCTCTTTATTTGTGGAAATTATGCATATTTGAAAACAAGTGAATGATGTCCTAGTGTCAGTACGAATAAGTAGTTGTTGAATTTGCCTTTGATACAGTTATAACCAAGACTTTGTATTAATTCAAGTCATGGAATAAGTGACTAACAGTTCTAAACAGAAAGTTAAAATCCCAAATTGAGAAAGAATGAAAATATTTGTTAGGGAAAATTACATAGCCATATATGCATATCAGATTGTAATGTTTAAAGAGTACGTATAGAAGATCCTAGCAAATGAAAAAATTGGAAAAGTGCACTTGAAAATTACTTCAAATTGTGTCACAAATAAGATGGCATGTAAGTCTTCTTACCAAATCTTGGTTTTGGTGCATAAATCCTTAGTTCTTCATGACCACAACAGGAAACTAAAGTTGGAGCTGAAGAAATTGGAACGCTCATAGCACTGTGGGACAATGGATGAATACAGTGGGACATCATTTTCAGCATGAACCCAAGATTTTTATTTTTAATGCTGCTATTTAAGTACACACAGTAGTACACAAGTTATGATAAATGTTGGGTTGTATGCCCATTATCAAATAATGGAGTAATGATCAGTTTCCATCATGCATTATCTTTAATTCACACTAATGTTCAGGAATCTGATTCACTCCTTACTGTTAGCCAAACTTTCTTTAATTGTGTAGAATATTGCCAGGGCCTACAGTTTTAGGATTGTAAGGTTTTTACGCTGCATTAATACCAGATTGTCTTTTAGTATTCAGAGATTACATTGAGGTTCTAGGAGATAGGATGGATTTGCTATGCCTGATTTTTATGAAAAGCTTTTCAAAAATAACTTTTTGTAGGATCTGCTTACTTCTGTTCCCCCCCTCCCCTCCCCCCCCCACTCTACCCCTCCATATGATACTTGATTGTAGTGTAATACTTTGAGGACACTCCTTTTAGCAAAATGTATTTTTACTATATATTCACCCTTATTAGGTTCTGTTAGGGGAATTGGTAGTGACGGGTTTCAAAGCAGAAATCTTTTTATGCTTATTTTTTAGTATATAATAAGATAATTTCAGGTACATTTTAACAACCGGGGTTTCCCTGATGAATCATTAAAATAAGTGAGTGGGCTGGAAGGTAATACTAACTTTTCTCAGTACTGCCCTATTTTACCCTGCTGGGTTATTGTGGCTTTTTAAATAGAAGCCAGTGTGTTGGAGTTGGTGGGTGGAGGTGCAGAAGGGACAGGGTCAGTAAGAAAATACCAGGTAAACCTCTGATGACCTATTGGGAAGTCCTACTCAAATTTTATTTTCCCCAACTTACGGCATTTAGTGTTTCACTTCACTGGTTTCTGCTCTGCCAAACTGAACTTTTAAAAATATTGTGTATAGCCAAATAGAAAATATATTTGGAGCAACTGATTGAAGTGTAAGGTATCAAGCCATGTGTGGATTAGCCTGTGGAATCGATTTCTCATGTGTGTGGGATTCAAACCGTTAAAACCATCATCACTGAAACCATACCTTCCTACAGCTAATAGCAGTAAGGTGTCTGTGGAATTTATTAATACAACAGTTCCTCTGATTTAAAATTATTACCTGGTATTTGGTTGGAAAATTATTTGAATATTGTAAGTAACTGAATTGACATCATATATGAAGGCTAATTATGGGTTTCTAATGTGATTTAGGTTTTGTTTTAAAAATTCACATGATGTGTTTATACTTAGCACATCTTTTTCAATAGATCATTGGCATATTGCAAATTTCCTTTCTGTCTACTGTTAAAAAAATATCTATGGCAGCAGTTGTAACTGCTAGAGGAGGTAGACTAAAATGTAGTTCACCTTGAAAATGGCTCAGGGAATAAAGAAATTGGGTCAAGCTTAAAATAAATGCAGGTACAGTGACAAAAAGTTTTAATAAAAATTTAAAAATATTCACAGCATTGGTTTCAGGCTACTTTTGTTCTTGGTGATCTTATCAATGCATTATTAGTTTTTAATTGAGATGACACTAATGGCATTTTTTCATTTTGGTCAAAATGTTCATATGAAACATTTTTGTGATTTTTTTCACTATGTGTCTGCTTTTAATCGTAAATATAAATTTTTAGAAAGGCAGACAATTCTTCGATAGATCATTTGACCTCTGGTGATCTTAAATAGAATTTGAAGTGGTTTAAAATTCCTATGTCATAGATATCACTTTGACTCATTTATATTGCCAATTTAATGTGTAGCATTTAGCCATGTATCATTAAATCATAGTATTGATAATGAATTAAACTTTCATAAAGCTTTAATAGTGTAGTAGATTCTCATTCATCTGGCATCATTGGGGAATAAAATATGCTGAAGAAATGAGTTTTTTGTTTTTTTTTTTTTAACGGAAGCTCACTGGGTTAAGCAGAAAAACTTAAAAGTTGATAAAAATTTATCTGACACACTTTGTATGTTCTTTTTGGGAGCAAGAATGGATTGGCCATTTACTTTTTTCTTTACATTATAAAATATTAACAGTCTAGTGTCATGCAGAAAGGACATGGGCTTTCTGATCGGTATTTGCTCCTCACATGAGAAGTTCTCTAGTTGTTGTTTTTCCTTTGAAATAAATGCCACACCCCTAATTCTGACATCCTTACTCCTTTTCTGTGGTGGTGCTTGTGATAATGCTTTAACAGATGGATGAACACTCAGGCACCTATGTAAGACCTTTGGCTGTGTCTAGGCTTGCCTACCATGTTTTGGCAAACACCTGGCCACAGCCTCAGGCTGTAAAGGAGACCCTCTCCTTGCTTCGGAGGAAGCATTTTCAGTGTCGAGGATGCTGCTCCCCAGCGTTCACTCCCTAGGAGCCATTGGTAGTGGTGCCTGATGTCTGTATCCACCTGTTCACCTGTGCTTGGGAGCATCTGTGCTGTCAGGGTGACCACCTGCAGTTTTCTGGGACTGTTGCTAAAATGAGCAAATAATGTACTCCCTTTATCTTTTAGCAAATTCCAGCATAACAGCAAAAATTCTTTTTAACAAAGTGTTTTTTTTTTTTTCCAACCTCATGCTCGTTTGTTTCAAGCAGTGCTTTCTAAAAACTCAAGCACAGCAAGAGTATTTGCACTGTTCTTTAATGTGCTATAAATGACATTTGGTTTGAATCTTATATTTAAAAATCAGCTTCCTCTCTTTTGCTTGCACCTAATGGGAATCATCTTTCTTCCAGGTTGTGCTTTAAGAAGACTATAGGGAAGAACACATTTTCTTCTTGCCACAAAAGTTGCAATAGAAGTAAGTAGGGGAACTGCCAGGATATGTCTGTCTCCACAAAACAAGCAGAACAAATTTCCATGAATCAAAGCCACTAAGTATAGTTTTCAGAGATGGTAGGACATAGTTACTCTCCCTAGAAAAATACCCAAAATGCAGGCACACCCATTGGCCACTAGAAAAATGCTCAAGTAAATGCTAGTTCAAACCTGTACATTTCACTCTTCTTACTGAGCTATTAAAGGGGTGGAAATCTACTATAGCTATAATCTTTTTTTCCCCTTTTCTATTTTTCGACCTCCCACATGCTTGGTGTTCAGTTCTGCTTACTGAATGTCTTGAATCTCTAGCAGCACCTACACATACTGCCTCCACATTGGCTTATGATTTGCAGATAACTCATGATTCAGACCCATAAGAAACATTTGTAAATATATGGCATGATATGTGCTCTAGATTAATCATGAAAAGGAGCAAAGGACTGAAGAATACAGAAAGCCTTTTTTTCCTTCTAATATTGATATTGCTTTCTTTGAGGTTATTTGAGTGAAATATTCTTTGGAGTGGCTTAGATCACATTCCATCACTTGGGGAAATATCTCAGGTCATTTTTACAATAACCTTTATCTCTTAAAAATTTGTTTTTAATGTTTATTTATATTTGAGAGAGAGAGAGAGAGAGAGAGAGAGAGAGTGGGGGAGGGGCAGAGAGAGAGGGAGACACAGAATCTGAAACAGGCTCCAGGCTCTGCTGTCAGCACAGAGCCTGATGCAGGGCTTGAACTCACGAACCGCGAGATCATGACCTGAGCTGAAGTCGGACGCTTAACCAACTGAGCCACCCACACGCCCCTACGACAACCTTTTAAGGATATACAGGGCATAGACACCTTAGTGTGATTAAATCAGAGGAAATAAACCTAGATAGAGATATATGTGGTATGATCTAGTAAGCAAATTAATGTTAACTGCTTTTAGTCTGTCTTAGAACCTTTGATATAATTTTCAAGATTGCCTTATACTGTTCTCTTGGTTAACTTTGTAGAAGGTTCCATTATTTGAAGGATTAATGACTACCATTTTCTTAAATTTATCTTATTGAACATTGCATTTATTAGACGTAGTCTCCAACTGGCCTGAAAAAAACCAAGCTTCTGCATAGCTCAGCCCCTGAGCTAACTTCTTCCCACAATACCTGTGGGGCTGTCACATTCTTATTTGAAATACAAGCTGCTGATGATGAATGAGTAACACTCACTGTACTTCAAATGCTTATGTGTATCCACCTTTCCCACTGTCCTTGGTTGAGAGGTGACCGTGATTGAAAATTACTGATTTTAAAATGTAGGAGAATTCAAAGATATCTTTCCCCCTTAAGTAAGATGATTTGTACTAATACTGGGAGGGGCAAAATATCTTATTACTGTCTGTTAGTTACTATGCTTCAATTTTATCTTCACAGCACACCTCTGAGGTTGGTATTGTTATTCCCATTTTAGAGAAGGCAAGACTGAGTCCTACAGCCTTGGGTAACTTGCCCAAGTCACTCAGCTCTAAGGCACATTGCTGAGCTTCAGACTTGTATCTCCCTGGCCACAAGGTTCATGTCTTTTCCACCGAGGAACACTGCTTCTTATTCTGTAGATGACTGAAATATGTACTTGTATATTTTTCTCCAAAAATGCTCAATGGAAGATTCAGACATCAAGAACTAAGCTTTTTTTCACTCTAGTTGTTTCTTTGAGAACCATCTGAGACTTTTTGCTTTGAAATGCAATGTTAAGTAGGCATTGCTTTGATTGAACAAGGTGAAGTAGAGTTTTATTAATGAAAAGCAACATTGAGTTGTTGAGACTAATAATTTTGTGGAACAACATTATTAAGAAAAGCAATATTCTGTTTAATGAATGGTGTTTACTTAAATCATAAAGGAAAATTAAAAAATCTGGAATATTTTTTAAACAGTGTAGTATTTATGTACAGAGTGATGTTTCTTCCTTACTTCTTACAGGAAATAGCATATAATTTGAAATGTATGTGGACTTTTTTTACATTCACACATATTTTTATTTCTCTGAGCACATTAACAAAAGTCATTTTATTAAACCAAAAAATTGCTTTGATAGCTAACTCTGCGATGAAAATTTTGCCAAGTCTTTAGTTTTATTATTTATTTATTTAATGCTTATTCATTTATGAGAGAGAGAGAGAGAGACAGACAGAATAGAATATGAAGTAGGCTGCAGGCTCTGAGCTGTCAGCAGAGAGCCCAATTTGGGGCTCGAACCCACAAACTGCAAGAACGTGACCTGAGCTGAAGTCGGAAGCTTAACCAACTGAGCCACCCAGGAGCCCCAAATTTTACTATCTTTAATAACAACATTACTTTATCTCTCTTGATGGGATGGTTGTTTACAGAAAGGTTGTAGAAGCCTTGCTGGTTCATAGGCATATAGCTTTACTCCACTTTATTGGTTTACCTTTGCAGGTGGGATATTGGTGAGAGTGGGAAGTGGTCAAGATACATGCAGTGTCTCAAGAAATTGTATCCTAAGATTTTTAATACTAGAGAATTGAGATGTGAATATGAATGTGCTTTCTTCCTCTTTTCTTTATTTTTGAGAGAGAGAGAGAGAGAGAGAGAAAGAGAGAGAGAAAACTTGTGCGGGCGGGGGAGGGGCAGACAGCGAGGGAGACAGAATCTGAAGCAGGCTCCAGGCTCGGAGCTGTCAGCACAGAGTCCGATACGGGGCTCAAACTCATGAACTGCGAGATCATGACCTGAGTCCAAGTCAGATGCTTAATCGACTGAGCCTCCCAGGTGCCCCATGTGCTTTTTTTGGTTAAATATGGTTCACTGGGGGCAGTGATAGCTGGTGAATTGAAAGGTGAATTAATATGAGAGTGACAGAGTCAGAAAATTTCTGAGTTGAAAAGGTCCTCACAAATGAAGGGCTTTTGGAGTGGAAGTCATAGGAGATGAGTTCAGTGACTGTCTGAGAGTAGTAGAGCTCTAGGCCAACCACTTCTGTGGTTACTGAGTCAGGGTCGAAGCCATTCCAACCAGGAAGTGAGTGATCATAGCAGGAGAGGGCTTTAAACTTCCTGGGGTTGGAGAAAAAACGGAGTCATTGTGGAAGCAATCTTAGGGCATGAGGAAAACAGAAAAATAAGCATCCGTTATTTCCTCTTATTAACAAAAATGATGTAAAGGTATTGATTACAAAAATATAAATCCTAAGCATTAATACACTTTTTAAAAAAGTGGGACATGCATATTTAAAAAAAAATAAGTGTCTTTAAATTACTTGTATTTGCTTTTTGGGTACGCTATTTTAACTTCTTTTTATTTAAAAATATCTTTATAAACACACACATATATATGTTGGAACAAGTATTTTTTTTGCTTATTATTTAGAATCTGTGAAGTCTTAAAAGGACCGATGAGTATTCTCATCATTGAAGCGTTCTATGGAGGGTCCCATAAACAGCTGGCAGATCTGCTCCAAGAAGAGTTAGAAGACTGTGTCCTTTATTCCCTTCCTGCAAAGAAATGGCATTGGAGAGCGCGCACATCGGCTTTATACTTCTCCCAGAATATTCCCATCAGTGAACAGTACAGGTAATCAGAGCTCAGGCTGCGTTGTCAGCCTGTTTTTAATGTACTTGTTGTGAGGATGTTGGTTCTCTGTCAGCGTCTAGGAGATTTTCTCCAGCCATGGAATTGGTCAGTCTGACTAAGGACATGTCCCTTTAGACACAGTAGAGCAGCAGGGTACATTTTACACTCTGAGGACATCGGCTAGTAGGAAAATGGCCTCATTTTGAACCTACAAGCCTTTGCTCATTTGTCTTGTGATTGATTTTATCATATGCACGTGTGTGGGTGTGGATGACATTTTTTGGCCTGAGAGAAGAGTTGATCTTGGGCACGTTTGTTGTTGTTGTTGTTGTTGTTGTTCCATAAGCTCCAGTGTCTCTTTTAGTGAGTGTGCTGTTTTAGTTTAGTTTATTGTGTCTGCTCTGTGCTAGGAGCTGAGGTTGAAAAGACGGAGGTGACCAAGATCTGCGCCCTTGAAGCTTTCAAGACTGTTGAGGTAGAGATAGACAGGCACGTGCAATGTGAGCATGAGAAAATGGAGGAGTTGGTTTTGATGTTACGAAGTGGGAACACGGTGTGGAGTTGGTAACCTTTGCCTAAAGGATGAATAGATTATGGGGACACAGGACTCAGTTGTGAATTCTGATTTATCAGGAAGTGCGAAGTAGGGGTGCCTATCAGAGATTCTTATGGGACACACTGGAAAGATGGATGAGAAATACTGATTGCATCTGGTGAGGGCCAAGTAGAGTACTGAACATCCCTATCTCCCTATTGTATCCATATTTATGGCCATGTGTCTCCTGCTTGTTAAACAGTGGAAGATTATCCTACTGTGGTTTATGTACCTGTTGTTCCTACCAATCTGGGCCCTTCTGTGTAGGGCTGCATTGGTTTAAGCAGGAGTGGGGAGTGCCAGGCTGATAACGCAGTTAGGGCAGACAGGTTATTAGACAGAGGACATGACTGTCGTGCTCACCTTCCCTTCAGCAGCCATGTCTGTCTTGCTTGCAGGTGGGGCAATCACTAGGGAGACAAGACCTTGGGATTTAAATGTAGGTTGCTGTTCTTAGTAGTCATTTGGGGGATTCAGAGAATACCCCATTTGGCGGATGAAAACCATGCCTCATGTCTGAGAATTCAGATTATCAGGTAGAATAACAGTGAGCGCTCAAGTCACTTTGCTTGGGATTATAAAGGTAAAATGCTGTTTGAGGGACAAAGATATTGTGTACTTTTCTAATCGAAAGTGTATTTTTCCTTATATAATTCAGTGTTTCGTATTCTGATATCAATAAGTGAATATCGTTCACGAACAGTATTAGAAATTTCAATGAGTGTATCAATATAAAAGTTTTAAAGGCAATGGTAAGACGGTTGCTGTGTTAAAACCTGACTGTTTATAGTTGCTTTCACATCTCATTTAATTGTGTTTTCACAGCACCAGTTGTATTATATTACTTAAGGTCACGTAATCTGGTTAGTTTCATGGCACATTTTCATTTAACGTTACCATTTGATACAATACATTTCTACAACGGTTTGAACATTGAAATGAACCATTTCTCTGTCTGCTGTTAGATTTCATTTTGATTATGCAGTTTTTCAGAATGAAATGACTGTATCACAGATATATGTGTACGGATAGCATGCATGCGCACACACACACACACACACACACACGCTCCTGTGCCTGTGGCTTCTCCGCTCCCTGTGAGGACTGAAGGATCTGAGGTGAAACATCATGTTGCTCTTTGAAGCAGTCTTGCTTGGGAGGTCAGTTTCTGAAAGATTGTGATGTAAAGTTTCACTCCCTGATGGCCACAACCTACAGGTCCTAACAGCGCTATCTAAGATCTTTCAAGGTCGGTCACCGCAAGACATCACCGCGGCTGTGCAGTTCACTGCATTAATCTAATCAGACTTCACTGAAAGATACCTCACCAGTTGAACTTACAGTTGTATTTGACCAATGATAACTTATCTACTCTTTTTGAATACTTTTGGAAAAATAGCAACAGCTGAAAACTTACACTAAGTTAAAAAAAATATACTCACTGAATCCTGCATGGAAGTACAAGGAGAGTCTTTTGTTACACCAGATAAACTGATCTCTGTGGAGATTTTTAAAGATATGAAGGGTACCTGGGCGGCTCAGTCAGGTGAATGTTTAACTCTTGATTTCCACTCAGGTCACGATTCCAGGGTCGTGGGATCACCCCCCGAGTTGGGCTCTGTGCTGAGCATTGGAGCCTGCTTAGGATTCTCTCTCTCTCTTTCTCTCAAAAACACAAAGCACAAAGTAACTTTTGGAGAGCCAGGTGAATCAGTCAGTTAGATGTTGGACTCTTGATTTTGGCTCGGGTTGTGGCTGAGATCATAAGATCGAGCCCATGTTCAGCTCTGCACTTGGTGTGGAGCTGGCTTGGGATTCTCTCTCTCTCTCTCTCTCTCTCTCTCTCTCTCTCTCTCACCTCCTCCCTCTCCCTCTCCCCCCCTCTTTCTCTCTCCCTCTTTACTCCTTCCCTGCTTGAGCATATGCTCTCTCTCTCTCTAAAATAAAATAAAGATATGTAAAGTTTTTGTTTTTTAGTTACTCTATTTATTTGGCAAATGAAATCCTCAAAATTCATAAAGCACCGTTATTACCTACTATGCAAAATTACGCTAAACAGGTAGGGACTGTGTCTAATGAGAAACACCCTGAATGTAGGTACATGTGTTACTTTTCTCAGCTTCTGTACATGTAGTCATTAATATTGTGAGCTTATTATCCAGAAATTATTTTATTACTCAAGGAATAAATGCTTCATCCCAATTACTCAGTTTGATTCTGCTTTATCCTGACAGCTGAAAGAATACATGGTGATTCACATTTGGAGCTGTTTAATTTTATCAGAGGTTACAAAAACCTTAAAAGTTACTTTTCTTAAAAGTGGTTGGTAATTATTATTTCATTGGTTATATTAGAGTTTTGCCTTCTGGAAACTGTGGAATGCAGAAAAGTGTTTTTGAGGATGGGCCTTAAATTTTGTGTTCTGAAATGTATGAGTCATTTGTCCCAAGAGTGGTATTTCGACTTTCTTGGATATACCTAGACTAGGCATCGAAGATACTGTATGTATTTTCTTCTTCGTGCAGTATCTTTACTGAACTGAAACGATCACTGTTACTGAAAATCATTTTTTCACTCTCAGCTGCTTACAATTATATTTTTCATTCCATCTGAGGTATTGTGGCAGATTCTCATCATTGGCCACTTAATAGCCCTTCTTCCTTGTTAATCACACTATTCTTTGGAGTGGCTGAGTACCCCCTGGGAGTGAAGCATGATTGACCTGAGTTCGTCATTATGATCCCGTTCTCTGCCCAGTTTTCCCCGCTTTCCTCGTGGTTAGTGCTAGACAGTCACTAGGTTTTGGCAAATTAGATTTAAGTGGATGACTTCTGGGGGTTCTTCCAAAAAAGTTTGTTTTGTTTTGCTTTTAGTTATGGAAGGAGAAAGCCATTTTCCTTTCCTGTGTATGACAGTGGTTGTGCTGTCTACAACCGTGAGGTGACAGGATGAGGACAAAGTGCCTGGGGTCCCAAAAATGGCTGATGGAAGGCTGGACAGAGCACGGATTAGACTTCCATTTTGAACAATAGAGCCACCTAGACACCTGAAAACCCAGCATGTCTAAAACATATGGAAATGATTCATAAAGTATAACAGATTTCCTTTTAAGTCCATAGCTGAGCAAAGTAAGAGAGGATCTGAAGAAGGATCTGGAAATTAGAGTGGTAGCTGGCCTTGAAGCTGTGGTTGCCTCGTTTTCATAAAGGAGTTGACATAACTGGTTAACTTAGTTATGTTACATTCTGAAATGAAATATCATGCAGCTCTGACCTGAATTAGGAAGCTCTCTGTGTCTCTTATGGGAACCTCTCCAAGATCTTTTCGGTGACGAAAAGTAATGTGCCAAACAATGTTATTAGGTGTTGTCTTTGGTATAAAGAAAGGAGGTGATCAGAACAATACAGTGGAAGAGTATACGGGAAATGAGTACACACAGTAGTGTGAATCTCATGGTGGCAGAGGATGTCATTGCCCACCTGTGCCCCTCCGACCTTTCCCTTTCGGTGCGCTCCGGCCAGCTTCCCACTGCTGGCATCTCTTTGCCTGAGGGAGCCGTGCTTTGCCAGTGCGTGCAACAGGCTGGGAGCAGCCCTCCACACGTGACCTTCACCCCTTGGATGAAATCATTCTGAAGTGTGTGCAGAAGAGTAAGCACTCACAAGGATTCCTTAAACACCCTGTACGTCAGAAAATGTGCAGGCGTGATTCCACATAACTCCCGGGTCACAGAAGAAATTGTAATGGACAGTACAAAATGGGACTGGATGATAATGAACATATTGTATATCACAGGGCAGGTTGTATCTAAATTGACAGTCACAGCCACATCATCTTTAATAAATTTATTTTTGTTAATTTTTAATTGTGCTATGCAGGCCTCAAAAGCTTGTGGTTAAGAGCAGGGACCCTCTTACTTGAATCTAGGAGTGGTATTGGGAAGAAAAGAATAAGAAGGGGGAAAAATAGTGAAGTTGGAAGCAGATTTCATAGTAGAGATGAAAAAACTAAGAGTTGATATGAGATAATAAAATAGATAAACACAGGCATGTTTTTGTTTTGTCTTGTTTTGTTTTTTTAAAGGCACAAACAATTTTTGGAATGACAAAAATACAACTACTGATACGGCACAGATCAATAAAAAGGGGAAATGCTCTTAAGAGTCTTATGTTAATAGAGCTGAAACCTTACATGAAATAGTGAATTTCTTAGAAAAACAGAACTTACAAAAACTCCTAAAATGAAACAGAAAGTCTGAATGGAATTCTAATCATCAGAGATGCTGCTGCATTAGCTCAGAGTCTACATGACGGAGGCTGGGTCCCCGTACTGGGTTGGTTTACTGCACTGGTACCACCCTGCCTCTTTCTACACTTGTGTTACTTGAGATGGAGTGTCTAGGTTTTTAGGTTTTCTGTTTCCTGATAGTCATAAGATCCTAACTGTTAATAGATGTTGATTATCATTATGATACCTTTTCCTTCCCTACCCTGACCCCTTCCCCCCGCCCCCTCCTTTTTAATGTCCAAGGAGGGGTGAGGAAAGCAAATAGTTGGGTAAGAATTAAATTGAATGAAAGCTCACTTGGGTGAAGGAATGCATCGAGTAAAATTAAAGCTTTCAGTGATATGTGGCTATTGATACCTTTGTTACGATTTGCCATAATCTTTAATGGTACCATGACTGTGGCCTTTTACTAAGCAAATTCTCTTTCAAGGACTGTGTCTTTTTTTTCCCACAAATGAACTATTCTCTGCAAAACATTGAATGTAACTTTCTGTGGGAAAATGAACATTTTTAGCTGATATGAACTGTGTATGCTTGTTGTTTGTAGTTAGCCCTTGTGAATAAAGGCATGGCTACACTAGTGGGTATAGGTGAATCAGTACAGAAGGTGGTGGTTTCTCAAACAATTCTTTTGTAAATTAGTAATTTAAATTATTCCTTGCTTGACAGTTATGGCTTATTTGACTTGTTACCTTTTCTTAAAAGTATAACTTTCTGAATAATATATTACTACTTTAATCATGAAGCATTCTTTTATTAAAATATACCTTTCTGAGTAATTTGATATAATTTTAGTCATGTAAACACCTTTTTTAATGATTATTTTTTAATTTAAATCCAAGTAGTTAACATATAGTGTAATAATGATTTCAGGAATAGAATTTAGTGATTCTTCACTTACATACAATACCCAGTGCTCATCCCAACAAGTGCCCTCTTTAATGGCCATCGCCTATTTAGCCTGTTCATTCTCTGTATTTACAAATCTATTATGGTTTGTCTCCCTCTCTGTTTTTATCTTATTTTTGCTTCTCTTCCCCCATGTTCATCTGTTTTGTTTCTTAAATTCCACAGATGAGTGAAATAGACAAATACCTTTTTCTGACTGACTTATTTCTCTTAGCATAATACACTCTAGTTCCATCCATATTGTTACAGATGGCAAGATTTTATTGTTTTTGACATCCGAGTAATATTCCAGTGTGTGTGTGTGTGTGTGTGTGTGTACCACATCCTCTTTTTTTTAATGTGTTGTTTGATAACTTTTACATTTATTTATTTATGTTGAGAGAGAGAGAGAGAGATTGAGATTGCAAGTGGGGAAGGGGCAGAGAGAGGGAGAGACAGAATCCCAAACAGGCTCTGCACTGTCAGCACAGAGCCTGACATGGGGCTCAAACTCATGAACCATGAGGTCATGACCTGATCTGAGATCAAGAGTCGGACACTTAACTGACTGAGCCACCCAGGCTCTCCCCACATCTTCTTTATCCATTCTTCAGTCAATGTACATTTGGGCTCTTTCCATACTTTGGCTATTGTTGATAATAGTGCTGCTATAAACATTGGAGTGCATGTGCCCCTTCGAATCAGCATTTTTATATCCTTTGGGTAAATACCTAGTAGTGCAGTTGCTGAGTCGTAGGGTAGTTCTATTTTTAATTTGTTGAGGAGGCTCCATACTGTTTTCCAGAGTGGCTGCATCAGTTTGCATTCCCATCATCAGTGCAAAAGGGTTCCTGTTCCTCTACATCCTCACCAACTTCTGTCATTGCCTGACTTGTTAATGTTAGCCATTCTGACAGGTGTGAGGTGGTATCTCATTGTGGTTTTGATTTCTCTTTCCCTGATGCTGAGCGATGTTGAGCATCTTTTTATGTGTCTGTTAGTCATCTGGATGTCTTCTTTGGAGAAGTGTCTCTTCATGTCTTCTACCCATTTCTTCACTGGATTATTTGTTTTTTGGGTATTGAGTTTGATAAGTTTTTTTATAGATTTTGGATACTAACCCTTTTTCTGATATGTCGTTTGTAAATATCTTCTCCTATTCCACCAAATGCCTTTTAGTTTTGCTGATTTTTTCCTTTGCTGTGCAGAAGCTTTTTATTTTAATGAGGTCCCGATAGTTCATTTTTGCTTTTGTTTCCTTGCTCTGGGGACATGTTGAGTAAGAAGTTGCTGTGGCTGAGGTCAAAGAGGTTGTTCCCTGTTTTCTCCTCTAGATTTTGATGACTTCCTGTCTTATGGTATGGTCAACACCTTTTTATTAGTGTGTGACATACTGGGAGTATAAAAGTAAACAATGACTTAATAAGGATTTGTAGGTGAGTGAATTTATAGATGAGGTTTGGTTTAGATAGTGGCATCATTTTATGTCTCTGTAGTAATCAGAACACAATTTAATGGAATTAAATGATAGTAATAATAGCTAACATATTGAACACTTACCATGTGGTAGATATTCTACAATCCCAGAAACTAGATATGGTTTTCCTGCTTTTACAGAAGTGGAAACTGAAGCTCAGAAAATCAGATTATTTGCACTGGTCACACAGTCAGGTTAGTGGTGGGTATGCAGTTGGAGCCCAAGTCTGACCATTTGCAGAGGCCATACACTGTTCTCTGTAAGCCCATGCTCTCAACCACTGTGCTATCTTAATTCCCTGCCCAAGCAAACTAAACTAATGAAGGAAATTAAACCTACGTACCTCCTGATTATAAATATATGAATAAAGTTTATTATCAGAAGTAGGTGTTGTGCTTCTCCTGGTCTTTAGAAGAATTATAGTTCTTGGTTCTTGCTGGAGGCTGGAGGTTGGAAACCAGGAGCCTTTTTATGTTTGTGACTCTGTGGTGTTCTCATTTTTCCTCAGGGCATTTGCTCTTTAGTCATCATCTTTGTTGCTATTGTTGTTGTTGTTGTTTTTAAGTGTATTTATGTATTTTGAGGTGGGGGAGGGGCAGAGAGAGAGAGAGGGACAGAGAGAGAATCTCAAGCAGGCTCTACACTGTCAGCACAGAGCCAGATTCAGGGCTCGAACTCGCAAATCATGAGATCATGACCTGAGTCGAAATCCAGAGTCAGAGGCTTAACCAGCTGAGCCACCCAGGCACTTCTGCTCTTTAGTTTTTGGCCACAGAAGTTTTATTTTTTTATTTTTAAAAAAAAAATTTTTTTTTCAACATTTATTTATTGTTGGGACAGAGAGAGACAGAGCATGAACGGGGGAGGGGCAGAGAGAGAGGGAGACACAGAATCGGAAACAGGCTCCAGGCTCTGAGCCATCAGCCCAGAGCCTGACGCGGGGCTCGAACTCACGGACCGCGAGATCGTGACCTGGCTGAAGTCGGACGCTTAACCGACTGCGCCACCCAGGCACCCCTTGGCCACAGAAGTTTTAAGTCATTTGAATTTTCTTCTTTCGAAATCCAAATAAAAAACAACATTTGATGCTGTGTAAAAATCACAGGGTAGACTCATGAATACAAAAATTGAATTTTTTAGGACACTCACCTGCAGTCCCACGTTATCCTCAAACTGGCATACTGTGAAGTTCTCTACTTGGTTTATGAACTTAGCTACAGGCAGCACTCTAGTACGGTCTTGCTCACGTCCCTCGTATCATTACTGGTTGTATGCACTTGGGATTCGGATAATGTTCCCACACTATGTAAATAATACTGTCACTGGGTACAGTGTAGCATCCCATAATCTCACCAGTATGTGACTGCTCCATTTATGTGAATTAGCCTCAAGCTTCCCCATCTCTGTTGCCCACTTCACCGGCTTCCCTATCATGTACTTCCCAATCATGGGATTCTTTTTTGGTTTGTTCGCCTACCAACCTTGCTGCCCTATCCAGACAGTGCACACCACAGCTTTCCAGAAGTCGTATGGTACTTAGAACTTCGTCCACAATATGTGATCTTGGTGAACCCTTCTGCTTCACAGTATTTTTCAGTTTAGCCGTCTGAACTTCATGTTGAAAATGTTGCTGACCACACTATAAAAAGAGAATAATCTTGCACACCAAATAACTTCCCATCCCATGAGTCTCTGTCTGTCTGCCTCTGTGTTTTCTCTTTCTGCTCACTCCCTTCTCTCATTCTCTCTCTCTCTCTCTCTCTCTCTCTCTCTCTCTCTCTCTCCTCTACACACACAGGTGCACACACACAAATGACTACTCTTAATTGCCCTAGCAACATCTTCACTGCAAAACTGGAAATTAACCCTGTTACCATGCTTCCTAAAGTTTGGTTATCATGCTTCATCTTTTCTACTTTTCTTTACATTCTTTTGTTAGTGTTTTTAAGAAGTAAAATATTCCAGTATCAGGAAAAAAAAAATCTTATTGTGGAGTTTGTAGTTTATTCTTACCACAGTCTGCTAAATCAAAAGTGTTTGCATAGTTAGCAGCACGCATTGTGAACCTACTGCTTCCAAGGAGCCGAGCATGGCAGTTCAACGTCAAGTAGAGTGTATATTTTTAATATGCCTTGTAGCTTATTTAAAAAAATCACATGTAGGAGTCTATACAACCCCCATGTAAAGGTACCTAAAGATACAAGGCATCTTTTCTAAGAGACTCTACATCTTAAAGACTGTTAGAGTAAGTCTCCTATATATTTACCCTTTGAAATTTGACAACTATATTTTAGAAGATATACTGGATGTGTATTACACTTTTACGGAGGAGAGAAAATCATGCTTTTTAATGAAGGAAATTGAAAAGTCAGAAAAACCCCAACACCCCCAAATGGATACAGTAGGTACTATTGTATAAAAGAGCTGTGGCTACAGAGGAAGGACCTTCATAATTTTGCTTTTAGAAGCAATGAACTTATTTTTGACCTAATACTCAAAACTGTGAGTCTGATCTTAGAGTGCTTCTAACCTAGTTACTGTTAGGTGTTGAGTGTCTTCATTATGGTTTATCTTCATAGCATGGAAAAGCCTTCAGGAAATGAAAGACATTTTTATTGTACTTCCATTCCCAACATTTTTTATTTGTTTATATTGGAGACAGTTTCTCTGCTTTTATCGAGGTCTTAGTCAATGAAAATATGTTTTGCTTCTGGAGCTCTATAGGGTGTGCACGGGTATTAGTCTCTGACTTACTGTGTTTGGAGCCTCTACAGCTATGGTGTAGGTACTCTGTTACCCTTGCCTTCTCCTAAGCCTCCCCTCTTAGGGAAGCTTTTATGTTTGCCTATTCCCTTGAGGTCAGGTTTGGCTTCCTAGCTGCCTTTGGACACATTGTCCTATCCATTAAATGAGTAATTCTTGTCCAACTGTCCTTTGTTTATGCTCCTCTGTGGTTCACTCACATGATGGACCTGATGGTCTCCTGACCAGCCAGCCCACAGAGATACCCTGTAGGCGGAAGGCAGGAGCTGAGTCAGGCGTCGTGCTCACAAAAGAGCATTCTTCTATCTTTCATCCTTCTATCTTTCTAAAGAACATAATCCTATATTCTAGTGAGTTTCTTCTTAAATGGTCTCTCCTGTATTTCTATTTGTTCACGATCTCATGCTGATAATAAAAAAATAATACTCCCCCATTTTAGGAGAAGTCCCAGGTGACTGAATATATATAATGGAGAAGACTAGGAGAGGGATGGTTTGGCCAGAACCGTGCCCCCCCCCCCCCACTAGTTATCTTTTGGCTTTTTTCTAAGCTTATTTCCAATTTTTTTTTTATCAGTATTTATTAAGAGACAGTGCCAAAAAAAAAAAAAAAAAAAAAAAGAGAGAGAGAGAGACAGTGCCTACACTAGCACTGGTGATGTAAAACCACACTTGGCAAATCCGGACATAGTAAGCGTTTAGTAAAGTCTGTTGACTGAAAGAATGCTTAATGCCTTTATCCGCTTTTTGTACTCATAGCGTTGAGGAAATAATCCCTGATTGAAAACCATCCGGGACTTCGAGCTACGTGTGTAAAAATCCAGATTACACACTGGGCTTGCTGGGCCCTGCCGGCCTCTGCAGCCTTATCTCCCACCCCTGCCATCTCATTGGAGTCCGCTGTAGTAGCTGCAGGGGCCTTGTTCCCTCGCTCTGAAACCTCAAGCTCTTTCCTGCCTCAGGTTCTGCTACTACTTACTGCGCTCTGAGCTGGCAGCTAAGTCTCACCCCCTCACCATACCCTTTGCTTACTTTTCCCCCCTGTCTTTCAAGTTCTGACCGAAAATTGCGCCTCCTCAGAGAGGCCCGTGCTGACCACCTATCTAAAACAAGCCCTCTTATTTCTGTATGCTTTTTCTCTCCTCTGTAATAACATTGTATATAATTTGTAATTATTTTGTTTGTTCGATTTCGTTTCTTTTTTCATTATGCTGCAAGTTTCAGAATGACAAGCCCCATGTTTGTCTTTTTTACCACTTTTATCCCCGGGACCTAACATGCCGCCTAGCAGATAGCTGCTACTGAGTAAATATGCTTGAATGAATGATTTCATGCCTGTGGGTTTGAAAATGCAAACAAAATATGGCTGCAGTTGACTTTCCTCAACTGCTTGCTTTTTTTCTGCTTTGGGCACTCCTACTTTCCTGTGGCTGGAGATATTACCTCTTCTACACAGAAACTGCTTAGAGACATTTGAGGGCCTGTGTTACTCAGTTTTATGGGATTAAACCAAAGAATTCCATACACTTTTACCCACTTATTTTTATGGGTTATATTAATCATACTGTGAAATCAGTCATCTATTATGTAAATTTTGATAACAGAAAATATAATTTTCGGAATTTCCCCAGTATAAAAGTGTTTCTAGGAAAAAAGATGTTTCTCCGTTCAGGAAACTTTATAGAATCTAGAATATACCTGTGATATTTTGTGCAAGTATTTTAAGGCTTTTTTAATTTTGGCTGTGGCCACCCATGAACAGTGTGGCCTTTTAATTTATAGTGTGGAAATTATGGGATAAATGAGAGATTAGAATTTGGCCCAAAGATATATTTTGCTTGGCCACTGCAATTATTTAAGCATTTTTAATTTTTAATGCTTTTAGATAGACAGACATTCTTTGTATTGGTCATAAGCACAACTAGTTGCCAGTGTTTTATACTAGTCTGCTTCTCACTTTTATGTTACTTAACTGATCTGTTTAGGTCTTTGTGTTTGTTGCCTCTCGCTTTGGAACTTGCAAATTATCATTAAAAAAAAAAAGACACACACACACACACATAAAGAAAAAAAAAAAAAAGAGGTTAGAGAGGGAGAGAGCCAAAGCATAAGAGACTCTTAAAAACGGAGAATGAACTGAGGGTTGATGGGGGGTGGGAGGGAGGGGAGGGTGGTTGATGGGTATTGAGGAGGGCACCTTTTGGAATGAGCACTGGGTGTTGTATGGAAACCAATTTGACAATAAATTTCATATTAAAAAAAACCCAAAAATAAATAAATGTTTTAAAAAAAAGATACACACACACACACATACATACATACACACACACATATGCATATTTAAGTGTACATATACATAAAAACTTACTAGGAATATAAAATCATTTGTGTTTGGAAGAAATGTCATATACTGGAGGAGCCAGCAGTCCTGGATTCTAATCTCAGCTCTGCCATAAATAAATTTTTTGGTATAGGAAAAGTCACTTTTTAATCTTAGAGTCTTGTTTTTTTCACTTGTAACTGAAGGTTTTGTTTTTGTTTATTGAATTCTGTGATGTCATGAAAAAGGAATTAAAGTCAAGATCAAGATTCAACAGATTTTGAGACAAAAGACAATTTCATGTTGTCATTTAGCTTTGTTATGAACCACTGCTTCATTTAATACAGGAATTAGTTCCTCATCTTATTTGTATATCTCCTTGAATTTTTAACTTTTATTTTTAGACTTTTGGGGAATAATTCTTTCCAGTAGTGCTTCTATCTTTGGAGTCGCTCTGATGTGACTTATTATTAGTTTGGAACTCCTGTTCCAGCCTCAGCATTTTAGGATTATTTGCCTTTTCATGGTGCTGTCTTTACAGTGCATGGACCACAGGACACATGCACTAAACACTGAAGGTGTTACTGTAGAGTCACTACAGGAGGACAGAGGGGAGGGGACTTAAATTCTCATTCAGCAAATTCTGAGGTAGATGTGAGAGAGGGTTAGAGATTTTGATAGCTGGAGGTAGAATGGAAGAGTGCTGTAGGAGAAGGAAGTATCCAGGACAAAGATATTAATGCAGGGAAAACTGGAAAGTGCAATCTCCAAAGTGCAAATGTCTTGGTTTACTTTGCAAAGTGCAAATCTCTTGGTTTAATATGGACATATTCTGAGTTCGGAGGACTTGTGGGACATCAGTTTGGGATGATAAGGCAGATTTTATCCAATTCATGTACGTTTGTGAATTCAAGGTTCATAGTTTGGGGACCTTTGCTTTAGATTATGAGTATCTTTTGAAGACTCTATTCCTGGAACCCTGTTAATTGCACATGATAGAAACCCAATCCAAAATCCCTTAAACATAAAGGAACATGTACTGGGCTACCGTATAACTGAAGGTTCCAGAGTGGTTGACTCTAGACACAGCTGGATCCAGTGGTTCAGTGAGACCATTAGGTCTCTTGTTTTCTTGACTCTACTTGCTTCTGGTTTGACTGTATTCTGTAGCAGGCTTTCTCCATAGCTAAGTTTCCATCCTACCAGTTTAGTTACCCTATCTGAAAGAGAGTACCTCCCTCTTGGCAGTTCTAACAAAAGTCTCAGAGTGACTGAAATGACTTAAAAAAAAAAAAAAGATGATGTGGTCTTTAAACTTGTTACTCTGGCAGAAGGCACTTAATATTGTGATTGGCCAAAGTAGGGTCAACCCAATTCAAACCATATGAACTCAGTACCGGAGAGCAAAAGGGAAGTTACATTGCTGTTATTCGAAGAGAGAAAACAATGTTTTGTAAACCAAAAAACATGGTGAGTACTACAGTGATACATGGGAGTAAGGTAAGGTAAACTGTGCAAAGGACAATTATTACAGTGTGTAGTGTAGAGACCATGGGTGAGGGTAGAGATGGTCAGTGGATTCTAAAATCTAATGGAGAAATAGTGAGCTTCTGAAGAACCATGATAATAGGAATGGAAAGTAGTAAAGGAACTAGCAATATGAATGAAATTTGTGCTGAAATGGGTGAAGGGGATTAAGAAGTCAAAACTTCCAGTTGTGAAATAAGTAAGTCACAGGGAATGACAAGTACAGGATAGGGAATATAGTCAATAATATTGTAATACACTTATTGCGGTGAGCATCTCGTAATGTATATAATCTTTGAATCACTATGTTGTATACCTGAAAATAATTTAATATTATCTGTCAACTATACTTCAATTAAAAATTTAAAGAATTAAACAATTGTTTTGTTTGCATTTCACTAACTATAAAGTTTGTCTAGAATCTGAACTGAAATTTATCTCTGTCTTGTCCATGAGAAAAGTTGTGACACAAATTAATTTAGTCTAAGAGATCACAGTTAAACTACTTTAGTGGTTATAATTATTTTTAAAATAGCTCTGTGAATTGTAAGTCATTCATATTAGCCCATTAAATTGGATCAGTGGGTTTATTTTGGTGCATTTTAAGTTACTCCCTGTACTTAAATATGGCAAAACTTCCTTTTCTTAAAAAAATTAATGTAACACTGCCTCTTTTCTTTATTTAAATAAAATGCTATGTATATGTAATGTTATGTTACATATACATGTACATGTATGTGTGTGTATATATCACACACAAATAATCAATAAGTGATTGATTACTTAGTATAAACTTCTCAAACTTATCTCCCCTCTTTACCACCCCCCAGCCCCAAAACAGGTATTAAGTGCTTTTGTAGCATTCTTTCAGTTTGTTAGATCTCAGAGTGAAAATGAATGAGTAAATCGTGTTGCTCCCCTACTTAGTATCCAGTTCCGAAAAGCCAGTCTCTTTCTCAGTGGTCTGAACTGATGATGCATGCATTTGAAGATTATATACTATATGCCAGACACAAATAATAAAAATGTGAATAAGGCACTATGCTTTGAATTAAATTTCTTCTCTTGGACATAGTTGTTTGTTTCTTTCCTTCTTTCAGGTTTTTATTTTATTTATTTATCTTTTGGTATTATTTAGACAATGTTCACTTAAATCAGCTTTTCTAAAGCAGTCATATACTACGTTTCTAGGGAAATCCCCCACACTTAGTAATCTGTCTTTCAGTATTGGAGTAGATCTGAAGTATAGGGGATTTTTAGCCCATAGTTTCTCTGTGTATCCAGTTTTGATACAGATATTTATTTGTAATACAAACTATTTTGGTGGGTTCCAAGATTTTCAGAAAATGAAAGTGTCTAAGAATGGGAACTAGGTTTTGTCACTCTTTTTTTCTCCATCATAAGCTTAAATACAATGAAAAACATTTCATGAAATCTGATTATATTAAAGGCCTATCTTATTTATGTATGTGTTTAGCATTTTTAATGTAGAGGTTTTCATTCAGATGTAGTGATTCTTAGCTTTCATTTTGTAGCATTGCTGAGTGTCTTCAGTTTTCTCAAAGGAAATTTTTAACTTTTAAAACAGAAAAATATCAGCTCACTTTTATTGAGAAGAATGTTTTTCTATGCATACCATTTTATAAAATGATAGTTGCCAAGAAACCAAGCAATAGCTTCGTGCCATTGCTACAAAGGTTTAGGAATCCTTGACACTTGCAATTGGTAGAAATGAGGAGATTGTAATTCAGTAGTTCATAAAGAGTGATTATAGAGCTATATAATCATTTTAACAACAGTATTCTTATTTTTTCCAGGTGTCCAAAGATATTTAATTATACTCATATTTTATTTGCATTATTTTTTGAAAAATGTAAGAAAAGTAGGAGAAGCAGAGGTTAAGAACTAAGGGTCATGTTTGCTCTGAAATTTGAGTAATGTTTATGATGTAAGTGGTGTTTATGTAAGTAATTATTTTCTTTGTCTGATTTTGATATTTAGAACTAGGGGAAGTAAAAGGAAACACATACATAGACATACACACAAGAAGTAGAAACAGTGGCAATTTTACAGTAGATCTACCTGAAAGCCATTAGAGCTTCAGGAACATGATCTTAATTTTTGTCTTTTTTCAATCACTTTTATTTAGATAAAATGCTGGCAGATGGAAGTGATCCACTTGAGCAGTGTTGAGTTTTCTTTATTTTTTTTTCCATGGAAAAAAGCTTCCAGAAAACTTTTGTTTTTTTTTTTAATATGTTCAGCATGCATATGTTTTACATGTATTAACCAGTATTAAAAATGCAGTTCCTAATTAGATGTCTGAATTTGAAAGAAGGCTGCGGTGAAAACCAGCCTTTTAGAGTTACTGAAAAAGAAAGTTTTGATGAATAGGGTTTTCATTTTTGCTATTGCATCCTTCAGCCATCTCTGGCCCCAGAAACTAAGGAAATTACATTATCTATATATCTCAGCTATTATGTTTTAGAATTTTACTGGATAATGTCATTTTTGATGATAAACCTTTAAGTTATTGGTTGTATCAAAATGTGGAGAATTCAGGACATTTATATTCTTTTATGACCTGTTTTGTATTATAGCAGAGAAGTTAATACTTCTGTTACTTAAGGATTGAAGCTTTAGGTGGACATAAGTTGTTATCAACTCGACATGTCGTAGATGTTAGGAAAAACCTAGGAAATCTCTAAAGTAATATATTGTATTCTTTTTTTTTTTTTTTTTTTTTTTTTTTTTTACATTTTAAAATGTAAGAGATGAGGGGAAATCCCTTCTCTCCAAGTTTATCTACATGAGTCACCTTATGTCTTCTAATAGAGTATAGTGAAATGGTGCCATTTGAATCAGTATTTCCATGTTTTCAATTTAGAATGAGTTTGTATTCATCAACATTCATCTACATTTCTGTTTTACTTTTCAATTTGTGAAACAGTATTTTTTCAGCTGATAAGCACATCCAACCAAGAAAGACTTCTAGTTTTCATTGACATGGAGTGTCAATTGTTCTCTTACTTATTTTATCTTATTGACTAATGTGGTGTTTGCAACTTCAAACCACAGATTAGGCACGTAGATATTGACTAATCCTGACACAAATATTAGCCCACACGATGTGAATTCCTTCAGTGTTTGGGCATTCCTAGGAACATATGATGGGTTTTGATTTTCTCATCTGTACCTATTAGACATAGTGTTACACAGTAGCTCTGACAGAGAGGGAAAGAGAACTGGTCTAGAAGTCAGGGGAGTCAAGTTCGAGACCCAGATCAGCCACTCACGTTTATAAGGGCAAATCACTTTTTTTTTTTTTTTTAATGTTTCTTTATTTTTGAGAGAGGATGTAATTGGGTTAGGGGCAGAGAGAGAGGGAGACACAGAATCTGAAGTAGGTCCAGGCTCTGAGCTGTCAGCACAGAGCCCGACGTGGGGCATGAACCCCCATGAGCTGTGAGACCATGATGAGCTGAAGTTGGACGCTCAACCGACTGAACCACCCAGGCACCCCAAGGGCAAATCACTCTTATTCTGTACATTCACCTGCAAGGTGGTAAACACACAAAAAATAATATTCTTCCTATTTATCTTCAATATTTGTTATGAGGATCATATGAGATAATGTTCCATGAATATTACGTAAACTGAAGAGTAAGATATTATTGTGAAGTTTGAACAGTTATAGGTAGAATTTGTACTGTTCTTCTGTGTGCCTGATTTTTTCTTTGAGTTTTTTTTTTCAGTTAATCTCTAGCCTTTAGTTTATCTATTTTAAAATGTGAGTAAGAGAGATGACACAGAATTAATTCTTTAATAAAAACGTAATGTTTAAAGAGTATCTGGCCCAAAACCTCAATATGCTGCTGCATTTGTTCTTCCATCAGATTGTTTATAGAGATAGAATGGGAAGAAATGGTAGAGGAGATATTTTTTGTGGAGTTTTGGTCTCTAGTTTATTGTGGTTCTGGTATCAATTTTGAATTGTAGCTAAATAGCAATGACCAATTACATATTATAGTGGGTAGTGATAATGAATTAAAATAGTGGTCAGATTTATATTTTTATAATTAGAAATGTGAGTTAATAATTCACTGTTTATTCATTTTCTTCAACTAACATTGATGTAACTGCTTTTATTTTATAAAGTATTTTGTTAGGTACTTGATTTGAAAGTGTGTTGAAAGAATGCTCGTTTATGAAAAAGATAAAAATAAAAGGTGGTTCAATTGCACCTTGTCTAGTAATGACTAAGGTGTTCTTCCAGTGAAAACAGGGTATACAGTTGTCTCATAGATCTGGAGACTTGACCATACCTGGTGGCTTTCTGTGAAATGGGCAATTCTCATCCCGGTGGTAAAATGATGGTGGCTTTCTAACACAATGTAGTTATTTCACATACATGGCATCATCTTTTGTTTAAACCCCAAGAAAAGGATTATGTAAATATCTGAACATGCAGAAGTTTTACATTAATTTTAATAAAAAATAACAGTTGAACATCATAACTGCCAAAACATTAGATAAATGGAAATAAATGTTCTGATACATTTTCTTGAAGTTGATACAAATTTTAGCAAACATAATAAAATCTTCCTTTCTTGTTCACAGTAGAAATGACCATTTCAGGTCAGCTGTGTCACTGGCTACCATAATTAGCACAAGTCATTTAGCTTGAAAATATCTTTAAAACTTAAACATGTTGAAAGCTTTGTATTAACAGATAAAATTTTTTTGAGACCTTAGGCATATTAGTTTTGCATTTTCTTTCCTGCAGAAATAGGCTTTCCTTCTTATTTCTTTCAAAAATGTCTGAAACATTTTACCCTTGCTATTTGGGTTTACAAGTATAATGTGCTGAAAGAGAATTGGAGATGTTTGCCCGTTGCAGACAGTGATATCTAAGCCACTCATTCAACTTCCTTGTTTTAGGCATTTTAAAAAAATTACTGCCTCTACCAGGTAAAGGAGTTAAACTAAGATAAACACTCCCAACTACTCACAATGTTGCTTTTCAGTTCCCTCCTTCCAGATCATTCTGATTTCTTTGGATCCATCCATTTCTTTTCAGTTCAGTTCATCCGTTGCTTTTCAGTTCCCTCCTTCCAGATCATTCTAATTTCTTTGGATCCATCCATTTCTTTGACCCTTCACTTCCAGTATTTTACCAGACCAGCTCACTAAGTAACAAACAATTCTGAATAGCTGAATTAATAATTAATTAATTAATATAGCTGAATTAATAATATTTTAGTTTTTGTCACTGCTAAGCAGTATTACCCATTCCGTTATACTTGGACAGGGTTGGTAATGGTGTGGAAGTGGCCAGTCTGTAAATGGATGAGTGGGGAAAGAGAAACACTTGTAAAGTAACAGATAATTAACTCATGGGTTTTTTAACAAGTGAAATTCAAAAGCAAATATTGAAAGTATATTTTAGGGTTACTTTGGTGTCTTATGATATTGCCCTTTCCTTGAAGTTTTAGAAACAAGTATCACCATAAATTTGCCCAGGAAATATTTTATTATTATTTCTAAGTTCCCTGAGGGCAGAGGCTTTGTCTTTTTCACAACTGTTCCCAAGGTCTAATTCTTAGTGTTCAGTGAATATTTGTTGGATGAGCGAGTAAATAATGATAATACTAAGGAAAGTCAATAAAATTTCAAAGACCTGTACTTTTTGCTATGTGCAATATTTCTTCAGTTGTATTTATTTACAGATAAGAGATACATAAGAACAAGGCTAGCTGATTTTACTATTTAGCAGTGGATTTACATGTTTTACAAGGTTATATGCTCCCTATATTCTTTCTCTTCTTTCTTTCATGTTATATCCATTGCAGTTCCCTGCTTATAGTAGCTGCTGAAGGTTTGCATGAACATTATGCTTTACTTTAAAGAAATTCTTATCTCTTGTTATATAATTACCTGTGTAGTACAGTAAATAAAGTAGCTTTTTTCATGGTTTTCACTTTTCTTTTTTTTTTTGGATTATTTTTTCCAAGTAGCAAGAGATCTAGGTGTAATGAGTTTGAAGCACATCAGGTAGAATCTGAAGTGATAAACAGGAACTATAAGATGGAAATACTAAGATTTTGCCTTTTCTATGATACAGTGGCAATATGCACAAAAGGTTACCAGTTATTAGTTCATTGGCAGAAAAATTTAGGGAATACAAACGCAGTGAGGAAAAACTGGTTGCATGAGACATGGACTTCCTATAAGGTATTACAACCCAGGACTCTTTTGAAAGTGTACAGATTATGATGAGAGAACAGTAGAGGAACAATAATAACTTATGATTCCCGGAGGTTTACCTTTTAACTTGGCAGTGGTACCAATTTACATGGTCTACTTCATAGAAATAGTATCTCACTGTTTTTTCAGGGAGTATTGCTTGACTTTTGTAGCCCTTTCAAGCATTTTCAACCATGTAATGGTAGGATACCTTCCTAATTCATGCCTTGTATTTCAGTTAATTACCATACTCCTTCACATCACTAAAAACTTCATTTTTAGCATGTCTACTTCTTGGAAATGTCATCAATTTTACCATCTTCTTGTCCCTTCCTCTCTATTAAGTATCTTTCCATCTCAAAGAAAGCCCTTGCATTTTAATTCAATATACAGTAAAACCTTGGATTGCGAGTAACTTGTTCTGCGAGCATTACCCAAGACGAGCAAACATTTCTAATAAACTTTAACTTGATAAACGAGTTATGTCTTGCAATAGGAGTAGTACGTGATGCCAAATGTCACGTGATCACAACTGAGCCAGTGGTTCTCTCTCTCTTTCACTGTGGGATTGTGTGTCTCATGCTCAGATGCTTGTTCTCAGGCCACGGTGTTTGGCAGAAATCAGTGATGTTTCAGAATGTTGGAAAGTGTCCACAGCTGGGCCTGGATTCTCTGTCTGCCTTTCTGTCTCCTCCTCCCCTGCTCATGGTCTGTGTCTCTCTTAAAAATAAATAAACATTAAAAAAGCCCAAAAATTTAAAAGAAGGAAATCATCAAGAAGTATGAATGGGATATGCCAGTGGCTGAAAGATTGCAAGATTTTATAAGAAGTCTGCGCCTGTATCTTGTCTGCATAGGAGAAGGAGAAAAAGGCAGAGGCATCCCTCTCTTCAACTGAAATTAGGGAGATATTTAAAATGTGGGTAATAGTGCAAAATTTTGTAGACAAGCACCACCTGAATAAGGCTTAAGCAGGGTGAGTGATGAATCTGTTTAGTGACAACACAATGTCACATTTCCATGAAATCCTCAAAAGGAGGCAAAAGCAAGTGTCATTGGATAGGTTCCTTGTTAAAGTTGCATGGAAAGAAAAAGATTCCATTGAGGCAATCAATAGGTTAGCAGTGATTCTGGTAGCGATAGTGAAAGTCGTTCTATACAATAACCCTTCTCTCTTGTCTCTCTCACACCAGCCGTGAAGGTTTTCAAAGATAAGTGCAGGTTAATTTGTTTATATTTCTTTATATTTTGTATTTCTTTATTATTCTGTATTATATTATAGTATAGTAATCATGTTTGTATGAATATTGTTGGGTGATGCAGTGAATCATCTGAGTTTCCATTATTTCTTATGGGGAAATTTGCTTTGATATACAAATGCTTTGGATTACAAGCATGTTTCCAGAGCGAATTATGCTGGCAAACCAAGATTTTATTGTACTATAGTTCTGTGTTTCCTGCCTTTTATAATCATCTATTTACCACTTAACTGGAGTAAATTAGGAATGTTATCAGTCAATGCCAAGTTTAATATCTGTTGTTTTTTTCCCCTTACTTCTTTCAACTCTTTCTTGCTTCGATCCCTTTAATACTCTTTTTTTTTTTTTGGCATTACTTATGGCCTTGACTTGAAGGGCAGAAAGCTTCTTGACCTCTTGTTGGGTCTCTCCAGCTAGTTATTATTTTGTTTCTAGCTGTCATTTCTCCTTGCCACTACTTTTAAAATAACAGCACTGTTCTAGGTCTTGTCATAAACCGTTTTATCTGGATCTTTTCTTAAAACTTTTAAAAAATATATAAATGTGCATTACAGTAATCACCAGGTTTGGAGCATTTTGTCTGCAGCAACCCAATAAAACACTTTAAAATGTTTGATCTTATTTAAAACTTAAAACAACCCGATGATCTGAACTATTATTACCACCACTTAATAGACAAGGAAACTCAGGCCGAGGGGGTTAATTATTTGCCAAACATTGTATAGCAACTAAGTGGTAGAATTTGGATCCAATGTAGTCCTCCATGACTCAGTGGCCCAAGCCCATCACTGCTACTCACCATCACTTCTCTTCTGACATCTCTTGTGCTGGTAGCCTTTGCTGCCTTTCTCTGGTAAGAACCATCACCTATCAGTATACACTCAGGTTATTAGTTGTATGTACTTAACCATGAATTCATCTCTTCTGTAGAGGATGCACTTTCCACATAGGGCAAGATACCATGGAACGCCTTCTCTTCCAATTTAACTTTCCCTCGTAAATTTCTTCTCATCTGTTTCTGGTACCTTGGGCACAGTGTTCTACCTCACTGCCCTGTTGTCACTGCATCCCCATCCTGAATTAGACACCCAGTCGTAGTGCTTTCTCTGATATGGTGCTGCTGAATAAGACACTCTTAAGCAGCCACGTGTGTATCTGACCTGATCCTCATGGCTGTAGCTGACTGAGGATGAGATGGCTTGTTACCCAGAAATAGCCACATCACAGGTAGGCAGGTAAAGTGTGACATGTCCTTCTGAGAAAGAATCATTTAAGCCAGTTGGATTATTTTCTTGGGAATTTGAATGAAGAAATATAGATAAACTGGGGCAGTCAATGGCAGGATTTGTAGGCTAAGGCTCCTGAGGCAGGACCTAGAGAGTCCATAATAGGTCATATGCCAACTGAAGTTATAAGAGAGCAGAAACTATCAGTAAGCAGAAGTAGAGTAGGGAAAAGGAAACAGGTGCACAGAGAGAGGAGATGCCATGAGAAAGATAGCTTGTATCCTGTGTGAAGGAGGTTTACAGAGAACAGCTGGTCCCCAGACCTCCTCTAGACAGCTTTCTGGTTCTTGGCTCAGCTTTTATGGGAAACTTCATTTTATTTGAGATAACTTCTGCCCCTGTTTCTTGGTCTTCAAAAAGCCTGGGCTAGTTCTTCTTAAAGCATCAGTGATTATTAGTACTTATTGAATTATTTTAGCTAAGATAAAGTCCCTAGAATGATACTTTTTAGATATGATTCTATTCATTTATGTTTGGTCTCTTATAAAAGGTACCTTTTGATTTCCTTTGCTTCAGTCACCCCCAACAATTTTCATGAGTAATAGTATCTTGGTATCACCTTGATTCAGTTGTCAAAAGATTTCAGTCGCTGCTAGTTATCTTTCCAACAAATAAATTCTTACACATACGGTTAAAGAATGACCACCTGCTCCTTATCTTGGGATGGTCCTATCTGTTTTAAGTATAGTCTCTATTTTGTTTAAGATAACTTGCTTACCATAGGCACACTGGGTTTCCTATGTTTGATGGGGAATAATGGCCACATTACAGAAAAAAAAATAATGTTTATTTTATTTATTTTGAGAGAGAGAGAGTGTGTGTGTGCAAATGGGGAGAGGCAGAGAGAGAGAGAGAGAGAGAGAGAGAGAGAGAGAGAGAGAAGAGAGAGAATCTCAAGCAGGCTTTGTGCTGTCCACAAAGAGTCTGATGTGGGGCTCGATCTCATGAACCATGACATCATGACCTGAGCTGAAATCAAGAATTGGCTGCTTAACTAACGGAGTCACGCAGGAGCCCCCAGAAAAATTTAAACATATATAAAATAAAGGAAATAGATGATAACTTTTCTTAACCCTGTAACAGTTATGCATACATGCCCAATCTTGTTCTATTTAAACTCCTTCTAACTTGTTATGATGAGCACTGGGTGTTGTATGTAAGTAATGAATCACTGACTTCTACTCCTAAAACCAATATTGCACCATGTGTTAACTTAATAACTAGAATTTAAATAAAAGTTTGGAAAACAAAACAACAAATAAACCTCTGCCTAGCTGCTTTACAGTGCAGATTATGTTGAAGCAAGTTGCATACATTTCATTTGTAGCTCTACATATTTCACTGGGTATCTCTAAAAGATGACCTTTCTTAAAAAAACATAACTGAAATACTATTATTACCCTGTTAAAAATCCTAAGTAATTCCTTTATGTTGTTAAATGTTTCTGACCTTAAAATACTACATTTACCGTAGCTAGGACCATATTATGTAATAAGGAAAAGAGAGGACAATCCCCCAGAGTCCAGAGCATGCTCGTAATGCTGTGTATGAAGGGTTGCCCAACACAAACTGCCTTTTGTCCACAGAGCTGAAGTATGATGCTTCTTATTTGAGCAGTGTTGATTTAGTGGCTCATTTAGTATCTTTGATGCTTTGTATTCACTTAGTTTTTACCTGTAACATATAGGTTTTGTTGCATTATAAAAATGGTGCTCTCTGGAGTTGTACAGAAGAAAGCCTATGCTGCCGTGCATGGGCCCTGGGCAGCAACATTTGTATTTAAGTATAGTATGCAACCAGGGTTGAGAATGGAGGTCTAAAGTATGCTATCTGGGCTTAGTACAAATAATAGCATTATCTATTGCATTTTATCTTCACCAGTTCAAGATTATAATTATAAATATAACTCAGTAATTCTATTAGCTTTGTTTCACTTGCTGGGTATTTCCTTTCTTTTTGTTTTGTTACTTTTAAGAGATAATCATAGTAGTATGAAACATTCTGTCCACATAAAAGCTTATTGAAGAAGTTAAATATTCTAGCTAATTAAAGAAAACACTAATTGGACAGATTGCTGTTTTATATTATTAATTTTAATTATTTTTTAATCAGAACGCACGGTTTTTAAGGAATGCTGCTGTTTTATACTTTTTTTCATGAATTGAGTGACTTAAATATTCAGATTATTATTATTATTTTTGAATAGTTGGTTTTGCTTCGTCTGTGGATGAGACAGAAACAAGATGTAAAAACTTCTTGCAGTATCGCAAAGTTTATAACTCCTGGTCCCAATCCACACTTTATCTATCCCTAAATCATCTATCTATCATCTGTCTGTCTATCTATCTATCTATCTATCTATCTATTTATCTATCTATATGTACATATATGTAAAGTTATTACATTTACCATTTGCCAAAGTATTCAGCATAATGTCATTAGTTTTCTTTGCACTCTTGCATGGTATATTAGTATGTCAAATCTTACTTGCTAGGAAAGGAAACTGATGTTTGGAAGCCAAATGGTTTGTCTGTTTTCAAAAAGCAAATTAGTGGTAGAGTTGGTTAAAATAGTAGCCTATAGTGTATCTCATTTGAAGGCATTACTTTACAGTGTCGTGAAAGCTTACACTATAACAATATTAGGTGTTGCCAGTATTTTGGTTTTACTAAAACAACATATTCCTAGGAATTCTTTTGATAGCTGTGTAATTTGCCTGGCTATCTCTTATTACACCAGTGTGACCATCTGTATTAGTTTCCCGAGGCCTCTGCAACAACGTGATTTATTCTCGCACAATTCTGGATGCTAGAAGTCTAAAATCAAGTGTTGGTAAGATGATGCTTCCTCCAGAGGCTCTGGAGAAGAATCCTTCCTTGACTCTGCCTAGCTTCTGGTAGCTTTCTGCAGTCCTTGGCATTTCTTGGAGTATTGCTGCATCACTCCAATCTCTGACTCTGTTGGCACATGACCTTCTCTGTGTGTATCTCTTTGTATCCCTTCCTCTTTTTATAAGGACAGAAGTCACTGGATATGGAGCCCACACTAATCTCGCATGACCTCATCGTAACTTGGTTACATTGGCAGAGACCATCCAAATAAGGTCGTATTTACAAGTGCCAAGGGTTAAGACCTGAATGTATCTTTTTCGGGGACAGAATTCAATCCACTACACTATCATCCTTGAATTCAAAGTGTTATTTGGTGCCTATTGCTTGCTAGGCTTTCAGTAAATTTTTGTTAAAGGACTGCCTGGTACCATCATATACATTCAGTAAGCCGTAATATAGTCATTACTTCTAGAACTAGAAGAAACAGTAAAAAATCATATAGCCCATGCTTTCCATGTGAAAGATTATGTGTCATCTTTAGTTCATTGGTAAAACAACAAAAAAGTTTGAGTGATTGGACTATAATCACATAGATACTGTCCACTGGATGGTATGAACAAAATTTTTATTATTTAAGTGCTATCATAGAGTCTTTGTGATAAATTTTTTTTTCTTACTAATTAGTGTTTTTAGATATTAACACCTGACATTGAGATGATATGACAGATATTAACATAGTTAGGACTTCAGAGCTCGTCTAATCAAGCTGTTATTTTACAGCTGAGAAAGCAGAGGTCTGAAAAGGTTAAGTGAGTTGTCGAAAACCAGGGGTAGGTGATGACATTTCTGGGTGGGTCCTGAGTGTTTAGTATTGAATTCTATAATTTGAATCTAATGAAGCAAATTTGATAGCACCTCGAACACACTGATAAAAATCAATAACATGCTTCAAAATAAATACTGAAAGAATGTGAAATAATTTAAAGGCAAAGGTAAGGGATTTTTTTTTTTTAATGTTTTATTTTTGAGACAGAGAGAGACAGAGCATGAGCAGGGGAGGGGCAGAGAGAGAGGGAAACACAGAATCCGAAGCGGGCCTCAGGCTCTGAGCTATCAGCACAGAGCCTGACGTGGGGCTTGAACTCACAGTGAGATCATGACTTGAGCCAACCAACTAAGCCACCCAGGTGCCCCGAGATAAGAGGTGATTTAATTAATCAGCAATATTGTTCTCTTGCCACTGAAGGCACATGGACAAAAACGGGCTCAAACACCACGAAAAGCAGATTGGGTTCATTTTCCATCTGGAAAGTCTGACAGTGGGATTGTTGAGAATTGTCATGGGGAATTTGAAGAGGAATGAACTCAAAACAAAACGAAAACAAAACCCATACAAATTCACTTATTAGTTTGGTCTTACCTGGAAATTTCAATTTTTTTTTTCAGAGCCACTCGTTTGCTCAGTCCACATCAGTACTTTTCCTCTGAGAATGTAACTTTAAGTGTATTCACAAGGTGAGATTTCCAACCACTGCAGTCACAATCTTTGAAATTCCTTGAATCTGTAGCTCCTCAGTGCCTGGTTTTTATATCTGTTTCCCATAAAACAGGACATGATGTAAACGGTAGCTTACAAATCTTTGACCTTCAGATTACAGCATAATATTCATACATCAGACTTCCTCTGGATGGATCAAAGTTTTGTGTCTCCAGTAGGATCCTTAATGCCTTCCAAGATTGAGAGAAAAGGACTAGTTTAGTATTCCTACCTACTGTATTGATCCATCCTCTTCTGGGTTCTGGCATGGCTTTAGCTAGTTGATGGATTTTCTAGCTGTGAATGACTGTCATGTCTCATTTGAGTACTTCCTGTTGAGTACGTTCGGTGCGTGACTTCTCTTCACTTACTGGTTGCTCTGACAAAATCAGATTGCCTGCGTGCCACTTGCATATAACTGTATGCTCTTTTCTACAGACTGCCTTTCTTATGTCTGTAGCCTTCCCTTTTGATAAAGGCAGTTATAAGCAGTTATAAGTTTCTATTTTGTGTTAGTTTAAAAATGTAATCTAACCTCTTCTTCCATAGGCTTTTACAAGCTATCTAAAAACAAACAAAACAAAATAATTAAGCCTTGCTTGTCAGTGGCTGTACATACAAGTGGCTCTCGTTGACTTGGAAAGGACGACAGTGGGCAACCAGAAAGTCCTTAAACCTTCCTCTTGCATTCTTAACACCAACGAACGTTTACAATTTTAAGGCAGTGGCTCTGGGGACTTCAAAGGCAATTATGGTTATTAGCCCTCTTTTCAGTTGTCAAACAGGGTAGCCACTGCCTGTGTCAAGGATTAAGAAAAAAGTGGACACAATAGATGAAGATGGGCCGGTTCAAAATACCAAGCATCCAAGCTTTCTAGCTGCTGTGTTGTATGGAAAAGTTAGAGAAAGTCTATATTACTTACTTCTACTTTGTTAGGGTGTTAGCATTGAATTTCTTTTTAAAAAGATGACTATCAAGAGTTATACAGACCCCCAGTGGATAATTATGAAACATATCAATCAATACAGATCCATGTATAGCCTAGTGTATTTACCTTCAGTGTTATTTATTAGCCCTAAGAGTTTGGAGAAATAGCTTAACTTTTCAGAGCCTCAATTTTCTTGCCTCTAAAAGTGGGACCAATAAAACCTATCTTGCAGAATAGTGTGCAAATGAAATTAAGTCAAATGAAATAATGTATGTCAGGGCCCTAACGTGGTACCTGGCATGATGTAAGTGGCACACAAAAAGTACAGTGTTTCTTTACATTTGGATAACACTGTACAGTTTTCTCACATACTGTATTATCCCATTTTATACTTTCTCACACACTGTGCCACCCCCTTTCAAATGAAACTATGAAGCAGCCAGAAAAGATGGTGATATCACCTCTTGTATGTATGAGAAAGCTGTGTTGGAGAATGATTAGTCCACATGGTTATGTATGTGTAGGTCTTCTGATTCCTAGGCAGAAGCCTTAGCCTTTTCCCTACTTATTTAAACTTCTAAGTTGCTCCTTCATTCATTTAAGGTTCTAGCTATAGGTATGAAGGGTTAAGAGGCCAGGGCTTTAATGGATTTCCCGCTGCCTTTTAAGTCTGTATGCCAGTGAAATAACAGATATCTGTTATGCAGGGCTTTGGGAAATAATTTAAGATGCTAAACAACCATATAAAATTGAATGTTTTGAGTTAACAGTCACATTTTCTTTACTTGTTTGTAAGTTAGAAACATCTAAAAAACAGTTAGTTCCAGGCACACCTGGGTGGCTCTGTCGGTTGAACATCCGACTTCGGCTCAGGTAATGATCTAGTGGTTTGTGGGTTCAAGCCCTGTGTCAGGCTCTGTGGCTGACAGCTCAGACCTTGGAGCCTGCTTCTGATTCTGTGCCTCCCTCTCTCTGCCCCTCCTCTGCTCATGCTCTGTCTCTCTCCCTCTCAAAAATAAGTAAACATTAAAAAAATTTAAAAAAAAACAAAAAACCCTTCTTACTAACAAATTCTGAATTGCTACTAAGGCGCTTTTGTTGAAGAATTCCTGAGAATTAGAGTTACCTATTTTTTGTTGGAGAAACTAATTTTATTAATATGTGGTAATTAAACCAACACTTTAGGAATTATGAGCAAATAGTGTAGGGCATTGCTGGATTATCTTTTTTTTCTTTAAGTTCACTGAAAGAAAACATTCCCAGTAATTGTTAACACTTGTAGAAAATCCTGTGAAAAAGTGATGGAAAGTACTCGGCCCTTGTACCATACCTAGGAATTAAAAAAGCAAGATTGGTCCACATTATGCAGTATGGTGCATGTTCGCTCTAAGTCCACATACTTCCTTCAATGCACAGAACTGGGGCAGGTGTTATTAATAAAAAATAATAATAAAAACCCCTTCTATTTTAAATAAGGATGCTATTCTGCCAGCTTTGAAGCTCACACATACTCTCTAACTTAGCCCAGCTTTCGCTCATCTGGTCTTTAAATGGCTCCTTTCATGTGGTCAGCCCACGAGCCATGCGTACTGCTGCTCAATCACGCCACTGTACGTCGCCATCATGAGGGTGGTTTGCATGATTTGCATTTCCTGTACTGTTTGAGCTTCAGTGAGCTCTAAGCGCCACGTATGAAGAAACCACTGCCAAATAATGCAATGATTTGATGATTTTAGTCAAACCAGATGAGTTTGTGCTGCAGTCAGGCTACCAGGTCAGGGGTGGGGGTTGGGGTGGGGGTGGGGAGATGTTGCCAGGATATCCTATAAAAAAAGCATTCCTTGCAATGTCCATACATGCAAGATATGAATTTCTTAACAGGTCTGGTTATGTAACAGAAGAAGGCTACTTTGGGGAAGATGGCACTGAAGGGCTTTGATGAATAACCATATATATGTTACTCTTAGAAAATTCAGTCTTCTAGATTTTAGTTACATCATGCTGCCAGTGTAATTATTTATTGTGACAATAATAGGTTTTGATGGCATTAATTTTCTAACCATACAGAGTTAAATTTAGTCAAAATTAAATTAAATACATTGATTACGTGCCCCCTTGTCCTATAAAAGAAAGCTTGTATTTTATTAAAAAGTGGTTGATAAACGCTGTCGGACAACTCCTACAGAATTGGCATAGTAGTGGGCCAATGAATAGTTACTAAAGTGGGGAAGAAAAAAAATATGTACCAGATACTAGTCTTCATGAAAAACATAGACAGATGGGGAGACAGACCTATATGATGCCACAAATAGATGAATATCTTGTAAGGATTTCAAACAAATGTTGAAAGATCCAGTGAAATTTTAAAAGTTGGTTTAAAAGTATATCTTGGGCTTATAAATAGTGTATTTATTTCTGCTCACCTGAAGCCCAACCTGTAAATTGTTCATGAAATATTTTATCAATATTAAGCAAAAAGCATGTAGACTGAATCTATATATAACCATAGAGGTATTAAAATGAATCTCATTAATAACATTGACTTTAATTTTTCTTAGACTTCTTACACTCAGATATGGTGTTATATGCCTATAAGAAAAACTTCAGCAGAAATCCTGTTAACCGGTAATTGATAATAGCCTCAAAGATTTCCTATTCTTGTTACAGATAATTGAAGAATATTTATTCTTTTTTTCCATATAATGTATACTTTGTGAAAATGTACCTGATAACATGCTGCGGGTGCTTCTCAGTAGTTTTTAGTTTAGTGCCAGTTCACTTGATTACATCTTACCAGCTAATCAAGTGTCTTTCGTGCATGCCCTACAGCAGTTTTAAGATATTCTAAAGAGGAACCTTCAAAGCCACAGGTACTTACTGAGGAAATTATTGTATAATTATTTCTATTATGAAAAAGTAGGCAACTTCTGTGGAGGAGAAACTAATATATTATTCTATCTACACTAAAGTGGTTTTGCATGTTGCGTGTATCAGGCAGCCATTTAAGCCTGAGAACGGTTTTCATGTGATGAGGACTGGAGTGTTCAAGGCCAGCCTTTACTTCCTTGTTAATTATCTCTTATACTTTCTTTGCTAATTTCTACTTTTAACACTGATCTTACTTTGATATATGAATTAATCCCGATCTAATGCACAGTTTGGCACTATTGGATTGTTACTAGAATATCTGCCATGGGAAATCTTGACCCAGGGAGCACTTTTTTCAAAGTGTCTGAACTTAAAAGAGGAAAAATTTGTCCTCCCGAACTCTTTCAAGTATTCAATGCAGTGTGCTCGCTGATGATATTGGAATGTTGCATTTTAGGTACTATCGTAGCTGTTACATAGATTATTAAAATTATTATTGCTTATTAGGTAAATTAGCTTCAAGAACATTAAGCTTATTAATGGAGATTTTAGCTTTATGTAAATACATTTGAATAATGAATACTATTGTACCAACTTTTCTTTGAACATTCTTCTTGGTTACTTAGTTTCTAAGAAACTATTTTTTTGAAAATAAAAATAAATTGTATTTTTAGATGCTTAATCCCATGGGGGAAAGGAACACATTTTGCATTAGTTGTCTTTAATTTATTAAACGATTCTGCAACGCGCTCTGTGCATAGATCATGAAAACCACTGGCACACATTTTTCCTGACCTCACAACATAAGCTGCACTCTTGTGGCAATCCCAGCAAATGTGTTTATAAAGATTCCAGAAAGAATAGTCTTGTGACTAAATAAGAAACAGAAGCTCAAGCTAAGAGCCAAACAGATACCTATCGGTTTCCTTGAGTTTAATCTGATTAAAAACATGGCCCTCAAAAACATTAAATACAGTGTCATGTCAGAGAGGCAGCATATGATAAATATAGTTCATGACAGGAAATCGTTATTAAATCAGCATTACTAGTGAATCTGTTATGGAAATTTCCCTGTAATTTAGTTACGTTTCCCCCGTTTTTCACCTTCAGTGCATCACTATACTTTTCTGCTTTAATGTTAAATATGCAATTTTCAGTTAACTGAAAGGCAGTTTTCCTACTTTTAAGTAACACACTTCTTTATTGTTATCACTAATCAAACATGAACTGGCTGTTGACTTCAACTAGAAAAACCAATGTACAGAGTAAAAGTATTTCTTTTTACCAAGAACAATGTCTGTACTGGACATTGGCCATCGTGACCTAAATATAATAAACCTAATGGTAGCAACTTCACGGCTTTTAACAAGGGCAAGCAGTTGTTTTGAATGAGAAACACGGCAACTTGGTTGAATCTCAGGTTGCTGATAGCCATCTAAATTTAAAACTAGTAATTATTTGACATAAAAAAGTTGACAGCTTCGTATCTAACTTCATCAGAATCACATCATCTTTATGGTTTGCTTTGAAGAAATACAGGTACAACATTAGTCAATATAACCCATGTATTTGTAACTAAACCCTGAGTCCTCTAATTCCTTAACAGTTCAGAAAGCATTTTTTAGAAAATATTTTTACAACGCAAGAGGATTATTTGGCTGACTTACATTAATGAAACATTTTGGCACATGTTAAAGATTTCATCGAGCTATTACAACCACCCCCAAAAAATCTTGGTTTCTATTTAAAATGTCACCAATGTGGAAAAAATACCATCAATCAAATTGCATATCTTCTAACTGGAGACAAAAAAAAAAAAAAAGTAAAATAAAACGGAAACAAACAGTGAGCTTCCAGTTCATTTTTGGCTTCCCTTGGAATTCTGACTTAGATATGGTCAGTTATCTGTGGCCTTAAGATTATCTTTTTTTTCTCTTTGTTCCATTGTATGTTTTCATCTTCACAGGAATAAATCCACTGAGCAATATTCCTAACTTTATGCTGCTTTAGTCAGACACTGGGAATGCTTCGTTTTTGTGAATGAGAACAGTAAGAGAAATTATTTTTCTGGAGAAACACAGGGGCCCCACTTCATAATAAAGAACTACAAAATTGCGTATCATTCTTTTCTTCTGTCTTTAAAATTATTCTTAAGGCCTTAGGGGGAACAAAGACCCCCTTCATAGGAAATTTAAATACTAAATCCTTCTTATGAGTTTAATCCAGGAAGAAACCTGTGTGCAAGTGGCATAAACAGCACTTGGGACCCTTATCTCTTAAAATTTAGCTTCTTTCTAAGCAATACATGTAGAAAACTAAGTGGCTGTTGCCTAACTGTGCTCCCTGAGTTCTGTCAGTAATTCTTGTCTAACGAATCTTAGCCCTTTCTCTAGTCTCTCTTTGTGTCGGGACTATTTCACCTTGGAGGCAGGACAAGTGTCCTAGCCCCCAGATCATGAAGATGTTTTGAGCCATCTCCGTCTGTGCTTGTACATGTGTGGAGTAAAGGGATGTCTCACTTTTCTACTATAACTTACTCTTAGGAACACTCAGGTCAATTACATCATGTACCTGCTGTGGGAAAGATATTGAAACCACGGTAGGAAATCAAGTCACGTGACATTATTTAGAGGTTTTGCACAAAATGTGCTAGAATGCATGCCAACTCTATAATAAAATCACATGTGTATTATAATACAGCTCTTTCACAGAACACCTACCCCAGTATCTTCAGAAAGTTCCCCAGCATTGGTTTATTTATAGACCATGCCAGAAATCACTCTAATAGTAACATACCAGCCTCCCATAACCATTGTGTGTGATAGCAAAACCTAAGTAAAGTAGCAGTGAATATTCTTGAAACTGTTAGGTAAGCAAGGCATAATTATATTCACCTAACATATATTGGAAATGTGCTGGGAGAGATTAAGTTATTGTGCAAAGATAGGCCACTTTTAAGTGGCAGGCAGAAGAAAAACCAAGGTTTCCTGGCTTGTGCTCTTTCTCCTCTATATTTACAAAGAAATATAGTGCATTATCTGACAATGAGAAGATTGTTTCACTCAGAAGTCACACTGATACTCTTGCTGTCCAAGTGACCTCAATCTAGGAGGCTTTTAGCTCAGCCACTCTGGCTGGTTGAGGGTAATCTGAAAGACTGACTGTATGTATCTCTGTTTTTCTAATTCACTTACTCAAAATGCCAGCTTTGATGACTTAAGTAATCAGGGAAGCTTTGTGGGGAGATAACGTGTTCCTCTGACTCTTCCTCCTTTTTACCGAGCAGCCAGGAGTTACTAATTAGGGATCAGGGAGCGAGATGAATGGAATACTAACCTTCTGGTGACCCAAGTCATCACTGAAAATGCAGCAAAATTGGATCCAACTTCCTGATCAGAAGCTCCTTGTTGACTCTTTTTCTTTCGCCTTCCATGGGCTCATCTCTTTGTCCAGCCCCTTTTAGTCTCTACATTTTTCTGAGGCACATCTTAGGATTTCAGGTCCATTTCCTTTTCTGGCTTCTGTTGTACCCAGTTCCTAACCTACATCACAGGGTGACTAGTGAGTTAGGTGCTCCAAGCCGGACGGAGCCCAGCAGGATACAAGGGTGTGAGACACCTCAGGAAATCCTCTCCTTGTCAAGCAAAGGCAGAGAGGCTTCTATCTGTAGCCAGCTGAGATATGGAGTGAGGCATTGAACACAAATTTACAAATCAAAATAATAGTCTTCCAGGGATAGAATATGGACCAACATGCTGCAGAATTTTAACCTGCACATCCATGGGTAGGGGATAGACGGTGACAGTCATAAAAGCAGGAAGGTTGTATCTTCTGGAAGCAGTGATCACAGAGACAGAGCTCTTTACCTTAATAATGATAGATGGTGTTTTTAAATGTACTTATTTCTACAGGATTTCATCTGTTCCTCCTAGCAGGTAAGTATGAACAATCTCCTGTTATATACCAGGTTCAGAAAAGTTGTGCTGTGCTCGGGTTACCCATTAGGAAATTTTAGAGTCAAGACTTGAACCCAAGACCTCTAATGTAACATGATTCCCGCCGAACCCCGCCCCCCCCCCCCCCCCCGCCGTATCGATGCCTTTGATTCTCAAACAGAACACATTTTTACTCTTCGTTCCTCATTTTCTTGGTCTCACAAAAATATATGCCAGGCACTATACAAGCACTGGGTAAACCAAGGTGAACAAACGAGCCATATACCCTGCGTTTGTGGAGCTCAGACTGCACTTCCTAAGACTGGTGATTGGTTTGGTAGTCACCAGCCACATGTGACTGTTGAGTCTGTGAACTGTGGCTGTTCTGACTTGAGATAAGCTATAACTGTAAAATACACCCTGAGTTAAAAATGTTTAGTTCGAATAAATAATGCAATTTTCCCATATTTTTTATACCGATTATATGCTGATAATATTTTAGATGTATTGAGTTAAATAAAATATATTACTAGAACTGATTTCATCTTCATTTTCCTTTTTTTAATGGCTAGTAGAAAATTTTAGTGGCTACTAGAAAATGTTAAATTATATATCACTTACACTTATTGTAAATTATGTATCACTTATTTCCATTGGGTAGCAAGCTGTGACCTGCAGGGAAGTGATTTTATAAGGGCTCATTCAGCAGTTTAGTACTTCGGTAGTTACATTTTTTACATGAAACATTTGGATCCTTTGAAATTTGTTCTGGTGCATGCTGGTCTGGATTCCAGTTTATTTTTTTCTCCAGATGCCTACCAAGCTGATTCAACACCAATTAGTTTGTTCGTCTTTGTTTTGAGAGGTTACCTTTATCACATGCTAACTCCTTGTATGGATTCTATTTCTGGATCTGCTCTTCTTTCCCATTGGTCCGTGTTATGTTTGGATCATTGTTATTTGGTGCTATTTTTTGAGATTTTAAAGTATTTTTTAATATCTGGTGAGGTTAATCTCCATCTCCACTTCCAATTAATCATCCCTCCCCACCTTCACTTCCAACAGAATTTTCTTGACTGTTGTTTTCTCCTTGTCTTTAGCTATGGAAATTAGGATCCGTTTGTCCAGTTTAAAATAAGCAAAAACAACCTTTTAAAAATTGTGATAAACAGACTCAAAGAGAATTGATGTCTATTTATGTTAACTCTTCCTATCTGAAGTAGTGGTACTGCTTTTCATTTATTCGAGTCATCTTTGGGATTCTTCCAGTAACACTTTGACATTTTCTTCTTAGAGCTCTTACCCATTTCTTAAATTTATTCTTAGAAATTTTACCTATATATGTATGTACTACTGCTTATGCAATCTTTTCTTAAATGCTTGCCATATATATGTATATATGTATACATATATACATATATATCACAAAACATAATATTTTTAGTATTTTAATAATTTTAAAACATACTAATTTTGTAGTCTGTAAGCTTACCAAATTCTCTAATTCTTTGTGAGAGATAGGGTTTTGGTTGATGGTCTTAAGCTTTCTAATCTTGACCACAAATACCGATATGTTCATTTTTTTTCCTTTTTAAAAAATTTACTTATTTCTTTCCCATTTTTTTTTCCTTTCAATTTTTTTTTCTCCTGTCTAATTCTGTCATCTGGTTCCTGCAGCACAATGCTAAATAGTACTGGTGACGGTAAGTATTTTGTCTTGTTTCTGACTTTAAAGTTTCATCTGAAGTATGAGGCTGGCTTTTGAATTGAACTGAACATATTTTATTATAGTGAAAAAAATTATGTATTCCTATTTTAAGAATAGCAATTTTATTGGATTAAAAAATCATGAATAGTTGTTAAATTTGTTAAATGCCTAGTCATGATTATGCGATTGCTTTTTCTCTTTAGAGCTGTTGAAGTGATGAATCTTATTGATTTACTAATATTGAACCATGCTTGTGTGTTGACGAAGAAGATCACTTGTTCATGATGTTTTACTGTCTTCATATCTTGTTGTTAAGTTCTGTTTGCTAATATTTTATTCAAGATTTATTTATTTAGAAGTGAGATTACTTGTTATGCATTGGTTTTGTTACACTTACTTCAGAAAAATAAAATAATTTTGAAGTTCCTCACCCCCTATTAATACCAGCTTAAAAAGAAATGGACTTTTCTGCTCTTTAAAAATTTGCTAGCATTCCCCTGTGATATTGTGCAAGCTTAGTATCTCTTTTGGGGTGGAATGGTGGCAGTGGTTGTAATGATAGTGGTGGATCTTCTTGGGGGGGCAGCTTTCCCTATTAGGAAAATCTGTTTTTATTTGTTTTTATTTGTTTTTTAGATTCTCTACTTCCACTGGTAGTTATTTATTTATTTTTTTATAAAATTGTGTGTGTGTGTGTGTGTGTGTGTGTGTGTGTGTGTGTGTGTGTAGTTCTTTTGATGTTTAAGAAGGCTTTCTTTTTTTTTTCTTATTGGTTACCTTCATAATTAAGACTTTCTATGATACCCTAAGTTCACTAATTTTTGAGTTAGTATCTATTAATTCTTTGTAATAAATGATGATAAAATTAATGTGTTCCCACTTATCCATTGCTCTTTCTCTACCATCTGATTTCAATCAACATTATTTTTCTCATTTTTTTACCTATATATTCTTTAAATATGCATATACTTCTATTGTTTGATTTGTAATCTTTCAATAGTATCTGAAGATTACCAGCTATTATGGTAAAGGCAATAGGCAATCTCTTCTACTTCCCAAATTTCTTTTACTTTTCCTCCAACAGTTGTATTATATTTCATAGCCAGAACAAACACCTTTTATGTTCTATTTGGCTACCCTAATTCCTGCATTGGTTTGGTTTTGGTTCTATAGCTAAACATATTTGTTGGAAGACTTCTGCTTTCAACCAATATGAAATAACAACTAGATTTGCTTTTCCCTCTGAAACAAAGAAAATGTGGACAAAATATGTGAAACCATTCAAGATGTAGCATCAACCAGGCCGTGAACCCTGAGACAAGCCAATTAGATGAGGTGGGCACTCTTATTTCCCAAACTTTTTGCCTTGAAAGAGTTTCTGAGCCCTGATGCAAATAAAAGGAATCCGAGGAAAGACTAGTAGACCTATGGAATTGAGGAGATGGAGGTAAGAATCTAGATAGGGGAAAACAAACAAACAGCACACTCAGAATACTAGAATAAAGAAAGCTGCTGGAAGAAAGAACTCTGGAGGTCTATAGAGCATCCCCATTGAGCATTCATCTGAGTACAGATCAGTTCATGTATGTTAGGAAACTGAAGGCCAGAGAAAGACCCATTTGAGAGGATTAAAAACAATAGTGGCAGGGCACTAGCGTGGCTCAGTCGGTTAAGCCTCTGATTTCGGCCCAGGTCATGATCTCATGGTTGGTGAGTTTGAGGCCCTCTTTGGGCTCTCTATTGTCAGTGCAGAGCTTTCTTCAAATCCTCTGGTCCCTGCTCTCTCCCTGTACCTCCCCCACTCGTGTGTGTGTACGCACACACATACTCTCTCTAAAATAAACATTAAAACAAACAAAACAAAACAAGATAATGCCCATTGCTCACAAAAGGCCAGAAATAGTACCTATTCCCACCAGCCAGACTGGAAAACCTCATGATTCAGTCACGGCTGTGGTCTCAACTGAGGCTCAACTGGAGAAGGATCCACTGCCAAGCTCACATGTTTGTTGGTACCATTCATCTTCTTGTCAGCTGTTAGACTGAGGGTTTCAGTTTCTTGCTTGCTGTTGCCAAGGGGCCACCCTCATTCCCTGGTATGTAGGTCATCCTAACATGTCTGCTTATGTCTGTGAACCCAGAAAGGGAGAGTCGCCTTGAAATGCAAGGTGGTAAAATCATATGTAATAGAAGCATATATGCCCTGTCACCTTTGCTATATTCTGTTGTTTAGAGCAAGTGGTTGGTCCTGCCTACACTCAAGGTTGGAGGGTGGGTTACACAGGCCATGAGTACAAGGAGGTGAGATCATGAGGGCCACTATAGAGTCTGTTGTCTATAGTAGTGTTTAGGAGAATGTCTTAAAAGCAACTGAATTTAAAAAAAGAACAGCAATAACAAATTACTTTAGAAGAACAAAGTTAAACCCAGCAGCACATTTCTTATGGAAACATTGCACAGGAGAAGGTAGTGGAGCAACATCTTCAAAACCCAGAAAGAAAACCTGAAACTGGCAACCTAGAATTCTATACCCAGCAAAAATATCACTCAAAAGAATGGTAACAAACGTGGTGAAAATAAAACAAATAAGTCCTGGGGATGTAATGTACAGCATCATGACTATAGTTAATAATACTGTATTGTGTATTTGAAAGTTGCTAAGAGAGTAGATCTTAAAAGATCATAAGAAGACAAAACTGTAATTACGTATAGTAATGGACATTAACTAGACTTATTTTGGTGATGTTTTGCAGTATGTTGAATAGATATAGGTATATTATATATATAAAACTAATGCATTTGTAAGAAGTAAAAACAACAACAACAAAACAAAAGCAGAAAAACCCAAAGGTAAAATACAGGGTTTTACCCAAGAGAGAAAAGTAAGAGTTGAGAGGAGAAGAGGAAGCAAGCAAGAAACTTTGTCATTTTTGGCACTATGTATTTTTCTCCCAATGCTACTACCATAACATTTTCAATTCCTCCTGGGTCAAAATCTTAGTCAGGAGTATACATCCATTGTTTCCTCCAAATCTGGGCTGATGTGTGTATATATTTGTGCATTCCTGCTTTACTTGTGGGTGATGGCAATCAAATAAAAAATGTATACCTTAGTTCTTTTGAATATTTTCATGCACCACGCTTTTCCTTTATAAGAGAACTTTTTAACAGGGCCTAAGAAGTCCTAATAACTTGCATATGTTATATTTAATTGAGAATAGTATGTAAAAATTTTAAATTGTAATGATTTAAATTATTTAAATAACATAAAATAAATTTACTTTAAGTAATTTAAATTATTTAAAATGATATTTAGTATGGTTTTCAACATTTTACATACAACTGAGCTTTCATTTCAAAAATATTTTAATTTTGTGACTGTGGGTCTCAACTCTTGTTTCTGTATGTGTGTGGAAGAAAAAAATAATATTTCTGCTTTCCATCTCATAAGGTTTTTCTAATATTTAATTTTATATTATATGTAATAAAATACGTGAAAATTCTGGGGACAAGTAAAATTCTAAGGTATTTTTTTTAGAATCACAATGTCATTTTTTAACTTTGTGTTAAAAATAACTGTGGTTCTTGTTTTCAGAATGCCTACTGCAATGGAGATACTTCCTCGAAGTACATGTTTTTATTTTAGGAAATTGTAGTTTTCTGTATTTTTAATCTGGTTTTTGTCCCAGTGTAATGGTTCTATTCCACAAACTATTTGGTCTCCCACTTTATTAATTTTAGACCTTGTTCAATTTGGTGCCACCTTTATCACGGTGAATTTTAATATTGCTCTAGCAGTTTGACTGCCTGTGATTTCTATTATCTTGATGTATGATACAGGAAACATTTTGCTTAAAATATTTCATTCAACTATTGAAATGTCCAGCACTGTTTCAATTGACTGCTTATCAACACAAAGAAAGTTATTGATTCACTCCTGAAAAAAAATCACTTCAGTTTTTTGCATAATTGATATATAAAGATTTTCATTTGCAGTGATCAGAGTTTGGGCCACATGATTTTGATACCAGTGGGGTCAAGAAGGTTAGAGATTTTGGTAAATACTAGAAGCCTTGTAATACTGTCGTTAGTTGAAAAAGCCTTGAAACATTAGAAGCAAAAGACATCTGTTTCATCTAGACCCCTGAATGTCATATGCAATGAAAAGGTCTGGAGGTATGTGGTACAACTTGGAGTTCAGAGCTGGAAAAATCATTTGTTTTCATGGAGGCATTGGTATCCTACTCAGCTTCTAAGAATGAGTAGGCCTGGGATGGACACATATGGAAGAGCAGCCAGACAAGAGAATAGCATGTCGTTACATAGCGTTTATGAAGTGCTCTCCATGTATTAACACATTTCATAATTGTATTAATAGTTACTGAGGTGTTTATTGTCTTCACTTTTGAGTTGAAAAAACTGAGAAACAAATTTATTAAGCAACTCATTCCAAAGCTCCCATCTAGTAAATAGTCATACTGCCATTTAAACTCAGGCTTTCTATAGGGGCACTTGTACCCCAATGTTTATAGCAGCACTTTCAACAATAGCTAAATTATGGAAAGAGCCTAAATGTCCATCAACTGATGAATGGATAAAGAAATTGTGGTTTATATCCACAATGGAATACTACGTGGCAATGAGAAAGAATGAAACTTGGCCTTTTGTAGCAATGTGGATGGAACTAGAGAGTGTGATGCTAAGTGAAATAAGTCATACAGAGAAAGACAGATACCATATGTTTTCACTCTTATGTGGATCCTGAGAAACTTAACAGAAGACCAAGGGGGAGGGGAAGGGAAAAAAAAAAGAGGTTAGAGAGGAAGGGAGCCAAAACATAAGAGACTCTTAAAAACTGAGAACAAACTGAGGGTTGATGGGGGGTGGGAGGGAGGAGAGGGTGGGTGATGGGTATTGAGGAGGGCACCTGTTGGGATGAACACTGGGTGTTGAATGGAAACCAATTTGACAATGAATTTCATATTTAAAAAAAAAAGAAAAAAGAAATGCAAAGGGAAAAATAAATAAATAAACTCAGGCTTTCTGGCCCCGGAGTCTCTCTCCTTAGTCACTTACGCTATTCTGCCTCTAATTAATGGGAAGTATTTTGTGGGGACAGTAAAATAGGAGAAGTTAAGAAGGTTAAAGTCATGGAAGCTTTTGAAAGGGAGGCAAGAGGCATTCATATGTTATCCACATGAGTATAAGGCAGTTCAGTCTTTTTAGACAATAGTTTGAAGGTACTGTATTGTATCAGGAATTTCAGTAATCATACTAAATATTTGTCCTAAGGAATTTGGGAGACAATTTTTTATGGGCTTCACCTTTCTGTATGTCTTGCAAGCAGGAGTTAAATGCCTTATTGTTCTGGACTGTCTTTTTGAGGGAGGTTTGTATGGCATAACAGCATTGGCATATAGTTTTGAGGAGATAGTATCTCCCTTCTGATCAGATAGCTTGTTTATTTATTGACCAGTATAATAACGTCTCCCTATGGAGCAAAGTTTGGCAACTTTGCTTGCAGCTCATTATGGAAGATTGGGTTTCCTAAGCTCAGGGTTCCTTAGCTATGATGCTAACCTACTCCCTGTGCATCATCCATCTGGCCCTCTCCACATTATCGTCATGCTCCTTGGAGGCCAAGGAGAACCGATGTGAAATGAAGCTCACGCTGCTTACTGTGTCCTAAGCAATAAGTCCTTTGTCTGACCCAGGGGTGTCATGTCTGCTGCCAGCATCCAAGAAATGGGGGCAGGCTAACTTGTTAACTTCCAGGTAGGACAAAATCTTAGACCCTTTACTGTTCTTGACAAAGGCATGATTAGAATTATCAACAAAGCATCATACGTAATCCCTGGAAAGTAATCCAACTATCCAGTAATAAGGGACTAGTTTAGTAAATCATGAGACATACATATAGTGGAGTATTAATTCCACAGCCCTTAAATATCATGTTTTTAAAGATTTAAAGACTTGGGAATAAACTCATGAAAACGTTAAATAAAAATTATATTATGGTAACGATACATATAGTACATCTCAATTTTGTAAAATGTGTTTGTATGTTTAAGAGGACACTAGGATTAAATATCCAGAATGTAAAAGATTGTTACATATAGGTTGTAGAATTATAAGTGATTTTATTCTTCTCTTTTTCTATTTCTGTGTTTTTCAAATTATTCTATAATGAAAATATATTACTTTTATAATGAAGAAAAATACTGTTAATGAAGTCAAACTGAGGGATTTGACATGATATAATAGGCAGAGTAGATACTGTATATAATCTTGAGAGGACAGTAATATGAGGATATATTTAAAACCCATGCAATCAAAGAAGATCTGGCTTTCATTAAAATGCACATATACAATATAACCGAAAACCATTAAAACAAAAGCAAAAATAAAAATCCAAGTTATAGCAAAGGAATACAGGAAACATAGCTATTTTGGAAATTCTAATTTAAGGAAACTTAATCCATTTGAACAAAAATCTAAGCTCATCAAAGCCTCTTGTTGTCTAATAAAAAGGAATTAAGTCAGTTAATCATGAGAAACAATGTTTGCATACCAAAGTACCGAAAGATGAAGTGATTGTATGTCTGACATTTGCTTTAAAATATTTCAGCAAAAAATAAATAAATAAAAATAAAGTGGGAGGAATAGTTGAACCAGCCTTAGCAAAAATATTGATAGCTGTTGAAGTTGTGTGTTGGTTACATGGGACTTATTAAACTGTTAGTTTTGTGTGTGCTCAACAATTTCCGTAAGAAAAAAATCAACAGAATATCACTGATTTATATAGTTTTAAAACAATATCTCTCATCCTTGGCTGCACATTAAAATCACTTAGGAACTTTAAAAAGTACTGATGCTTAAATCTCACCGCCTCTGATTCTAATTTAATTGGTCTTAGGTGTGGCTTAGGCATCAGGATTTTTTTTCAATCTCTCAGGTGATTCTAATTTTAAAAACCATACTTCTAAGTGGACTTCATTAGGTAGATCTTTATTATAAGGGGCATTGACTATAATAATGGATATTTTTTGACAGCACTTCCTAAAAAAATGTGTGTCGGTTTTCTGTTACATTAATTCATGGAACATCTCTCAGTGAAAAGCAAGAAGAAGCTAATACTTTTTCTAGCGCAGAGAGTTCTACTGAGTCCTAGAATAAAATAGTATAGGGACATAGCTTAATGATTCTTTTGATAAAATGATAAAGTTTCAGGTGACTCTAAAAAATGAATAACTAACATATCCCTTTCAAATATTAGTTGGGTAAGAACAGGCTTAATTGATGTAGAGAAGATAGTTTAAAATGTTAGCGTTTTACAATTTTCTTAAAGTAATTCTTCTTCATCTTAGAAAACAAGAATATTTAGAGATAAAGAAGAAAATTATCAGCCAGAGCTCCATTATCCATGGTAAATACTGATAATGTTTTACAGCATTTGATTTCAAATTTATTTTAACCTTCAATGGAAAAATTTCAAACAGAAATGTAGGGATAGTAGTGTCATAAAGCTGTAGGTTCCCATCAGTCAGCTTCAATAATTATCAACTCAAGATCAATCTTTTGTCATCTGTGAACCCTTTCCACGTTATCCTCCCCTTGCCCACACTGGGTTATTCTGAAGTAAATCTTGTGTGTCATATTATTTCATCTATAAATATTTTAGTATGTATTAGGGCAAATAATCTTTAGGTCATTAACATGTGTCTGAGGTATTGGTATTCTGTGTTGACTGAAAGAAGATCCATATGCTACAGTTCCTAATTCTGTAGTTGCCAAAGATGGTGTTGTGTTATAAAAGTAAAAATCTGGCTTATATCCTTGAGCTGCAGAAGGATCTGCTGGCAGGACCAAGACTTTTCTCAGAAAGTAACTCCATCAGTTTAAATGAAGAAATAAGTAGTAGACTGAAATCCAAGAAACCCAGAGTTCTACCCATTAACCGGGCTCTCATTTGGAAGGTTTTGAGGATTGATTTACCTAATGTTTTGCTTTATAATAACCGAAACTGGTCTCTTATTCTCATTTCCTTTAGAGCCAGGTAGTTTCCCAAAGGGCTTGGCAGATTGATTAGTCAAAGTGTATTTTGGTAAGGTTAACATAGAGGCAATATGTTAGAAAGGCATTGAAGACAGGAAAATCATCTAAGAAGGTACTTCATTTTTGTGGTCCGAACTGATAACACAGCATTGGACGGGGGGAGAAGAGGCAAAGCTTAGCATCTTATTTAGAGTAGAAATTAGCAAAGCTTGGCGATACTTCATTATAGGAGTTAAGAGTAAGGGGATAATCAAATATGCCTTCAACCCTACCCTCAGGATCTAGTATAATATTATGCTCTTTGCACAAAGAGTGAAGTGAGGTGGGCAAGGAATGATGGGGGAAATAAGGGATGGATGAGGCCAATATTAGTATACGGAGTTTAAATTAATAGCATGGCCTCCAAGTAGGTATTTTTTGTGGGCTGCTGAAAGTGGAGGACTAGAGTTCAGGTGATATATGAAAGCTGGGTATCTGCCTCTGAAGATTACTCATGAAGCTATAAGGATGATTGAGTTTTCATAGGGAATATTTGTTTAAGGAGGAGAGCATGTGGCTAAAGACAAATCCTTTCAGTAGTCCCAATGGATGGGAATAGGAGTACGAACAAATTTATCTAGAATACATTAAATTAATCCTTATGGAACATCTATGTCACAGGCATTTTGCATGGAAAAGGGAAAGGGTGCTTACTGTGCAGGCTGGGAAGCACACTGAACACAAAGGGAACGCTATGCCAGGGATCTGCACAAAGATTTATGAAAATAAAAACTAGACAAAATGACTTGAAGTGCCCAAGACAGGCATGACATTTATGGGAGTATGTGTTTTCCAGGAAAGAGGGAGGGGATGATATTTCATGCAGAGGTGGAGGCATAGATGTGTGCTTGGGACAGTGACGAGGAGTCTGCCATGGCCCAAGCACAGCCTATAGGGTGAAGAGAACGACAGGGTACTTGGAAACCACTGTGGGGTCTGAAGATTGTTAGAGTCACTATTAAAATAGAAGACAAAACCAGTTTGACGTTAACATAACTGAACAGAAGAGGAAATAATGGAAAATTTGTTCGTCTTTTTCTGTTTATCAAGCAAATGCTGTCACAATACCGTGCAGTATGTTTGCTTTTATTGATTTGTATTCATTTTGTGCATATAAAAAATTTGATATATGATAATGGGACCGAAGTTAAGGAGTCAAAGATTACACACACACACACACACACACACACACACACACACACACGAATTCATTGCTTAATAAAATAATTATCAGTAGACAGGAATTGAGGATATGAAGATCAGTGAATAAGATAAACCCTCACCTCCAAGATCTTTATTGATTAGTTGACAGATAATTTTTTAAAAAGTTATATTCCAGTTGGGTAAGTGTAAAGATATAGGAACACTCAAGAGGAGTACACAATACAATTTGGGTGTTAGTAGAAGGATCTTAGGAGACCTTTTCGAAAGGGTGATGAAAATTGCTTCTTAAGTAATACAAAGGAATTAGCAGATTGCTTTGAGGAAGGGAGCATGAGACAGTGGCATACGATGTAAACTGGATAGCAGTAACCAGAGACACGGAGGTGAAAGGAAGCCTGGTTCAAGTAAGGAAGCATCGTCATTTCATTACTCTTGTAATTGTGAGTAAATAATTGTGAAATAGATCAAGGCAGAAGATGAGCTTGTAGATCTGGGTGGAGACCCATGTGGGTTGACATTTCATATGCTAATTGAAGGGTCTTGCAATTTATACAGGGAGTGACCTGGCTGGATTTACATTCTCAATACATGACTTCTGCAGCTAGCTGAATATGAAGTTGTTAGGGAGGCAGGCTTAGGAAGAGGAAAGTTAGTTAGGTGGATTTTGTAGTAGGTCAGGCTTCACTAGGTAAAAGGGAATAAGGATGAACTTGAAGGGGCAGATGTGAGAAATATTCAGAAAATAAAATTGGCAGGACTCATTAAGTTATATATGGAAATTTAGGGAGAGTGATTGAAAGGGAGGGATCACTCTCAGGTTTCTGGTTTGGTGGATGGTTCTGCCTTCGGCTGCAATAATAAATACAGCAGAAGAATATGTATATTGGACTAGGTGATGAATTCTGTTTTGAACCTTTTGACTTTAGGTGCCAGTGGGCTATCCACGTGATTTCCAACAGACAGTTGAGTATCTGAAGGCTGAGTGAGAAGTCTAGGTTTGAAACCCAAATCTGGGAGCTATTAGCGTAATAAGCAGTTCCGAAATTCTAAGAATAGGTATTCTCTTTAGTATCAGCATCATGGTCATAATCAATATGAATGTGCTAAGTGTATACTACCACAAACTACCACAAACTAAAATGTGAAATGAACTCTTCTTAACCTTGTTTAATTTGCTTAACTTTGATCTGACCTGAAACATCTTCAAAAACTGAAGTATGAACCTAATCAGACTCTTTTAAAAATGTTACCTGTTCCCCACCCTCCCCCCCCGAATTAATCTTGGCATCAAAGTAGCGTATCAAAATATCATTTGAACTGAATCGATAGACCATTTACTTGGAGTTCTGAGAATTGGGTGGCTAGTGGACACAGGACACTGTATTCCTTGCAAAAGACTTCAAAGGCAGGCCATATAATGATTTTGGCAATAAAAAGAATTTAATTTTTCCTCTCCCAGCTCAAGCTCAAGTCATCCAGGGAGAAAAATTACTCCCAGATGAGCTTACAATTGCCAGCAATCCAAAATTTAACCAAATTGGATTCTCACACACTGTGTTTGGAAGGAAGGAAGACTGACAAAATGTTCTTTCACTAGATTCTAGGAAGCCTAGGGCTTACTTAACTACAGTGGCCCCAGAACACGATTATTGCCTAAAGATCAAGAGTAATTAAGTCCAATGCTGTTCATTTGTGAGGAGAGTTTTCCAGTAATAATTTTGGTAAGTGACATCTTGTATGATGAAAACAAAAATAAGAGTATAATAACCACAGAGTGATGAATGAGGAAACTTACCAATAGTGCAGTATTTTGAACTTTGACTCCTCATTTAATTGGAATTTTATTCCCAAAACAGGATTGATCAGTAATAATGGCAAGTAGTCTCCATTGGTTTTAGAGTGCTTACAGTGTGCAAAGCGTTAAGTCAAAAATACTTCACATAGCCTCACACCACCCTAGTAGAAGAGTACTGTGATTAGCCCCATTTACCCCACAAGGAAACTGAGGCAAACAGAAGGTAAGTAAACTTTCCCAAGATCACTTAGCCAGTAGTTGGTGGAGCAGGTGGCGTGCCCTCAGGTTCCATGGGAGACCCGTGTGGCGTGCCCTCAGATTCTGTGGTAGACCTGGGTAGTCTGCCTTAAGAGTCAGTGGTACTCCCAGGTAGGCTCCTTTCAGAATCCATGTTCTTTATCACAATCCTTGTTTAAATGTTAGTGAATGTAACAGGTAAACAGGGTATCTATGCATTGTGGAATTTTATAAAACATGGAGATGACAAGATTCTTGCCCCTTAAAAACATGCAGTCTTGGGGTGCCCAGGTGGGTTAGTCCATTAAGCATCTGACTCTTGATTTCAGCTCAGGTCATGATCTCACAGTTCGTGAGATCGAGCCCTACGTCAGGCCCTGCACTGAGCGCACTGAGCCTACTTGGGGTTCTCTCTCCCTCCCTTTCTACCCTTCCCCCACTCATTCTCATTCTCTTCCCCTCTCTCTTGAAATAAATAAACTTAAAAAAGTGCAGTCTCCAGCACTTTTCCTAAATAATTTGCATCACAACACACTACAATGATTTTTTTAATTTAATTTTCCCCTAGTGCTGTATAAAGGTGACATTAGAACATATTTCCTATATCTAAAAATAAAGAAAATGTTTTAAAATGAAAATTTTAAATTGTTTCTTTAGGTTAACTTTACCTTATAGTGATATACAAATTATGTGTAAGGATTATTAATTTTTGAGATTTCAAAAGGACTTCAGTGTGCAACAGTATAGGTAAATACTTTGCTCTTTACCCAGGAAATGTGTTGTAAGCAGAAATTATTTTAGTCAAATAATTCAAAGGTACTAGGCGTGCTTGCTATTAAAAGTTTTATTATGAATATTTTCATTTTTTTAATTGTAAAAGTAATGTATAATCACATGGCAGAACGTTTGGAGATAAAATATGAAAATCCATAAACCTGACAGCTATTATACCTTATAGTCTTTCTTATAGTCTTCTCCTGTGTATCTAGTCTTACATTATTGTAATAATAGTATACTTATAACTTTGTACTTTAAGAAGCTTTAATTCTATTCTTAATATTATTGAAGATTCTTTTTTTCTTTTTTTTTTTGTAAAAGTAAATAGAGTACTCATTTGTCTTTCAGATAAATCTACCTTTTCATATTCTGGGTTTGCTTTGTAGTTTTTACCAAGTTCACATATTATAATTCAGAGACATTTTTGTGTTATTCTCTTTTCTCTTGTTCTCTTAACCCTTATCTCTGTTCAAGCCTTGACTTTCCTTAGCCAAGTCATGGTCAGGCCCACGAATGCCCCCTGAGCTTGCGGGTCAGTCTTGCACAGTACTGGAACCGTTCTTAACCTCCATCACGGAGCACATCTTTAGCCACAGATACACTGAATAATGTGACTTAGAGTTGGCTTTATCCATCCCAGACACTGGATTCACATGCACAGATGTTTAGATTCCTGCCTTCTGTCAGTTGACCCTCCACCCATGGGTCCCTCTAGTGCTAGTTGCCATAGGATCAGCCTCAGGCCCTCACTTTCCTGCTCTCTGGTCATCTCTTCTCATCCTTTGATTGCCAGTATTAGCTGACATGGCCAGGTTTCCTGTCCGTAGTCTCCCTCTTACCCTGCATGATTCCTCCTCAGGCTGTAGGCCCCTTCTGAGTTGTTACCCCTCTCTTAGTTCCTGCCAGTTTTCTCCCTTGAGTATTCCTAATCAGATTTGGCGTCTGACACCTGTGTAAGATTTTCCAGGGTTACTTCCTGACTTCTGAATGAGACTTCTCCCTTACTCTTCTTCCTTATCCATTGAATCAACCTATGTGTTGCCCAAGTTATGCCCCTTGGAAAATTATGCCCCTTTCCTTTGTGTCGCTGTGTCTTTGATGGCTGGTGCAATCTGTGGCTCTGCTCCTGTGGTGTGCACTGTGTCCTGGTCCCAGGCCTCTACCCATCCCTCTTCTCTTACCTTGTGGTCTTTTTTGCAGAGGCCTGAGACTACCCAGGACAATGGCAGCATGATTTTTCCCAAGGACAAATGACAGATTGCAAGAGAGTAAAAGGGAAATTTTAACGCATGTGGTTACTTCTTAAACAATTTATTCACTGATTTCTGTTACATTTCTTAAATCCTTTTTACAACTGAACTGTTTATCACTTGAAGCAAAAGTCACGTCCAGACATCTTTGTACTGTGTAGGCTGTAGACGCAGTGCATGTTGTGTCTAGTTTAACATGACTGTAACACATGAAATAAAAGAGTCCATCAATACAGACTAAATTAAAATTGGAGTTGCATAAATAGAATCTATGGTGAGCTGTCTTTGAGTTGCCTCATTTATTCTACTTATTGATGAATTTTCATAACTTACTCCTTGAATAAATTATCCAAGAATCAGCCTGTGATTTTCTTTATATATTACTTCATATTTGTATAAAGGTACTGCCATAATAAAATCTTATAATGATTACTGTTTTTGCTACTTGGTTGGGCTGGATGTTTTTTATAATGATTACTGTTTTTACTCTCCAATTGGACTGAATTTTTCATTTACAGTTTATATAAAAATGGAACAACAGCACAAGTCTGCTGTTAAAAGGGGCTCAATAATCCTTGCACTTTTTTCAACTCTAGGAAAATTCAGATCCTTCCCTTCTTTGTCACACATGGTATCAGTAACATGATTAGAATATACAACTGCTTTCTTCTAAGATATCAAATCTGGCATTCACTTCTGTAATTTCAGCCTCCTGACATTATGCCATTCTTATATTCTCTGACTTATATGTGCAGTCATGTGGCATGGCCAGTTACAAGATTCAGCAAGTGGGGAGATTCTGTGACAGTTATTGGAGCAAGAAAGCTGCAGGCAATTGAGTCATTAAATGTGCCATTTCCATGGTATACAATCGTGATGTCCAAGTGGGTTGTCCCACTTGTGATGTCCAATTACGATGTGGGTCGTAATTGAAGAAAGTTGTTGGCCCTGGAGATATCCGTGAAAGAATTAATGAAAGACCCCAGCTAGTGGAAGAACATGGTAATGGAAAGTCTAGTTAAAAATCAAGTCTAGACAGGCAGGGGTTGATTTTAGTTTGATTTGTTCAGACCAAGTGTTCTCTACCGTTCTTCCATACCAAACTCAGAGGTCCCAAATTATATCACCCTTATGACCAATTTAAAGGATTTCCAGTATTTTTTCTGGGTTGCATGGGTTTGTCTTAGGGGTAGCTACATAATAGATGTACAAAGAAAGGGTTGTGAAGAGAAGGAAAAGAGTTTAAGTTAGGTGAAGTTCCAGACCACCTACTCCTGATTTACTCAATAGTGTTTTTTATGTATTTTACGTATAGGAATTTTGTGTAAGAATTTCGTTGGGAAAAGTGATTGCTTTAGGAAAGTTTGAGAATTAATCCATCATCTGCTGCAGATACAAGGACCCTGTTAGTGCTGTCTCCCAGTTAGCTGTTGATGAGACAGGTACATTGAGTACGTGTTGAGTGCTAGGCCTGTAGCACTGTCCTAGGCATCCGGGCCATCTCTTGGGCTATTGAATAATTACTGCTCTGCAATCTTCTTTTTTCCCTGTGGGTCTGTACACAACTCAGTTATTTTTTACCCTCACATTTTTTGGGTGATCTTATTTATAATTTCAAAATAACTTTTGTATCAAAGATTTTAAAATCTGTGTCTACAGCCTAACTTTGCCATGTCATACCTGTGTGAGGTTTGGGGAGTCACCTGGCTGACCCTCAGTTTTCTTATTTGTACAACTGATGCCATTGCCTTCCCAACCCCAGAAGGATTAAGGGGGGGGGAGTTATGAGTTTATGAGTTTATAAATTACACAGGTATAAAATAATAGAATTGTTTTTATTACTGTGATTGGCATCTTCAAGACTGTATTTCTAACTTTTTATTGAAGGAAATGCTTGTTTCTATGGAACCTGATATCTTACACTTAAGACTTTCTGTTTTCTGTTTGTAAATTTTTTTAACATTTATTTATTATTGAGAGACAGAGAGAGACAGAGCATGAGTAGGGGAGGGGCCGAGAGACGGGGAGACACAGAATCCGAAGCAGGCTCCAGGCTCTGAGCTGTCAGCACAGAGCTCGACGTGGGGCTCGAACTCACAAACCACCAGATCATAACCTGAGCTGAAGTCAGACGCCCAACCGACGGAGCTACCCAGGCGCCCCACACTTAGGAGTTTCTAATTATCACTCAGCCTTTTCTTGTCTGCACATCAGACACAGCCCTTGTTTTATATTTTTATCCGTGGCACAATTGTTCCAGCAGTCACTGTATCTCAGAATCTCCCAAGCACCTCCTATTCCTTTCCCCTCCACTTAAGTCTTACTGTTATCACATTTTTTCAGGCCTTTGCTGCAACATGTCTGGATTATTATACTAGTTTCATAACTAGTCCCCTGTCTGATTCAGTCTTTACCTCTTCTGCTATGTCTTCTGTGGGGTCTTGTTTATTTTTTTGTTTTTTGTTCTTTTTTTTTTATCATTTTTGCTTTCTGTTTTTCTTCTCCCAAAAAGCATAGCCTCCTTGCTTATGAAAGAAACTTCAGTGTCCTCCTACTGCTGGTACATTGCAGTTAAGACTTGTCATCCTTGCTGTCAATGTCCTCTACAGTGTGTATGTAATCTGCATTTACAGCCTCTCCTTTCTGAACCTCCTGTTCAGCGAAACTCTTTGTTCTCCAAAAGGGTGTTGGCCCCTTTTGCTTCTGGGTCTTTCCACGGGTTCCTGTACAACGTGTTCACTTTGTTGAAGTGAACTACTGATCAGTTCTGTGAAGCCAGTTGAAAATGGCACCTCACGGATGTGTTTGTAATTTTCTGCTAAACAAAGGTGCTTATGACTCGTGTCTCCTGAACCCATTATGCCCCTGCTCTTTACCTCCATCTCGCAACTACTCCGTGGCTGTATAGTACTAAGTAATTGTGTAAAACAGTTACCTCATTCTTAAACTTAACTTGATCATTGTGTATCCGTTTCTTTGTGAACCATATTTTGAAACAGCCTCAGCTCCAGGATCAAAAAGTAGTTAGTGACAGTTATACAATTTCATCTTATAGGTTATGTCCTGCCATGTTACACCTACAAGAAGAAAAAGTGGCTTTCAACCAGCTTTACTCTTGAAAATATGGGATACCATTTTAATACTATATTTTTTCTTGGTAAGATGCAGGAATATGTAGTCAGAGAATTATTTCGGCCATTGGTATTTATATTCCTGTTGAAATATAGTTGAATGAAAATACCTTTTAATCAGAAACTAACATTTTATAGAAAAAGTAAATTTACTCGCTCCTGGAAAAATGTCTCTCCTGTTCTTGTCCTTGATTAATCTTCAGAAGGACATTTCTTTTTGTTTGTAGTTTGTACATCCCTATTTTAAGCAATTAGACTTTGATTTGTATTATTACAAATTATCCAATTGTTTGCTAGTTTAATGTTGTCAACCATTCACTCTTAATTGTTTTTTTTAAATGACAGAAAATAAAATGCAAAACCACACCCTATATTAGTGTAACTTTATGGTTAAGATTTTACATTCACAAAAGTCCAGAAATTCAAAGTTATAGTTCCCCAAAGAATCCTAATTCAGTCACATTGCATAAACTGATATTAAGGCTGAAATGTATCATCTTTACAGTAATGCAAAATACTCATATATGCATGAGGACACAGTTATGGTTGCTGAGGGAACCATAATTTTGGATTTTCTGAGTTTTTTTGCACATACAATTTCAACCATAATGTTAAGTTAATGCAGTTTTTTTTTCATTGACTCTGAAGTAATATATTTGTTGCTATGTTTGTTTGTTGCTATGTTTATCTTAAAAATAAATTTTCATTGACTCTGTTTTTTTCTTCTGTATATCTATAAACCTATACTTACAGAGATCCGATGTCCCTACAAAGAGAACCACCTAAGGAATATTTCTGTATAAAAATAGTTTTTCGCCTCATGTGTACTCATATTCTCTCTGCCTTTCTCTCGCACACACATACACACACAGCCTCACACACTTATGTTACATTCTGGCACATTATAGAAGCAGGTAGCATATCCACTACCTGCTGTTGAAAGTGTTGACGATACTGAATTATTTATTCTATCTTCTACACTCTCCAAAATCGTTTTGGGTACTTTGACACATTTTGGTCTCTTCCATATGGATACTTCATGGTGGCAGAGTTGCCAGATGCTCAGGTTTTGTGACAGTCTTAGTTTTTCAAGGACTGTTGGAATATTCTTGGGAGAATCTCGCCTTGTTACTGAATCCTATGGAGTGGCAAAATACTAACATTTCTTTGAAAGTGTTTTTTAAGACAAGGAGTTGTTATAAAAAAAGTTATTAGAATGTCCCATTCAACTTTGGGTACTTAGTAAAGGAGCGGTTTATTACGAACCTCATTTGTACTCAGTTGGCATCACTAATTATGAGCAGTAATAGCAGTGTATATGAGTTTGGAGATTAAAACAAAGTTACTTAAACTATCAAATATTAACTCTCGTATAAATTCAGCCCTTTGTTTATATCTCCATTGTCAAAATGCAAAAATGAGGAGCAGGATGTCAAATCTGTCTTATCTTATTATGCCTTACCTACTTTATATAAATATATATTTATGTATTTCAAATACATATTTCTTATAAATATGCTGAATATTTGCTTAATTAAGTAGAAGGCAGATATTTATAGTCCCAGGTACTTGCTTTTCCTCTGCATTATTAATGGAAACTCATAATCTTCCTCCTTTTTGCCCTTCCCACATAACTGAACTGGAAATTTTCTTCATCTTTTAACGCACATCTCAAGTGCTATCTCCTTTAAAGCCTGTCTGACTTTCTCAGGCCAGGTCTGAGGTTGCTTTCTTGCTTCTCGCATGGCATTCTGTGTATTTCCAGACATTCCCAGACCACTGCTATATGCAAATAGAAAAGGGAAGAAAGGAAAGGACTGACTCACAAGGGATGCATCCATACTGTGCCTTACGTGAAAATGTCTTACATGGTGGAAGGAGACTTTGGATGGCTTTTAATGACCTGTGGTATGTGACCCTCAGACACAGACAATGGAAAATTCAAATAACATTGAGACTCATATATCTGTTGGGAGGCTCTAGTGCATATTTATACCCAGGTTCAAGCACTTTCCTCTGTATTATATGGAGAGAAAAGGAGGAACATGGTCAAAGATGGGTTTTCTAATTTTTTGCCTCAATGAATGGGCTTTTGTTTTCCCATTAAATGGAAAACATTTTATTTTATTTTTAAGTGTATTTATTTATTTTGAGAGCAAGCACACATGAGAGTGGGGGAGGGGCAGAGAGAGAGGGGAAAGAGAGACTCCCCAGCAGGCTCAGTGCTGTCAACACAGCTCCATGTCACGAATTGCGAGATTGTGACCTGAGTGGAAATCAGGAGTCCCATGCTTGGGGTGCCTGGGTGGCTCCATAGGTTAACCATCCAGCTTCAGCTCAGGTCATGATCTCATGGTTCATGAGTTCAAGCCTCACGTCGGGCTTTGTGCTGACAGCTCAGAGTCTGGAGCCTGCTTTGGAATCTGTGTCCACGTCTCTGTCTGCCCTTCTCCTGCTATTTCTCTGTCTCTCTCTCTCTCTGTCTCTCAAAAATAAAGAAACATTAAAAAACAGAAAGGAGTCTGATGCTTAACTGACTAGACCACCCAGACACCCCAAATAGAGATCATTTTAATCCCAACATCTAACTTGAAGATGCTCCCACCATTGGATTTAGGAGGCAGGCTCACAAGCAGCACCTGTGACTGACGTCCTTTTTTATCACAGACTCTCTACTGGTCCCATCTTTGCCTCTGACTGGCTAATCCAGGGCAGGTAACCTCACTTCGTGCTCCTTAGTCACCTGGTAAGCAAGTGTGGCCTGGGGCATTTTATGAGCTATTGTGTTTAGTGAGTCCCATGGAGAATGTAGAGTCAATAGGTGAGACCAAGAAAAAGGTATCTTAGAAAGTTATTATGCCATGTAGGTTGTGTTGAATGACCTCAGGGCTTCCTTTTTAGATCATCTTAATGATATTGTTTATATTAGCATTTTGTACTTTTCATCTGTTTTTTCCTCCCGTACCTATGTCTATGTTACTTACTTTAAAAAAAAAGGGGGGGGGCAGTTTATTTAAGTTGTGATCAAGGAAAGCATGTTAAAAAATGTTATTTGTGAAACTTAGATAGCCATGTAGAAGGTTTTTATTTTTTTAAATGCTTATTTATTTATTTTGAGAGAGAGAGAGAGCAGAGAGGGGCAGAGAGAGAGGGAGAAAGAAAATCCTAAGCAGGCTCCACACTCAGTGTGGACCATGATGTAGGGCTCAATCCTACAATCAGGAAATCATAAACTGAGTGGAAACCAAGAGTTGGATGCTCAACTGACTGAGGCACCAGGTGTCCCAGCCATGTAGAAGATATTTAAATTTTCACTTTACTCTATTAAAATAGGAAGTTTTGGGGCACCTGGGTGGCTCAGTCAGTTGAGCGTCCGACTTCCGCTCAGGTCATGATATCACGGCTCAAGAGTTCAACCCCGTGTCCAGCTCTGTGCTGACAGCTCGGAGCCTGGAGCCTGCTTCGAATTCTGTGTCTCCCTCTCTCTCTCTCTCTCTGCCCCTCCCCCATTCATGCTTTGTCTCTCTCTCTCTCTCTCTCTCTGCCAAAAATAAATAAACATTAAAAAAATTAAAATAGGAAATTTTAATTTTTAAAAATATAGCTTTCAAATGTTTTCCTCTGTTGAGAATCACATTCTTAGAATTTTTACATTGTTGGTTTCATGAGAAACACAGGGATAACAAATCAATGTTTATAAAAATTCTCATCTTAAAAAAAATAAATGAATAAAAGAAAGGTATGAAAGACCCGGACACAGTGACTCCCACCTTCAGATTCTTTTTCTATTACAGATGGACTATATTATTTAATATTTCACTCTCCCAGATATTTTTTTTAATGTTTTATTTATTTTTGAGAAAGTGAGAGACAGCGTGAGCGGGGGAGGATCAGAGAGAGAGGGAGACACAGAATCCAAAGCGGGCTCCAGGCTCCGAGCTGTTGGCACAGAGCCCAACATGGGGCTCAAACTCACAAACTGTGAGATCGTGACCCGAGCTGAAGTCGGACACTCAACCGACTGAGCCACGCAGGCACCCCTCTCAGATACTTTTTGAGTGCCTACTGTGTACAGTATATTTTGCTGGCTTTGACTTTTGTAATTAGTTATCTAATGGTACCCTTATAATTAAAGTGATATGTAAAATAGCAAAACATTGGGGATACTAACTAAATTATTTGTGGGGAGGTATTTCTTCAAATGGCATATTAAGCACCAAATTCAGGGAAGATTTCAAAGAACTGTCTTGGACTTGCCAAAACAAACATAGGAGAAATAATCAAAACACACGGATAGTCTCTATGAGAAGCGTAACAACAAAATGTCACAAATCAAATGATAGAACAGCTCAATAGAATATAGGATTCTGGGAAGCACAGTTAAAACAAATACTCATAAGCACCAAAAAATTTAGGTCTTATGACTGATTATAGAAAAACCGAATATTTAGGAGACACTTTATTTTGTGCTTGTTAATTTTAGCCATCGATGTGACTCAGTAAAAATAGCAAGTTACCATATTTTTCCTTGTTAGCTTATTCGTTATTTGAGTACAAAATACCTTACTTTCCATGGTTGTCAGGAGTATTTTACTTGATGTTCTGGGAGGCAGATATTATTATTGTTTTTATGATTGCTTTAACTATTACTGTGTCGTAATATTCTAGCCTAAATGATGGTAATCTCTGAAAGCCACTCTGTGCTTGCCTGTCGTTGGTTCCTCAGATGTGTGCCTGAACTGAGCTTTATGTACCTATTTGAGTAGTAGTCCTTCTGGCTTGACTGGTCACTGTGTCCTTGTATGTGTGTAATCTTAGACAACATGTATAGGTTAGAGTAATGATAGGACCTAAATCCATTACCTTGGGTCTCTGTTCTTCCAACTTCATAATATTTGGAAATGAACTCCAGGGACTCATGAGTTGCATGAACTAAAGGGCAAAGAACATCCCAATATAAAATGATACGCTGCTGTTAAGGAATAGTCTACGATAGATTAATCATGAGGTGAATTATAAATATTTCACATACTAATTATATTAGTTTATGGATATAAAACACCATATGAAGTGTTCCCAGCGCACTCAGCAAGTTAGATGTGCTTTGCATATTAATTGACTTACTTCTTCTTCAAGGCCGATGATCATGAATCCCTGAAGAAGACAGAAATTTTTATTGTCATATCATACATTCCTGATCTTTGTACCAGGCTGACACCTGCCTTTCCCCAAGAGTTCCTTTCCTTTGGATTGTATCGTGGGTTCTTGATATATTAGGATGGTGAAGCAGAGAACAGTGCCTGACATATTATTAGGGACCCAAAGAATAGGAATGGGCTCAATCAAAAATGACATCAAATAATGTGTTGGGTGCTAGAATTGTGTTGGGTGCTCAAGTAAGAAGGTAAGTTCTTTCTTTTGGGGACATGAGATACTTTCCAACTTGTTTTTTTAATGGTAGGAGTAAATTTCATATTGAACACTTGACTGTATGGAGAGAATCAACCAGTTTGATTTTCTCAGTGTCATTGAAGTCCTAAATGACTGATTCATTTATTAATTAATGTATTTATTTAGTCACTTTTTTGAAAATGTTTTTTGAGCACCTGATAGGATAAGGAACAAGGAAAATATAGGGCATGTCCTGAGAAAACTTAAAACCCAGAGTGGTAAGTGTCATGTTAGGGAAACTATAGGGTACTAAAGAAAAGAACAGCCGATCTAATTTATCTTATCAAGCAATATATACTTTAATTGGAGAAAATAAGATAACGTATGAAATATTAGAGAAACCTGTAGAACAGATATGTAAAATTATGTAACAAACCAAGAGCCCACATTTTTAACAGACAACGTTGGTGACCAAGTGCTTTCATTTAATTAAATCTGCAATGCAATTTCTTTCATTATTATTTGTTATCTTTAGTTACCTACTGGGCACTCCACTTATATTCCACATTTTTAGAAACCATCCCTTCATTTCTTCTCTATTCCAGCCACTGAATTGTTTCTCCTCTTGTGTTAAGGAATGTCACCACTATCGATCTGCACAAGCTAGCAGCTTTAGAGTTACCCTTAGCCTGTCCCTCCAGTAACCAAATCACATATTTCTGTTATCTTCATTGCTTTTGATATCAGCTGCTTCTGTCTGTCCCAGTGTCTAACAAATACTTGTTATTTTAGTAGGCTGACTCCTTTGTGTGACGTAGGGTGGCCACCTTGATTGCATCTCTTCAGGAGATCCTTCACTGATGGTCATTAGCTTTCCACAGTGTGTCTAACAGTATAATCACTCAGGAAATATGTGATGAATAAAGAAATTAAATAAAGCTATTCAGGTTAGTACAGTTCTTCTTTATACCATTTGTGTTCTTGTATTGCTCAAAAACAGACAATAATGAGAAGTACTGAGAACCATTGAGTCACATTCTAATCCTAGAGGATTCAAAATCCGTGTGGAATAACTGAAAAACATAGAGGCTTTGGGTCCAGCTCAACTTGGATTTGAAACTCATCTTTGCCCCCTAGTAACCACTGTTGCCTTAGCTTTTAACAATACTTCTCATGCTTTAATTTCCTAATCAGTAAACTGGAAATAGTAAGACAAATCTCTTAGGATGGTGATTAAATTAGCCAGTATATGTAAAACCCTGCATAATATGTGTTTCCTTGTCTTCCTTTAGAATATGATCACATAGCTGTTGGAGAGCCATGTTTTAAACAAATTGATTTTATCTTTGGATATAGATAGAACAACCTCCCTTATTTGGAGAGTGGTAGTGATGGTGAAACTTTGATTCCTTATCCTCTCATTTTACTATGATTTTTCTCAGCCAATGAGCATTTATAACTCAGTTAAGGATAATAATAAGAAAAAAGACATTGTTAATATGATTATAAGGGTACAGTGGATCCTCATATTGTTAACAGATAGGGTGGACTTGGCAAACTTCTTATGCTACACTTGGGTGCCTCTAGGTCTGATGGAAGACCACTTTTCCTTTTATTTGACTACTCACTTTTTTTCCAAACCCTAAACTTTAAGCAACTGTCCCTCTTCTCTGACTGAACTCAAATAGCTAGCCCTGATCCTTCCAGACCCAAGATCTCAGAACCCATGCCTCCCTCAATACCCTCAATAAACTTGATCCTTCCTGGTCTTCCACTGCTCTTTGTTTTCACTTCCTCCTCTGAACTCACAGCCCTTAGTGCCTCTCCCTTCGTTCACAATCAGTCTTTCAGTGCTTGCTGACATTTCTTACACAGAACAGAGCTGTTACTTATCTTTTTTGTTGTTATTTAACGTTTCCTGTTTATGGCTTATTTTGCCAGTGTTAGTGTCAGCTCTTTTGGAACAGGAATACTACCTATATTGTACTTACTAGTTTGTCGAGACTTTAACACTGTTCTGATTTGTTGACTAATTGATAGATTGTCTAAAACAGCTATAAATGTTGGAGTGGCTCAGATTCCCTTGTGTCTTACAAGAATACTCTTAATAGATTCTTAATATTCCTAAAATATTTGTGTACACAGTAAAAATTCCAATTTATTTATAATATTTTCAATAGTAGACCCACCCACCCTTGCTGTTTCTTCCTTTCTTGTTATCAACATAATTACTGGGTATCTTTTATGAATTAGACATGATACCAAGAATTAAAAGACTGGAGAGGTAGCTTGAGTAATTTAAGGGACACTGAATTTAAGTGGCACCTTTAGCTAAAAAAACCCCTCATGTATGTATACAATCTGTCTCCTCCTTAGGTGACTGTAAGGCAGGTCAGAGTGCTGATAACTGTGGAGTGGCTAGGTATTAAGATACCACTTGGGGGTATTGGGGGTATTGTTCAGTGGCATGTCCCACCTACAGACTTTGATTCCCTGCCTTCTGGGCAAGTGTTCTTTGCACAGTGTTCCCTTGGCCGTCATGATAAGCACAGGAAAGGAACATTACATGGTGGGGGGAAAAAGCAAAACCGACTGATTCCTTCATGCTGTCCTATGGGATCGCTTTTGGGAAATGGGATACTCTATTTAACGGCCTGTAACTTACCCATCACAAGAACTTAAATGACTACATTTACTTTTCCTTTAGATAAGACTTCTATCTTGTATTTATTTCTAATTGTTTTAGCAAATGGAAACATCTTGCTATGCATGTTCTTGAAGGTTTTTGAAAATCCATAGCATTTAAACGTGCAGTAGAAACAGTCTAATTAAGATGAAGTAGCTGACAACTAAAGCATAGTGTGTTGAAATGAATTTTGCATATCAACGATTAATGAATATTAGAACTTGGTTATCATTCTACACAGGTTTTACAAATTAAAGAAATATATATTTAAGCCAAAGACTTTTGAAGGGTTTGGGAATAATTCTCATTTATGCATGTATGTGTTATTAAGCTCCTATTGTATTAAAACACTATCACTACACTTTGGAAGTGACAAAGTGAAGGAAATGAAAGCACTCCTCTCTTTCAATTCTTATACCCGCTTCATCAGCAAATCCTGATACAGGCCCCTTCTCACTTCTTTTCTATTCCCCCTACTGTTCTCCCCTCTTCGAAGTGATTCCTTGCAGTCTGTTTTCTGTACAGTAGTCAGTGTAAAGTTTCCTGATATTAAAAAGTAATAAGACATCTCATGAAATACAGAAACAGTTGTCATAGAAATACAAGAGATTATACAAGAAGATGTTTAAGCTTTAGAAATATGTGAGTATAAGAGTCATGTCCTGGTTGTAGGTATTCTGACACACTGTGTCATGAAATCTGTGAAAAATCATACATTTCAGAAATAATATTGAACATAACAAGCTTAAATGAAGCAAGTTAAAGTCAACTTAAAATTGCGTTCCTCAGTTGCAGTAGCTACATTTCGAGTGCTCCATAGCCATATGTAGCTAGTTGCTACTATATCGGATGCTACAGATATAAGCCATTGCCATCATCACAGAACACACTATATCACAGTCCTAGAGAGTCTTTATCAAGGAACAGGAATCAAGATAAACAACAAAAGAACAAAGTTTGGTAATGAGGCTAAGCAAGGTAAATCTAGACAAGGAATTTACGTACTGAGCAAGAGACACAACTGGACGAATGGAATTTACTCCTTTGTCAAAGGCTTCCTGAAGCCCTGCAAGGAATTACATAATTACTGGTATCTGTACCTGTGTTAAATGTGTAGCATATCCCATCATGTGATAAATGTGCTAAATGGTTTGGGGGGATAGAAGGGGCCATTGAAAAGATTCCATGGAGAAAGGTTGCGATAACCTGGTTCATGAAGTATTATTACTAGAATGCATGTGGTGGTGGTTGGAATCTTGAATGCCTGTCTTCTTTTCTCATTTTGCTGCCCTTCCATACCATTGGAGATATAAAAGTATCCATTTTGATAAATAGCCATCGCACTCCTATAGGGCTTAGGTGTATTTCAGCATCTCTTTTTATGTATTAAGAGAATACAGTAAAAGGCAAATAACTGGTTTATTCAGACTGAGTCAGAAAACATAAAATCTCTAACCTTGAATTTCATTAAGTTGAATTATTTTGGATTCCTTAAGCAAATATGACTCAGATTGTACATGTAATGTGCATTGGAAACATTCGAAACATGTATATGGATACAATCCCAAATACATAGAATGGTGTTGATGTGCTTGCAGCACGGAGCCATTTTGGTTAGAGGATTATAATAGCAGCTTACTTATACCTTTGGTGAGATGGTATAAGCTAATGATGTAGCCGTTAATTTGAATTTAGCAGACATTTTAAATATAGGTTTCTCTTACAGAGACAAAAGTTGCAATTTAAAGCTCTTTGGTGGTCTAAAAACAGCTTAATTCTGTAGTAGCATGGTAATAAGTCCTAATCCAGCTTATGCAGTGATTGTAGTATGTCATGTTTGCAAGAGATTGCACAACTGCTTTCTCTGGTTTTTATGTTAATTTAAAAATATTAAACATAAAACCTTATAACATCTTCATGCTGAGATAAACTGTTCAATTTGACTTGTGCTCAAGCAGCAGCTGTCAGGAATTATCTTGTTCCTAGTGCTTTTTGCTATCACCTCGTGCCCTTTCCTGTTGGAGACACAGTGTGGGATGATAAAGCTCACCTTGTTAGGATTTATTGCTTAAGTAATACCTGTGGCAAGATGAACATTGGAAGCCTAGGGGTTGACTGCTGATTGAGTGATGTCATTCATTGTATCATTATTAACTTTATTTTTTAATTGGTCGAAGGGGACAAAGTAAAAATTGCCTATGAATCTTACCTGCATTTTGTGAGCATATTCGTTACTTCTTTTTGGGTGTCACTAACTCAAATATTTGACGAATTGCTTGTTGTCCACTTTAACTACTATTTTACAAATGAAAAGCAAACAGAATCTCTGTTTTCCTGACAGAGATAATTTCCACAATTTAGAAGTAGGGCTATTTCAAGATTAGTTACACAAGGGAAATGATTTTCCTGTTAATGACTGAGCAAACTGAAGGAAGTGTTGGTGTGGGCAGACCCAAATGGTTAATATTCCGAAAATCACTGCCACTTCACTTCTGAATGTATTACATTCTTTCATTTCGGAGGCTTTATTTAGAACGCTCAACTTTAGATCTGGATTCCTTGATTATGGATTAGCTAGTAAGTAGGGTAAGGAGAGCAGAGATGTATGGTAGGAGCAGAGTGCAAGGCTCACCTTGGCTAAACATTTGCTGCAGATGGCCCATCCTGAGCATAAGTCTCATGTAGGAAATTAACAATTGGATTATGATTAGAAATACATATATGAGGAGAGGTTTTTTTTACTTATGAAATGTATTTTTCCCTTCTACTCACTGCCATTTAATGCATATTCCCTCAAATTTGTAATTATATAAATATATAACTAGATAAGACTTTGAAGACTAGGTCGATGAAATTACAATATACCATTCATTTAGATTAATCAATTGTTAACATTTTACACATTTTTAAATATCTGTCTATGCAAATATATACTTATAAATATTTATTGTTATTAGTAGCCTTTTGTTTGAACCATGTAAGAATTAGTTGTAGACATCATGACCCTTCACATGTAAATAATTCAGTATGTGTCTCCAAAGAATAAGGTTATTCTCCTACATGACCGTAATAAAATTAGTATACTTAAGAAATTTAAGATTGATTCAAATTTATAGTCTTATATGGAATCCATATTCAGAGTTTCCCTATTATCCTTATAATGTCCTTTATAACTATTTTTTCCTCATCTAGGATCCAATGAAGAATCACACATTGTATTTTGTTTCAGTGTCTCTTTATTTTCCTTTAATCTAGATTTTATTTTTCTTTAGGACATTGACATTTTTGGAGATTGAGCCCAGTTATTTTGCAGAATATTTGTCTGCAAATATTGTTTCCTCATGACCAAGTTCAGATCGGGCATTTGTGGCAGGAGAACTACATTGGTGATTTGTGTCTTTGTCAGTGTATCACACTGGGAAATACACATCATGTGTCCTGTTACTGTTTATATTAAGTTTGATCACCTGGGTAAATTGATGTCTACCAAATTTCTCCATTAAGGTACCATTTTTTTGTTTTTTTGCAGTTAGGGCTGCATGTAATGAATTTTCGGCCTTCTGTGTGAAAAACATTGAGCTTGCTCAGGTCTTATGATTAAGAATGAGTCATTGCTTGCAGTAGTATTGTATGGAGGTAGAGGAGGGGGTGTTACTCAATAATTAGACCCACAAGTCACCGTCCATTTTATTTTAAGGAAAATATTGATTGATTGAGATTAATATTTTATTGTTCTCTCTGCTAAGGATCAGATTTATAGATAAGCAAGTATCTTCATATTTCAGAATTTTCCATTTAAGTTTTAGAAAGGCTTATACTTGGTGGTGGTGGGGGGAATATTTTTGGACAAAATAAGGCATTTTTTTGATCACCATTTTTCTGTTGCTTTAGTTGAATACAAATAGACAGTTAAAAATATAAATACGTCTCCTTTGTAAGGTTTTTTTTTACTTCAAAGCATTAAACCATGATATTAATACAGCCATGTGGCTTTAGAGAGAGATCACGGCCTTTTGGTCTTTATGTGCCTTTTTTAGTCCATGAAGAAGACACCTGAATTCCTACTTATGATATATGCACTTATCATGTCATCATTCTTCCTGTGTGAAAATCATATAAACACCTGAAGTTAGCCATTTGACTTATCTGCAAGGGAAAATTTATAGTGGTTGTAATCATGGTAATAACAAGTATGATATTTTGTATTTATTAAGTACACAAAGAATCATTTGCAGTGTTTAAGTGGTCCACAGCCAGTTCATATCCGTGGCATAATGAAAGGTGCTTCAGGCTGTCGAAGACCAGGAGTCTCTGCTTTGCCACTTTGTACCAGCGTCAATCTACCAGTGCCACTTTCTACCAGTAAACGCAAAACTCTTAACCTTGTTGAACCTCATTATGTAGAATGGAACTAAAGCTGTAAGGGTCAAGTGATGCTACATTATGTTGTAAAGGTGGCATTCTATCAAAATTGTGCCATCTAAATGTCCTCAGCTGTTCAGGGACTGTAATTTGTTCCTCTTTTGTGTCCATATGTGGTAGGCACCTCGTTAGGGAAACGTTTCGAGGTTGTCCTAGAGCGATATTACTCCTTTCGGGTTTCTTTCTGTTAATTCTTTGTTTATGTCACAAGTGCAGGTAGCGTTTATCCTGATGGTTCGTCTTGGTTCATCTTCTCTCTTCTTCCTGGTTAGACTCTGGCCCACATTAGGCAGTTAGTAAACGTTTGTGGAATGAGTAAGTAAATGGACACTGTTTCATTTATAAACATAATAGGTTGTCCTAGAGCGATATTACTCCTTTCGGGTTTCTTTCTGTTAATTCTTTGTTTATGTCACAAGTGCAGGTAGCGTTTATCCTGATGGTTCGTCTTGGTTCATCTTCTCTCTTCTTCCTGGTTAGACTCTGGCCCACATTAGGCATTTAGTAAACGTTTGTGGAATGAGTAAGTAAATGGACACTGTTTCATTTATAAACATAATAGGTAAGCTTTCAGTTCCTTTTTTTCCCAAAGATAAGGAATCAGCTTTCTTCTTCTTCTCTTTTATATTTATTTTTTATATAAGGAGTTTTATAGATCATACGTTGCTGGATTATACATCTGGTGCCATTAGCAGTCCAGTAATGGAGAATAAAAAAAAATAAAATAACAATAAGAAAACCACGAATATTGCCAAACAGTTAAGAAAAAGGGAGAGGTGGCAGATAGGGACAGTGAGAAAACATGCCAAGAGAAAAAGACCACACTCAATAAGTCTGTTGCATAAATCAAAAGGGTTTATGTCATAACATGAACATGTGCCATTCCTGCTCGTATATTGAATTTCAGTAGTTGGTTGCATAAAGAAGTAAAGTGTAATGAAACTGGCAAGCAAAGTATTCCCCAGTCAGCCTTATCTTTGTTCCATTTGTCCTTCAGATAGAGCTTTTCTTGCCTTTTTCAATAAAATCCATCCGGCTTTTTTTTTTTTTTTTTCTTTTTCTTTTTGCATCTCTCAGTAACTGAGCTGAGAAGACCAATGAGATTCAGGGCTTTTATAGTTCTTAGCAGCTGCTTTTTAAGAGATCAAAACTTAGAATGCTGCTACATGGTATTAAGGCTTAACTATTGATGTGTCCCTATAGGGGATATGTTTTTTGGGGGGGTAGGAAGAGGGAAAGGGGGAGGAAGGCGAAGGATGACCACTTCACACATACTTGGGACAGTAAACTTTAATCTCCTTGTTTCCTAGGATCCTCTTTGCAAGCTCAGTGCTGAACCTGACTGAACTGACTGCCCTTCGGCCTGACCTTGGGAAGTTGAAAAAGATTCTGTACTTCCATGAGAACCAATTGGTATATCCTGTCAAGAAATGTCAGGAGAGGGATTTTCAGTATGGATACAACCAAATTCTCTCATGGTAGGTATGGATTGTATCATTATATGTAGTCCTTTGCTAAAAGATTTCGCTTTTAAATCTGAAGACCTACTGTACACTTATTTAGAAAACATCTTGAAATAGGTGCATAAGTGTAAACATACCTTCCATGGTAGTAATTGCTTGTGCCTTTGCCGTATATATATATACATATACGTATACGTATACGTATACGTATATACACACACAGCTAATCCTCTTATAAAATACACATATGTAACAATCTAATGATGTATGTTGAACTAGTTATCTATTTTCTACAACAATAAAAATAGAATCAAAGTGTCCACAAGGCGCCATCTTTACCCCTTGATTCCATCCTGTATTGTAGAAGGGGTACTTTTAGAAAAGAGCAGTTAATCAATTCTCATCCATTCTCATTTACCAACCACTTTCAATATATCCAGCTGAAATCAAAATAGAAATTTATAGAGGAATAAGTAATAGACCAAGGGGTTTTTGTCTTTTTTTTTTTTTAACTGTTTGTAAGAGAAAACTATGGGAAATGAATCTTTAGGTGGTTGGTTTTTTTTTTTTTTCCCCTCATTGAGTCTTCTGAAATCGCACAGCCTTAAAATACCATGACATTTCAAAGGTGATGGTCCTTCTCTGTTGTTACTTCCACAAAGTGTATCTCTTGAAGCTTAGTTAATGAAAGAAGTTAATAACAACTCTGAAATGGCTTTGCTGGTGCATCCTATTCACATAACTGCAACAATCAAATAGAATCAATTTGGCAGTGATAGGGTACATCCTACCTTTTTTAATAGTTCTTAGCAATTGGGATTCATGATGTGTTTAAACAGACTCCCAACTCCTACAGCATATTCCATAGTTTAGTTGACATAGAAAAACAACTCTATGGTAATATTTCCGTGTTTCGAGCATTTCGTAAATGTTTTCCTGCAATCATTTTTACAAGCTGCTTCAATCGTGAAGTGGCAGTGCTATCAAAATAGAGTGGAACTTCTTCACGTCAAATGTCTCATAAAAAAAGCAACCGTGTTGAAATTTCATAATAAAATTAAAATACTTTATTTTATCTTGAAACAGAGAAGGGGAATATGTTTTAAAAACAAAAATAAAATCATTCTGTGCCTTATCAATATGGAAAACATTTGTAATATTCTTTTGATTTCTTGAATTAGCATCATTCTTTTCCTCAAATAGTGTGTGTTTATTACCCCTGAGAAATAACTGGGGAAAAAAATTAAGTCTATTTTTCCCTTTATGGGTGGCTTTAAAGTTAATGGAAGTTACACCCACTCATATCAGAGAGGAAATGCATGAAAAGAATATTTCTGTAGACCGTCTTGGATATTTAATTTAGCGGAGACTAAATTTTTTTAGGAATGTAAGTAGTTAGGTTGCATGCCCTAGGAGGGCAGATGTCTATAAAAAATTTCAGCTCACTACCCCTCATCTCTCTGTTTTATAAAAGATTGTGTTTGGTCGAAAGGAATGAGACTATAAGGCTTCCAACATGATTTTCCGGCATTGCTCTTCTTAAGAGGGTAAACCGATCAACAAGCTCGGAGAGAAAGAAGGGGAGTCGATCATCGGTTGGCCTCTTAATGAGAAAAAAATGGTTCACAGTTGTCCAGAGGAAAAATAAGAGTGTCAGGAAGCAGTCCTGTTTCAGATTCTCTTCGAAAAGTATGACTCTTGCTTCCTCAAATGTTTCTTTAGTTTTCTTGCTGACTTCTGCTTTTGTTGGCACTGTCGGATTTCTTTCTTGACCATGTGGCAGTTAAGGACTTTAGAGGTGACTGACATAAGCACTCACCTTAAATAGAGGTTTCACTAGCCCTCTGACTTATGAACACGTGTCGTAACAGTATATTATGACCTGTGGGTCGCTATTACAATATGTGACATATGGTGAAAACAGACTAGCTGTAAAACATCCTTCAACTTTTGGTATATTATTATATTGGCTTCCTTATTGCTTGGTGTTGTGTCAGCACTTCTGTGACATTCTTTTGTGTTATCCGTGCTGTTATCACCCCTACCCCCAAATTTCCACTAGGTTGCAACTAAAAAAAAAAAAAAACTTGTATGGAAAAGCAGTTTTGCAGGGGAGGCATAAAGGTGGCAGTTCAACATGCCTTTTGTAGGTTTTTTTGTTCCGCTGTGTATTAATAATAGGAACTTTGGCTGTCCTCAGTAAACGAAGGATTTGCTTTGATATTCCTATTCTGTAAGCTCTGCTTATTCATTTGTGTTTTGCCATCTTGCGGACTTTTTAGTTTTCTTGATCTGTCATTTTTAGGGTGAAATAAAATTAACTGTTGTTTGAACTTATATAGCTTCTCACTAAAACGTTTGTATGCATTTTGCTGAGATCCCATGACACCGAGACCCTAAATCATTGCCTAAGGCAAAAATATTTGCTTAAATCAAAACAATTATTTATTAAATCAGTTTTTTGACTCATAAAGGGAACATACTCCATATTCAGGTTTTATCCAGCTTGCCCATGGTTATCATTCGTGTTCATTGGTTTTCAATAAAATGTTATGGGCTGTTTTGAACACTACTGACATAGTTATGACACCTAAAATTTGTTTTCACATTTCCTTATAATAATGTATTTTAGATTATTTTTATTTAAAAAATATTAAAGGGAGGAACGCAATATATCCATCAAAAGTAATAGCTAAAATTATATTTATTTCATGTACTTATGAAGGTCCATGGTACTGTGGTCCTTCTTCTTTGGCCACCCCAAATATACTATAATAGTGAAATAAGTTGTTTGTAGAGATATCCCATATAATTCTTCCTGTACAGTTCCAGAGCTTTAAAAAACCTAATGGTTTTTTGAAGCAAGGACTAAACACGAAATAGACTTTAACCACGTGTTTGAAGGTATGCTCTTGTGGGAAGTAGCTTTATCTGAACTCATCTCCTTGAAGGTAGTGAAAGGGATTGGCAGATGTTCTCTTCAGTGTAGTATGGTGTAAAACGACGTATATCACTGACATAGAAACCCAACGTGGGTATTTGGGCCACAACGGAAAAGGTCCTGCTGTACTGACTGTTGATGTTATAGAAAGTCCTGGCATTGCAGAAAAATAAACTTTGTTTGGAGCCTCATAAGATCCCAATAAATTATTTGATTCCTCTCCTGCCTTTCTTTCCTGATGCCAGAAATCAAACTTACCACGATACAATGCTAATGAAACTAATTCTCTATTAGAGGCATTTTAGTAAATACTGTGGGAAGTGCTGAGTTCTTTGCAAGCCCAAGGACAGTATAAACTCTGATTAACACAGAGGACTTAGGCTTATGAAAAATAGCTGTGAGTGAGTGTGGGTTCATCATTTGCATTTATCCTTTCCCTTTACAGCCTGGTGGCTGATGTGGTGGTATTCAACTCGGTTTTTAACATGGAGTCATTTCTCACCTCTATTGGAAAATTTATGAAGCTGATTCCTGATCACAGACCCAAGGATCTGGAAAGCATCATCAGACCCAAGTGCCAAGTTATTTACTTTCCCATCAGGTTTCCTGATGTGAGCAGGTCAGTATGTTTGACTCTGTTTTCAATATTGTATCATACTTTATTCACCAAATGTATAGAAATTGGTGGTGTTCTTGCCAATTTTAACTTTTCAGCGTAAGCATGGTTAATTGGAGAATCGAATTCTATTTCACCATGCTGTGATTTACAAACATTTTAAATAATCATGTGTCCAACCTATCACTGAATGGTTAGTTCTGATATTGAGTTCGTCCTTTCTTTTCTGTTATTTATTGCTGTCCCAAAGCAAGCTGCTTTGGCTTTTTAACACTTACTGTTTTGTTTCTTTATTTGTTGTTTTGTTGCAGAAGTCATTCATTGTTAAGCATGTTTCTCAGCCTTTGCATTCAGCTTATGCCCATGGGCTTATATGTATATAGCAAACTGTTCTAAGTAAATCAGTGTTAAATTGCACTGCTTGGGTTACTTTCATTTCCCATGCTATTTCCTTCTATTTTTTTCCTTTTTCCATTTTTTTTTATTATTTATATTATCTTAATAAAGAGTTAGGTCTTCTATTTTAGGTTGCAAATACACTTAATTGCCATTTCTCTTTCTCTGTTACTAAGGACATTTTTTATTACCCCTGTTGCTAGGCCCACCCTGAATTAGCAGTGGATGATGTGGCTCAAAGGGAACATTCTCAAATTCCTTTTCACTTCTGATTAAACCTAGCAAAACGGTTTTTATTACCACTAGGAATATTTCTCCCGTGTGAACAGAAAGTTTACTTCAGTGGGACTCATCCTAGCTGGGGATGCTGCTGTTTGTAACTGACGATGTCCTTAAAAAAGAGTTCAGGGACAGCTGTTTGTTCCCCATCCCTGAAATGAAATCAGGAAACAATTTAATGTCTGCACATTATGCAGGAGGTCAGCATTATTTTCTGTATTCTAGATTTAGATTTTGCTGTGGGATCAGTAGTCCTCATCAGCACTCTGAATGCTGATTTATTTCAGGATTTTACTAGTTAATATTTCATTGAAGAAGAATCTGCCTAATACCAAGTCAAGTTAGTGAGTCATAAAATTTAAGTTCTACAACCTTGCCCAATTTTTACTTTATGGAGTTCAGAAAACAGAGGCCCAGGGAAGCAGGAGACTGGCTTGCACTCACACTGCTGATGATTGTCACACACTGGATTAAAGTTTAGACCCTATGACTTTTGATCCAGTTTTATGTTTACTGGTCATACTTCCTATCAGCAAAACATTGTCATATGTCAAAAACATTTAATCATTTATGTGCAGTTTTGACAACTATCAGGCTAAGTGACACTAAGATCAAATTCGATTTTCAGTTACACATGTGTATGTATAAATATGTATATGCATATATAGTTGTTGTATTTGTATATTTATATATATAATATGTGGGATGAGAGAATTTCAACTTTTGGAAAATATAATTGTTACACTTTAAGATCTATGATGAGCTAAAACACAGTTTATGTTTTAGTCCACATTTTTAAAATATGAACCTTATTTTTTGATACATTTTTAAGTTTTTCATATAATATATACTCAAAATGTACATCTTTAAGTGAGTACATAATTATACTACATCTTAATTATTACCACTATAGAATTCCAAATAAATAATGTATTTTAAAATTCATTTGCATCTGATATATTCCTACAACATCATATACTTAATACACCTGTGGCAATTGAATAGTTTATTAATTTGGACTATATTACCATAAATAAATCTAGCTAAATGGAAGAAGGTTAAGAAATATTGTGGCCAAGATAACATTCATAAGCAAGGTCTTAGCCCAGAGTATTATTTGAATTATTTTCAAATGGTAATTTGCTTTATCCACCCCAAACTCATATAGTGTAAGTAAGTGATTATTTGCATGAATGACAATCATTCTAATGCCTGCAGTCTTAAAAGAGTATTATTTTGTTGAGATGTTGAAAAATATTTAGTAATTCCAAAGGCAACATAACCAAGATGATGGAAGAAGAAAAAACTTATGAATGCTCTTATCTCTGTCCCTATACAAATATTTTTTGGTCATGGCAAAAATAAATTTAAGTAAAAACAAAGTGGAAGATACAATTAAATTATTAATACAGTGTGCTATGATAGTGTATACTCTAATGGATATTCATCAGAGAAAGGGAAGAGCCATATTTCAGCAAAAAATATGAGGATTTATAAAGTTGATAACAGTTATAGTTCAGAGCACATCAGTCACATAGGACTTCACAAGGATTGGCTTTGTGGCAACAGCTCTTACCTGTTGCCCTGCTCACCCCTCACTGCCTCATTCTCAAAGACCAGAAAAATAGTAGCAAGAAAGAATATCTCTTGAAACTATCGTTATATGTGTTAAGCACCTGGGGATGGGAAAGCTCTTAAACACTGTAGACATACATACATACATTGTGTTTGGGTCTTGACTGTCCCTTGCTAGCTCTGCAACCTATGCAAGTATAATGACCCTGAGCCTAGGTTCTTTAATGATTATGATTATTACATTTACATCATCACCTCATAGGCATTGTGTAGTGACTAAAGGAAATAATGCATACATGAAATGCCTAGCATAGTGCCTGGTATGTAATAGCCCCCCAGTAAAGACTAATTCATCTTATTAATTAACCCACTCCCATTGTTATGTAACATAGCACATTTATTGCCACCTGAATATAAAGGACTGACTTCCTCTCTGCCCTCTCTTAATTAGCATATGAAAACAGAAAAATTCTGCCAAAGGAGCAGTCTCATATAAATAGAGAGATTCATTTATTATTCTCTTTATCATCCTGACTCAGTCTTTGGGCCTCATAAGACCCTACCATCCATTGATGGGGCCAGTTCCTTACTTTGAGATGCTCTTCTTGTGCCAATTTTCCTCTTTCTTCCTTGAGCTTAACCTCCATATTTGGTCATCATACCTGCTGTCTTGCAGATACTCTCAATTTGTTTGTACTTTTCCCTTAATTTGATTAGAAGAACATCCAAGAACATACTTATTAGTCTACTCTCAGTTCATATGGTCCCTGAGAGCTGCCTGGCAAACAGACCACATTTTTTATCCTATAGATAACTAATCATGCATTTTTCTTTCTTTGTAAACTGCTGATTCCAAATATCCTATCTTCATTCTCAGATCATGACTGAGAAAATAGAAACAATCGTCAGAGAATTTATATATGCTGCCACCACTGCGTCTGCCCATCCATGTGTTCCTGGGTGCATATTCTCCCTCTTCGCACCTGTTGTGTGTGTGTGTGTGTGTGTGTGTGTGTGTGTGTGTGTTTGTTTTAGTTTTTTTAATGGTCATTTATTTTTGAGAGAGAGAGCCAGTGCATGAGTAAGGGAGGGGCAGAATAAGAGGGAGACACAGAATCCGAAGCAGACTCCAGGCTCCGAGCCGTCAGCACAGAGCCCGATGTGGGGCTTGAACTCACAAACTGTGAGATCATGACCAAAGCTGACGTTGGACGCTTAGCCAACTGAGCCACCCAGGTGTCTTAATTCACACCTGTTAATAAGGACGAACTGACGTTGCTTCTGTGTAAGGGTTTTGCCCCCACTTTTGCCAGAGCTCATCCTTCTTGCATACATAAGACTACTATCCTAGCAATGTGTCCTTTGTTCTGCATCATCAGTTCTCCTGTCTTCTGGATCATTACTGTTAGCATAAGAGAAGTGTTATTAGTTTTACATCTTAAAAAAAAAATCCTTTCTTGATTCCACTTCTCCCTTCAGAAACTGCCTGTTTTCTTTCTTTCTGTTAGTAGTGAAACCTCCTGAAAGAGTTGTTTATACTTGCTGCTAATTTTATTCCTACTGTTCTCTCTTATAGCTACTCCACTGAAATTGCTTTTGTCGAGGTTACCAATGACTTCCATGCCTCTCTAAATCCTGTGGTCAATTCTCAGCGCTCATCTTACTTGACACAGGAGCAGTGTTTGATACACTATGACACATTCTTCAGTTGACTGCTAGGACACACAGGTTGCTACTTCTCAGGCTTCTTGCTGGTTTCTCATCATTACCCTGGCTTTGAACTTCAGACTGGCTATTGGCACTCTTAACACTTAAGGGGCTGGTGGAAGAACAGCCCAGGATTGAAGAGAGGAGAAAAAAGGGTCAGAAGGTCAACATTGAAAGAATTATCCTCTGGAGCAAAGGGAAGAAGACTTTAAGGAGATGGTCAGTACTGAATTCAGAGGACTAAGGTTAAATAAAGTGATGACTAAAACATATCCTTGAATTTGACAGTTAAAAGGTCAGTGGTACCCCTATCCTGCCTTCTGTTAACTCACAAAAAAGTTTCCTATGTTCTTTCTGACAGCCAGAGAAAGTTAGGCTCCAAATCTGGTTGAGATCTCTCTCCTTTCCTCTTTGTCTCTGTCTGTCTGTCTGTCTGTCTCTCTCTCTCTCTCTCTCTCTCTCTCACACACACACACACACACACACACACACACACACACACACACACGGATCCTGCTCCTTCTGGATGGAAGCACCAAGGTTCAGAGAAGTTAAGTGTCTCCTGGTAGCCACACAGCCAGATAGGGACAGAGCAAGAACTGGAACTCATATCTCACAATCTCCATCCCATGCTTGGCCCACCACTTATTGTGAATGCAATTTCAGAGGTCTTGATTATCTGATTTCTCAGCTGACAGCAGATTAGCAGCATCAAATTGGGGGTGCGATAAAGGCAGGCTCACTGACAGCAGTAAAAAGTGACAGCTGACTGACAGCTCGACAACAAGGGAGGAGAGAGATAAACTATTTAAAAAAATATATGAGAAGTGAAAAAGCATAGCAGTCTGAAGCCATTCTATGGCAGGGCAGGCAACTCTGCACATTGAAGAACCCTGCAGACATTTCTCCATGATTGTACGGCTTGTACATCAAAAGGAGGGCTGTGATTTATTAAAAGAGATTAAATGGTAGCCAGTAAATTCTGGTTAAGAATGTAGGGAAATGCATAACCCACTTTTGGCAGAAATGATAAATAACAGCAAATGAAGTTAAGCATCATGCCTTACTCTAGGATGTACACGAGCCGTATTCACCTCAAGGAAGATAGTAAACATCTGAACCTTCATATGCAGTTTTAACATCTGTAAGCTTAGGTCACCAGAGAATATTTCAGTGAGCTATCTTTTTTAGATCTTCCTGATGGAGGCTTTTTATGGACAAGATCTCCCTTTGGTGTCAGGGTGGGAGTGTATACACTCCCCCTTCGGTATTGAAGACATCCAGGCCTGTCAGATGATCAGTGGGCAACAAAACAAATTTTGCAATATTAATACCATGCTTTAGCCTGTATGGGCTGCTGTACCAGAATACCATAGACTGGGTAGCTAATGAAAAACAGGGATTTATTTCGCATAGTTCTGGAGCCTGGCAAGTCCAAGATTAAGGCCCTGGTAGATTTGGTGTCTGTTGAAGGTCTGTTTTCTGTGTTTGTGCAGTGTTCTCACATGATGGAAGAAGGAACTAGGGAGCTCTCTGGAGTCTCTTTTGTAAAAGCACTCATCCCATCAGTGAAGGAGTCACCCTCGTGATGCCCAAAGGCTTCACCTCCTAATACCATCATGTTGTGGACCAGGGTAGGATTTAAACATAGGAATTTTGAGGGAGTAGAAATATGCATCCTGTCCCATGCCAGAAGATAAATAGGATCTCAAGACTTGATGACATGAGACTCATGACTGGGAAGCCAATTCTGTGTTAGAGGATATAGATTAGATTGAAAACTAAGGAAATTTCACTGTTTATATCAAGAAGGCAAATCTCACGTAGAACTCCATGGATGTGCGATGCAAAGAATAAAAGAAGCAATCCTGCAGCCAACTGAGCTGGACATTGGCTAGAAGAAGCCAGTATTTTCTTTCTCTAAATCAGGTAGCTGCCATACAGGCAAGGCCTCATACAACTAGGAGATTTACATAGCCAGGCCTTTGTGTCAGTCTTGGTCTAATGAAATCAGAACATCTGAAGAATTGGTAACTTGCTTTCTGGCAATGTCATCTTTAGAAGGTAGAGCTAACCATAACAGTTAACCTTAGTGATTCTTATTTTAGCCCTGCATTGTGGCTAAGCCTATTATGCGTATTTTAGCATTTTATTCTTCCAAAAATTCTAAAAGCTATTTTCCATTTATAGTTTGAAGTAACTTAGCCGTAGAGAATGTAAATAACTTTATGCCTACAGTCATACAGATAGTAAAGGTAGAACAAGAAATCAGTCATTTTTAATCCATGTTAGAACCCAAATTCTTTTTCTTTAATTCATTATTTCTATATTGCATGTCCCCCAAAACGAGGTTCTGGTCCCTGATACTTGACCCTGACCACTGAAGAACAAATGATTTATACAAGTGAATTGACAGAAATATCGAATAAAAGGGACCATGTCATGGTAATGTTATAAAAGAAAGGACTCAAGACTTTAGAAAGCCGACTTTTAAAAGGTAGAAGTTTTAAAAAGGAGGATACTGAAGAGGAATGAGAAATTTAAAATAGAATTCTGATGGTAAAATTTAAGATGGGCCTAAAGAAGCGGAATAGAAAGAATACGTCAGAGATACAGCTGTGGGCTTAGACCGTTATTTTGTGTATCTGAATCCTTTTTTTTTTTTTTTTTCTATTCGTATTTACGTCTCATTTATCCAAACTCTCTTCCCTTACAAGTAATTGTATAGCTTGACACTTGTGTTACATAGGGTAGTGCCTGCTGCATCACATTAGATATTTAGGATGGAGTTGACTGCATCAGCCTATCATCACACTTCTTCCAGCTGCCCCCTGCAAGATTTGGTACTGAGGGACTGTTCATGATTTTCATAGAACGAGATCATCCCCACTCTCAACAAATTGAATCACAGAAGAGTGTGTTGTAGAAATACAGTGAATTACAAAGCAGCATTTCCTATTCTTGAAAAAGATCAGGCCTGCTCAAGGAATTCCCTCAGGGACCATGAGTAAGGAATATCAAAGTGGCTATCATCTGCTTCAAGTAACATAAGGGTGGAGTAAAGGTGAAGAGAGATAAATGCTGGAGACTGTCAAGTCCTGATACTTGTATGTATTTATTACTTGCTTACCTTCTGAGTCCCATTATATTGTGAAAAAGTTTACATTTTTTTTTTATTATACTTGCCCATAATTGTTCTAAAAGACCAAGTTTATGTGTTTCCAGCGGAGACCACACACACAAAAAAAATCATCCAAATTTAATGAAGAGATGAATGGATGGTATTTCTTTAGGAATTGAAGGTTGGACTTGGAAGCAAATTGAAGGCTGTATACTTTACATTGAAAAATAGGAGCTGTATTTGGGGTTCAGGTCCCATTTAGGGACCATAGAGAATATCATATCAATCTTGTTACGATCCGTAGAGAAGAATTTCATATGCTTCTGTAATCATTTCATTACCTATTCTAATTTTCCACTGTATTGGATTGCCAGAGTTGCCAGAATAAACAATAGTAGATTTTACCTGTGAATTTACTCATTTCATAGTAGCCTTTGCATTCTGGGGACAGGGGTTATATAAATAGCTTTCCTCCTCCTACATTTTTGACAGCGAAGGAAAGAGAAAAACAACGTCGGTCATTTGGAGTAATCTCAGTTATTGAAACCTTAAGAATTTCTCTCCATGTTTCTCTCCACCTTTTCCATGTAGCTGAATGGGAAGCCAAAACAGAGGTCTGTGGACTTCACGTAACTATTTTAGAAACAAAAATGGAGAATTTTAGAAACAGTGTGAAAACTTTAAATGAAAACTCTCAGGCTGTGCAAACAAAGGCGAGGAGCCTAAGGGCTTTTTGAAGAATTCTTATTAAAGAAAACACTATTTTACATTGCAAAGCAGATGTGTCACAAAACAACAGCAGATCTGTAATTTGAGAATTTGTGGATTGATAGGACAGAAGGCAGCCCTCGTGGCTCCCCATAGAAAACTGTTTTCTGCAGTCAAGAGTCCTGCTTTTGGGGGGCAGGAGTTGCCAGAAAGCACCTTAATCTTCGCACCGTATTAGGTCATGTTTCTCAGATGTTTTTGATGAAGTATTAGTTCAACATATTGTTAAAACTACCGCCTTTGCTCCGTTAGGTAACGAAATGGGTCTGTCTTCTTGAATATTAACGTAGGCTTGAAGTAGAAGAAGAAAAGTTTTGCTTTTACAAATTTAAACATATCCATATTTGCTAACAATTATTTTGGCTCTTCAAAATGAATGCAAAAATGTGTTTCGTTTGAATGTCATTTAAAAAAATTTTTATAGAATCACTGTACTAAAAAAAAATTTTTGATAAATCCAATGTTTAACACCACTCACTTTCACGAAATCTCCTTTATATCTAATGCAAATCTTTCATGCTGTGTTATATTCTAACCATCTTCCTCTTACTATTCTTGTGAAGAAAAGAATTTGGTTTCAGCATGTATATACAATTCCTTTGTTGGCCTGAAGTTACAAAGAACAAACTCTTGCTTACTCAAAGTGTATTTTTAATGAAATTATTATTCATGTTAATGCCTAATTACTGCCATTAGATTTCTGCTGTCTAGTTTATGCAATAACAATAACCCCACCCAAAAGAAGTCCTCCAAATTCAGCAGCAGCAGCAGCAGCAACAGAAGCTATCCTTTCATAAGATGATTTAACCCTGTTCTCAAGTATAGACAATGTTTGGCTTCATTGTACATCAAAGAGTTGATGTACTTTTTTTTTTTTTAAATTTCCTCTTTGTCCTGTCCGAAGAAATCTGGGAGGTAAGAAGCAAAGGCCACAGATCAAAGGGTGGAGAAATGACTAAACATCAGAGAACTTGCTCAGCTAGAGGCTGCATCATCCCTCCAAAAGGAGTCGTGGAACAGGGCTGCTAAAAAATGGGGATGAATGCCATGCAACAAACCCAAACCATAGTTGAGGGAAGTTCAGCAAAAGGTCCACTTAGGATCTCTTCCCCTCAATGGGCTCAGAGGCCATCCCTGAACTTCCTGTAGCATAATGAGTGATCATCAGTGTAGATCCATCCAGGCAAGAACAATTTATGTTATATACTCCATTCATTACATGAGGGTTATATACAATTCATGTTAGAAAGATTTCAAATAAATTGCTTTGATGTTTAAAGGGTCAAGTTTTGGTTCTCTTCCTCAAAAACATATTCAAATCATTCCATCGGGGGTAACACTGCATAAAAAGTGGGAGTCAGCAGGGTGGTGTGCAGTGATTCTGGTTTGTCTGATACCACGCACTACTGCTCAGCCCAGAGCAAATCACTTAACCTCTCGGAACTTCAGTTTTTTCCGTCTGTAAAATGGTAATCGAAATAGTACCTACCTCTTCGACTTACTATGCCAGTTGAGATCATTATTACAGTGTGCTGAACTGAGCCCCGTGCCATCATCCTCGTAAATGTTAGTCACATGCTCATGATTTTATTTGTACTCCCATCGTCACCATTTTGGTTATCGGTTGACAGGCTTTTTGATGACCTCACCCATTCAGTATGATTCCCGCCTCAAAAGTAAGGGGAAACAAAATTTTGAAAACCCTAACAGTTTTATAGAATACATGAGGATCTGAAGCTTACCAGTTCAAATAAGGGTGAGGACTGTCTTATATCCTATCAATCCACAGAACCGCAGTGCATGAGAGGGCATAATTCAGCAGTGCATGCAAGAGAAAGGCACACGGGCCGTTTCCACATCTGCCGGGCACCTGTGATACGTACGCATTCCTTGTGGTGCTGGAGTGTGGTGGGTGATTGGTACAGAAGTCATTTTCGTTGTTCAGTGTTCTTTTGAAGACTGCTGGGGAGTGTTTTAGAAAGTTTTCCATTAAAAAAATAAACTATTTGGAATGTACCATTCAGCAGTAAACTGCCAGAATGATCTCTGAGACAGAATGTCTTATTCCCACAGAAATTCCAGATAAAAGACTTTATAGAAAATTCTTTAAAAAATATGTTTCGAAGTAATTGGATGCAAGAAAATAAATTTAATTCTTTGAGGTTTATTCATGTCTTTTTCACCCAACATTTATTAAAAGCTTGCTATATTTGTATGATAAATAGAAGGTATTCTAAGATATAAGGATATATAAGACAGGATTCTTAATCACAAGAGCTTTGTAAAAGTGATAGGTGTAATCAGGTATTTTTAGGTTTAAGACAGAAAGGACAACACAGATGCTTTTTGTGGCATTTAATCTGGGCGTTAAAGACAGTGACTAAGTTTTGGGTATAATAATAATGGCGATCACCTATCAAGTGCCTTTTCTGGGCATGCACTTTATGTATGTTACTTCTAATCTTTACCAAAACCCTGCAAGCGCGGTACTATTATCCTCATTTTACAAGTGGGGAATGTGAGGTTCAGAAGGTTAAGCTTGCCTGCAATTGTACAGCTCCTGAAACTATCTGGCTTCAATATGCTGCTTCCGTTAATGCCATGTTATTTCTTACTATGAGGGAAAGGAGGGTGGGTTAGAGTAAGTGTAAGCACACATTATGGAGAGAGAATAGTTACAACCAGATTTATGGCAGTGAACGATCATTGGGCCTAGAAGAGATTAATTACCTTTGACGCAATTGAGCGAACATGTAGCAAGATTGGAGATGGAAATTAAGGCTGAAGAATTTGGACTTTAGCCTATAGTCATTTGGGAGCCACTGTTAGAGCATGGAATACGGAAGTTAGTAATATTGATGAGAAAGGAAAGAGGAGGCAGAAAAACAAGTTTTGCAAAAATACTAGCCGAGGTTGTTGAAGACTTGAGCTAGGGAAGTAGCATACAGATGAGAAGGAGGAAATACACATAAATATTCTGATTGTCGACTTGGCAAATTGACGTGGCACCTTAGTGGATGGAGAAATGGTCTTAGATGATTTTGAAATGTTAATTATAGTGACCGGGAGAATATCTGTCCTATTGGGATTGAGACATAGATTTGCTTGTGTGAAGGTGGTGAATTTGGAGTTTTATACGTTGAGTCTGAGATGTTGGCAGGTCATTTAGGGGGAGCCGACCAGCAAGAAGTGTCTGCTCTTACCCCAGTGTCAGCATTTGGAACTTTGTGTGATTTGTTATAGTGACCTGCATTTCTAGACATTTTGGTTGGATTTGCTCCTTCCTTTGAGATGCTCGACAAAGCCTCAAATTTAGTTTTGCCAGGAAAATCCAAGATATCTGTTTCTTGTCATTTGTTACCATCTTAAAAACCTGAGTTCAGAATTTGTGAAAACATCAGATCTTTTGAGCTCTTTGTTTCTGTATAAGCAGGAATTTATTAAACTATCCTTCCTTTGTTTTCTCAGAGGTCAATAACTGAGTCACTTTGGTCCCATTGGACAGGGAATCCTGTGATCAGTATCGTATAATGAAAATGCAGCATGGTATAGTGCCTAAGAAAACTGACTTGATGTCAGGCACAGCTGTGTTTCAGTACCACCTTTTCTATTAACCACTTGCTTAATATCACGAAAGTTGTTTGGCTTCTCACACCTCATTTTTCTCCCTCATCTGTAAAATAGGGGGAGTAGTAGCAGTCTCATTGGTATGTTATAAAAATTAAATGAGATATGTGTTTAAGGTACTTGTTAAAATGCTTGAAGCATAGTGAACGTTAAATAAATGCTACTTATTATTATCATTTTTAATTTGTGTATCCCTTCTCAAAATATCTTTAGTGCTTTCATTAACCTATATGTAATTAATTTCCTGTAGAGTAGGAACTTTGCCCCAAATTGTAATCCTGTATGACTTCAGTAATTTAAAATTTTTTTAAGTGTTTATTTATTTTTGAGAGCGAGAGACAGATAGCAGTCGGGGGAAGGGCAGAGAGAGAGAGAGTGGAAGACACAGAATCTGAAGCAGGTTCCAGGCTCCAAGCTGGAACAGAGCCCAACGCAGGGCTCGAACTGACAAACCGTGAGATCATGACCTGAGCCAAAGTCAGATGCTCAAGTGGCTGAGGCACCCAGGTGCCCTGACTTCAGTAATTTTAGAAGCAACAGATGTTTGCTTTATGTCAACTTACAATTAAAACAAACCCAGCAATGTTGGGGTGCCAAAGCGTGTTGGACTAAGTACCAAAATTCTTCTTACAAATGTCGCTAAGAATATTCAATGCAAGTACTGTCCTATGTGTTGGTGCTCTTGTCGTGTATGCTCTGGGTCTTTTGTATTTTGGCCTAATATGAGGTGAATCATAAACCTTGCTGACATTGAGCAGGGTTTGTACTGTTAGCAACTCTCTGCAGAGGTCCTGCTGTGAGTGATTGGAAATCAGAAGCTGTCCTTAAGTTTGGTTTTCCTTAAGTTTGTGTTCCTACTGTATTTGACTCAATGCTACCTACAAAGTTATTTTTATTAGTAAGTATATCTATGAAACTAGTTCTTAATTAAGTAATTGCCACTTTTGTTTTTCTAATTTTGTGTACCAGTGCTGTTAAATATGAAACTTAAAAAATAGCAAACCTATATATAGTGAGAATTCAATTTAGGAAACCTAGTTACAGTTTTCTTTAATTAAAGGTAAGCTCATTAGTTGCACAAACACTTGGCCGTCTTTCAGTCTTGCCCAGTGTTCTAAGCTGAGATCTTGGTCCTTTTCTTTAGACAGCCACTAACTCAGAATGGTGGCATTTCTCCACTTACTTGGCCGCATACTGAAATTCATATAGAATTAGTGGGCAAAAAGAGAAGAAATAGCAATTTAGCACCTCTTTTCTCCTATATGTTGCATTTCTGTATATCCATGGAAATATCTTTCTCATTTGAAATTCGGTGTCCAGTCCGTTGCTTCCTGTTCCTATCAGCTGACTCTAACTTCACGAATATTGACTGCAGCTCGGAATTCATTTGCATGTAGAGAACTGATTTATCTGTTTGGGACACCCATCTCATTCAAACCCATTGCAGATCTGCTCTGTAAAATATCAACTTATACCCTGAACAGACCAAGTAATTCTATGGAGAGAGGTAGGGTCTATTCAAAACCACTGCATTTCATTTTATAGTACCAGAACTCATTTCATAATACCGAATCCTAAAGTGTTTAATTATTTTCCTCTAATTGAAGAGGGAGCTTCCGTCTCAGTCTGTGAGAATGGATTTGAAAAGACATAAGCAAGAGACAATGGGAAAGTGGAATATTCAGGATTAGGTGGTAAATTCTATTGGAGATAGAAGACGGGGTGGGGGGAGAATGAACTGAAAGGAATGCCTAAGTTTTGAAATTATTGTACTGTTAGCTGAAATAGGGAACTCGGAGAAAAATGTCACCCACATTCGATGGCAGACAAATTTGTTTTATGTTCAGTGTGAGGCAGTTGACTTTGTCTTATGGAAGAATAGACTCAGAACTGAGAAAATACCTGGGAAATAAAAAACCCCAAAAGGTAGTGATCTTCAGTCTAATTCCTTCATTTTGCAGCTGGAGGAACTAGAGCCGAGAGAGTGTTACTAGAGGCTGTGGAGCACCGTCACAGCAGAATCACAATTTAGAAGCCAGTTCAAAAAAATTCACGAGATTATTAGAAATGTACAATGAAGGTTGTTTGTTGTATTCATAATTAGCAGGGTAGAATTAACCGGCGTTGACAAAATCGACCAATTTCATCAGGAATAGATGGTGTTCAGAAATTTCTTCGAAGAGTCCAGAACATATCGGCTGCGTCACAGCTTGTTGCTAAATGTTTCGCTGACTACGTCCAGCTCTTTGATCTGTAACTCGCTTTGAGATTAAAATGCTCACTGGCCAACTCTATTCCCTTACAAAGTTTTTCGCTCTTCCAGCAAACACTGAGCTACTCATATAAAACTTGTTCTAAGAGCGAGCAATAGGAGTTTCCAGCATTTGCAACTCAGAACCTGGAAATCATTTTGATTCTCTCTCTTTTGTGGGACTTGGTATCACAATTTCTGAGTGAACCAGTATTATATACAACTATCAATTTTTTAATGCTTCCGCTTTGCAAGTGTTGTATAAATTATGTATTTCTTATGATTAGAACATTTTCTTAAGCTTTCCCTCTGTGTCTCTCATCAGAAGATACTTAAAATATCCTGTGCGTGATGGCTTTGGTGATATGCCTGTTCTGCCTGTTCTTAGGATTGTCAGGTGAATCCCTCTTTTTATCTGGAGTCTTGTTTGGACAGCTGGCCGATGTACCTAAGGGCAGCTGAAGCTCTGGGTACTTAGATGGACACCAAATGTGAAGGGGAGGAGGGCAGCAGGGTGGGAGGGTGGACAGGAGTCACATGTATTATCAAAGGAAATGTGGTGCAGAGGAAAGAACGAAAACTTGCCATTCACACCTGGCTTTCAGTCTTGGTTCAGCCATTTTCTAGATATGCAGCTTGGTCAAATTATGTTTCCCTTTCTGATCCTTGGTTTGCCCAACATAAAATCATCGAGTTGATGTGAGCATAACGTGAGAGAGGATATAGATAAATTGTTTTGCACAGTACATGGTGTGGCCTCCCCCCTCTATAAGATCATACCTACTGCTACTCTGTTTTACTTTGTCCATTTTAATTGCCACTCACAGGTATCTGAACTGACCTCTAGTGTTGCTACCTCAATTTCTGAATCTTTTGGTGATTATTAAAAAATGAAAGGCTTAATTTACTCTCGTGTGTAATGCATATACCACTATAATGTTTAGTTGGGTTTTTTTCCATCTCTTCTCCCGTAACTAATTTAATTCACTAAAGTAACCTTTTTTAATGTTTTTATTTTATTTATTTTATTTCTTTTATTTTAAAACAAAAGTATTTTATTTTTGAGAGAGAGAGAATGCGAGTGCGGGAGGGGGGGAGAGAGAGAAAGAGAGAAAATACCAAGCTGACGGTGCAGAGCTCGACAACGGGACTCCATCTCACAGTTGTGAGATCGTGACCGGAGCTGAAATCAAGAGTCAGACATTTAACAGAGCCACCCAAGTGCCCCTAACATAACTTTTTATAATGTAAGTCCTTAGTTACCACTTTTATAGTACTTGGATATCCAACACGCTTTCCTACTGTTTATGGTTATTTTTCACCTACTCTGTTTTGTTGATGTTTTATTCTTCTTTTGTCTGTCTGTTATATTTTACTTTACAGATATTTTTCAGGGTTAGCACTCATGGAACAGGCTGTTACAGTCAATAAAAGTCGATGTAACTGCATCTTGCTTTCTAGACAAGAATCAACTATTCACATCATTATGTGCAATTGTTGAGTGCTTGACTCTAATCAAAAATCTGTTTCTGCTTGTGCTTGTGGGTATTTCTTTAATATCTCATGAATGTGCAGTTGGTTGAGGGTGCAGTACTACTGCTTGAAAGTAGACAAGGAAGCATTAGTAGGGTAATGTATTATTGGTTATTTTCTGAACAGAGAAGGTACAGCTCAGATGGATGTGGCAGGTAAAAGCTAGTATGAGATTGCATAGTTTACTGAAGACCAATCTGTACCACAGGTGATATACCCAGAGCTAACTGCAAATTCAAAAACCTCTTAGATACAGGACTATAGTTTCTCATAAAAACTTTTCCTGTTCCTACAAAAACAGATTGCACTAGAATTATGATCTCTCAGAAATACAATCCTTGGGTGATAAAGCCTTTTCCCCTCCTGGTGGATAAAGCATCATGCCATGAAATGTGAAACATGTCTGTGGTATCTAATTGTGTGGCCTGTATTAATAATGTATGATGATACACATGGCCGCAAATAATGTGATTTATGTCCCCTTAAAAAAAAAAAATCCAAACAGCAATTATAACCAGGTTGGTACAGCATAGCCTCAAGCAGTGGGTTTCAACATTGGCTGCACATTATCATCACCTGGGGAGCAGTTAAAAACAAAAACAAAAATTTGATGTCCAGATCCATTAAATTGGAATCTCTGGGTTTGGGTCCCACATATTGGCATTTTTTTTAAAAAGTTCTCTAGATTTTCCACTGTCCAGCCAAGGTTGAGAACTGCTGACCTAAAGCATCTCTAGTAAATAACAGTCCGTGGAAGGCCCATGTACCTAAAGTAGCCTCTCCTGGTGGCACCATGACACCCTTTTCAGTGCTGCCAAGATGTACTTTCCCGTCTGCAAGTGTCCCCAGGCAGTCTATAGTAGACATTCGGTGTCTTTGTGATAATGAATTTGTATAATTCTTTGGCTGTCCTGATGAGAAATAAGAAAATGTCAAAAATTGTATTTTATCCTTGATCTCTTTCTCCATAAGTGTTGGCATTCCTCCACTTCCCATTGACTTAACGTTCAATTTTTCTCTTCACTGTTTTTCTTGGGTGACATTGGGAATTTTTACCATCTGATGAAGGCAGATGTATTTTCAAATAAAAATGTCTTAAGCATTTGTTCTTCCTACTACTCCTTTCTTTGGCAGAATCTTCATATAGTTGATAAATAGTTTGCTTTCTTTAAATACCTTTTCATATAATCTTTGTAGCATGTTTCATGGGTATTTTAACCTAGTTTTATGGTTTTTCACGAAATAAGGTATTTTCTAAATATGTTATGCTGAATTTAACTGAAATAAGCGGTTGTACTGTACGCCTTTAAAATGATGATGATATCTTGCATTTTAGGGTAACACTTTCATCCTGAAAGATTTCAAAGCACACTACGAATGGTTACAAATTATACAGTGAAGCACACTCACCATTGTAGAGTGAAGCATGGCAGCTGTTTAACAGCTCATTGCAACACTACACAGCAGGTTAGGGTAGGAAGTGAAGAATAATACTGGATTCACTTGAAAAAATTGCTAGGGGGGTGAGGTAAGCAGAATGTAATTACCTAAGTTGGAATTTATCCAGGACATAAGGCTAACACCTCCAGTCTTAGAAGAGAAAGCTCTGATTCTTTAATAACCATGTACTTGTTTTCTGTGTATCTGAATTGTAAGGGTGCTTCTGCCCTCTTCAAACCACTAGTGTGCTCTGACAGTGTTCCAACTGAGACTTAAAACAAAACAACAAAACTCTTTTTCAAAACTCACATGTTCACGCTAACTCAGGGATGATAGATAGGTTTCTCTTTGCCTGCCATCTTTGGCTCTTAATGGCTGTTTTGGAGCTTGTTTAGGACTTGAAAGCCATATTCAGGATTCACAAAGAAGTCCATGATAGATTAGTGATGTCTGCATAGGCATGGGAAAAGTAGTGCTTACATTTCTGCTGCATTTTTTTGTCAAACTAGCATGAAGGCCTAGCTGCTACTTTCCTGGAATGATTTAGCAATACTCTTCGTTCTTTTTAAGTCTTCTGATTATTTATTATTACTATTACTATTATTATTATTATTATTATTATTATTATTACTGGTATAAACATAGTTAACTTTTCCTGAGAAAATTTTTGGAGAAAAGGACATTGAGCATTTTTTAGTAACCATAATTGATGAGGTTAGAGATAAAAAGATAGAACTTCAAGTTAAAAAAAATCTCAATGCAAAAAATGTCCAGCAAAGGAAATAATTTGGGGTCAGATTGGGTTTTCATTTGGGAAAATAATCCAGTCAGCATTTAGAGGAAACAAGAATTCAGGCCAGGAACACAAAAGAACTGGAGTGTGTTACTAAATCAAGGTGAAAACTGGATATCAGAATTTCGTTTGAGGAACATAGGTTAATAGGGCCAGGCACACCATGGGCCCCAGGTCTGAGAGCAGCACCAGGGATAGCTCCCAGTGAAGGTGACTTCTCCTTGGTTCTTGGGATTCTTTCCTATTCAGCCCTGCCCCTCCTTCTGACATACCCAGTTCTGTGGCTTAGTGATACCTACAAAATCAGGAAAATGGATCCTTTCATCCTGTTGATGTTAACATTAGCAATAAATCTGTATTCTGAGTGGCATAGTGCATAATTCATTTCATGGATCTTATTTAATACACACAGCCTTTTGTGTTAGGTATTAAACTCACATTTATGTATGTATGAAGGGTAATTTGCCCATAGTCACGTTTCAGGTAGAGGGTGGAACCCTGAATCAAAAGTTTGATCGTCTGGCTCCAAAGTCTGTGCTCCTAAAACTGTACCACAGAGTCACATGAGAAATAAGATCATTTGTGTGGCACTTGCTTCTGTAAGGCAGGACAACTCTAAGGACATTCTGGGGTTTTAAAGCACAGTTGAGAAGAAAGTGTAAACTGTGTCTACTGACAGGGTAGAGTATGGAACATTTTTGTGTTCTGTGCTTTAAAGTCATTATTTATAGAATTATTAGAAATTACAGAGTTTTTTTATGGTCCTTCCTTTTGACATGATGGAGGTATTCAAGCAGAAGAACCATGTATCAGATTGTTGAGAGAGTCCCTACATTTCCGTGATTCTGGTGAAAGTCACCTGTCAGTTACTTTAAACTCTAAACATTTTTATTCTAGGTCCTATCCCTCTGTCATATTCTGTTTTATTTCTCCCAATCCACACTGGTATGAATTACTATAAAACACTTTGTTACATTCTGATTTGGATAATATGGGAACTTAAGCTTGCTTTTTCAAATGTCCATGCATCTGATATAAAAATCAAATATTCAGAAATGTAGTAGTGTGCCCTGACTCTTCTGGACAGTCGGTTTCCTTTTTATTCTTAGGAATTTCCAGGGAGCAACTGTAAACTGTTTTTGGTTATTTGTCCAACTTAATAAAACAGGCTTGGTCTAAGCAATCGTTTAAAGTTTTAAATAGGATAATAAAATATGCTTTTCATTTGATGAAAGCCCGTGTGGGGAAAAAAAACAGTGTATTTAGTTATCTACATTATAAAATAATTTTAATATTTATATAGCAGGAATGAAAATTGAATTTTACATGTAGGCCTTGTAAGACCAATTTATACCTAAAACAAATGCAAATATTCAGGTTATAAAGTTCCTAAAACTGCCTTATAATGGAAGAATTGACCTTTAATTATAATGCTATTATATCACTTTTACAGACTATGCAAGTTGTCTATTACCTAACTTTTATGACAGAAAAATAATGTTCTGTCCTTCTGAGTTGGAGAAAGCTAATGGATAATAGCTGGATCCTGTTTTCCAGGAAACACATCTTTTTCCGTGGCTTTGTAATTAGGCTATAGTAGTAGTGTGTCCAGATCTACTTATATGGCTTTAAAGTCTTTATAGAGATGTAATTTGAAGTATTTAAAAAGTAATTGAGATGAAATCTAATGACTTCTATGGTATGCAAAAAGAGATAGAAATCATTTATTTAAACAGGTTATATTTGTTTTCTTTTTAGAGTATACTTGCCATTAGAGGTACACATGCACACACACACGTGCGTGTGTGTGTGTGTTTGTGTAACATCATTTTGCGTATTTTGAGGTGGTCTTACTGCCTTTTGCACTGACCCTTCAAATGTAGTGGTTTTCAACTCTGGCTGCATATTAGAACCCTGTGAAACATTTCAAAATCTTTATGCTCATTGGGGTGCCTGGGTGGCTCAGTCAGTTAAGCATCCGGCTCTTGGTTTTGCCTCAGGTCACAATCTCATGGTTTCATGAGTTCGAGCCCTGTGCTGATGGTGTGGAGCCTGCTTGGGATTCTCTGTCTCCCTCCCTCTCTGCCCCTCCCCCACTCACACTGTCTCTCTCTCTCTCTCTCTCTCTCTCTCTCTCTCTCTCTCTCTCAAATAAATAAACTTAAAAAAAATCCCTATGCTCAGGCAGCACCCCATCCCGGTCTGAATTTCTGTGGGCAGAACCTAGACATCACGACATTTTGAAACTTCTCAGGTTGAAAACTACTGACAAAATACATGAGTATTTAGTAAAGCCTTTACATCTTGTACACACGGGGGAAACTGCATGGAGGAGATGAGAGGAAATGTCCATTCTCCTAATACAGAGGAAGGTGGTGGCAGGATGATTATTGAAATTTTAGGGGTGACCACATAGATCACAATAATAAATAAAATATAGTCTGAAATAGAATTTCATTGAGTACTCTCTATTTTAGCAGTAACTTAAGTAAAACACCTAGAGAAAGATATAAAACACCCACATTTCACCTGGCCACTTGTGCAGTTTTTTTTTCTTGACTTCAGCTGCTAGCCAACTTATGACCTGAATCTTGATGATTAATAGCTCTTATAATATTTTCTTAGCTAGTGTAACTTCAATTGCAATACTTTTTCTTCTAATGTCTTACCCTTATAAAAATAGCACTAAACTATTTTTCTCAATAAATTCTACTGACACATGGTCCCATAGATTAATTATAAATTGCACGGAAGTACTGCCCTTTGTCAGTTTTAAATGTGTAGCTTTATCTTCTCTTTCTCTTTGTCTTTCCAAGCTAAATGGAATTAGGAGCTTAAAGAAACCTGGTTAACATGGAATATATTCCTATTCTCTTATTTTAAACAATAGCGCCATTAATTTTCATCCTAGACTCTTTGGTTCCTCTATTATTTTCGCTGCTATTATAATTTTAAAAGAATCATCTCTATTTTTACAAACCCATTTATTACACAACATTGTATAAACATCTTTTTAGGGAGTAATTTTCCCCAAGTGCTGTGTTATTTTTTTTACCTGGTGGGCTTTCTCCATAAATTTAATTGGGAATACTGAATAGCTTTTCCACCCCTTCCCCCCCCCCCCCCGCCCCCTGCTCCTCTCTACCTTCCTCTTTCTCCTCCTCCCCCTCTTGCTCCTCCTCTTCTTCTTCTTCTGGAGATTATGAAGGGTGGAAAGAGTATCATAAGGGCCTTAGACAACCATGGAAAGACACTTTGCCACGGGTGCTTTAAAACACCCCAAGGTAGATGAAAAGGATAACTTTTAGGGCTTAGACCATTTATCATGAAATTATAATGCTGGCACAGCTCTGCAAATATTCCCTTACAGGGTTTCATAGACATTTAGCAATAAATGTCTTTTGTTAAAACGGTCTTAGGTCCTATAAAGCTGAGTCTGTATTCCAGGAGAAATTCTTTTGCAGCTATTTAATAGTGTTCCTTTCACAATGCCTTCCTTCTGCCTACTTTGTGTTCCCATTGCAATACTGGTATCTTTGACCAGAGGGTAGAGGCAGCGAACACTGAGTCTTGGCTGTTCTAAGACTAATGATTGAAACGAAAGAAAATATGGCCTTAGAGGGTTATATTTAAGTATGGGAACTATCATTATTACTGAGATGCTGACCCAGTTACTGACCCTTTGAAAGAGGGTGAAGTAGGATAGGAAAATGTAGAAAAAGCAAATTGGTTAGACATAACAAAGACCTTGACTGTAATCCTGATGAAACAGTATAATAACCAGTAAATGGCAGAGTCGATTGTATGTTTCTGTGGCTTAGGCAGCTCTTGGAATTGCATGATTTAAGAGGTAGCTGAGAGGATTCTAACTTTCCTCTGACCATCTCTCTAATATTTCCTGACGTTGTGCCACCTACTAGAGAAGTAGTTCTTACTAGGATCCCTGTTTGGAGTTGGAGCTTGCCGATAATATATATAAAGTTTTGTGGGAGTGTGCACTTGTGCATGTTTTTTGAGAAGCTTTCATCAGAGCTTTGTGCATCCATAAAGATTCTACTTAAAAGCAGATGTCCATAGTACTAGTTTTTATTTATAGTTTATTGTGACTTTGGTTAATGTGATTTCTTTCTCAATGCCTTATTGCAAGGTACTCATTGATTTTTGTTGTTGTTGTTGTTTTGTTTTAAACCAGGATGGAGATTAGAGATTTCCTAGCTAACTTTAGTTCTGTTTTAGAGATAATTAACTCCAAGATGTAAAGCTACAACTTAGATCTTCCAACCCCAAAATCTTGTGCTCTTTCCCAGGAAGTCAGAAGGTGGAAGAGTTTTAGGTGAGAGGTGATAGCGGCCACCGAGGCAGCTGGACTCATGTGAGACACCGCAGGCTCCAAATACATATCTGGAGGGAAGCATGATGGTAGTAAGAAAGCTCCATGGGTTGGGTGTGCCAAAAGGTAGAAAAGGTGACAGGCAAAAGAAGGTGAAAAGGTAACGAAACTGAACTTTTCTTAAGCTGTTTTTCACAACCTTTGGTCATCTGATACTAGAGCGATCAGAATTGCACTCCCAGCAGATCTTTATTGTATACCCCGAGTGTCGCCTTTTTTCCTTTTGCATTCTTTCCTAGGATTTTCAGAGATTTATTATCATATGACTTTCCAACCCTTAACCATCTGCTACCTAATATCCTAATGACATACAGTAACAGTAACTTTGTCGGTTTTCATGGTGAAGCATTTAAAACCACTCAATGCCATTTCGATTTGTGAATTGATTTTATATTTTAAATAACACTTTATAGTCTCTAGGAAAGGCATTATGGAGTGTTTTGTTGTTGTTATATGAGGAAACATATAGAGTGCTTATATTCTAGAGGCTAAGGGTTTAGTAAAGGGGGAAAAACAGGAGAGAATTAACAAGAGCACTTATATTTAAATAGTCTTAATTTTACCTTCATGATTTCTTTTGTTCCTTAAAGCAAGCCCATGAAGCAGTTACTCTTGTTTCTTTGACAGATGGGGACACCAAAGCATAAAAGCTCTAGGTAACGTGTCAGAGGTCTGATAGGCAGTGAGGCTGGCCCCCAGCCCAGGCCCTAGCTTTTGAGGACCTTCATGTTTCACCACTCTGCTGTGTTGCTTCCCTGGTCATTATACCATGAAACGCGTACAGTCCATGTGAGGTCCAGACAGAACCAGAGTTAGGACAGGGATTGCAAAGAAGGTGATATCGGGGCCGTGTCTTAGAGGAGACAGGGGTTGCTCTGCCTGTCTAATAAGGAGCGAGAGGGAGTTGCCATCCAAGGAAATGCTCTGAGCCATGGTGGAGCTTGGCTTTTCAGAAAGGCAAGGGCGCTCACAGTCAAGGCTTGACGTGCTACTATTTTGGGATCTGGCGTAAAGATGAACATGATTAGAACAAAGTTAGAATCAAAACTCACATATTCTGAATTCCTTGCTGCCTTTTCAATACCTCTTCCTCATAATTCCTTGTCCCAATTAGGTAAATAATGAGTTCTGCTAATGAATCCTACCAATGTCACTTCCTGAAGACATAGTTATTACTATTCACCCACTTCTTTTGCCCAGACTTTACCAGCTCTATATTTGAACATTTAGATGCTTGTCTAGTGCATAATAATTCCAAGAATTAATCTACGAAGTATGTACTTGGACCTACTGTGTGCCTGGTTCTCGTAGGTTCTATGGATCCAAAATTATGTCCTTGCTCTCCAGGAGTTTTCATGATTCACATTTTTTACGGCTAATGCAGATGTGACCTCATACTGCATTGTTTTGCCAAACTTAAAAAATTGATGTTTGTCTTTTTATGAACGTTTGTATGTAGCCAGAAAGACTGTAAGACATATCCTGTGTTTTAAAAATATTTCCAGTTCTTTATCTTGGTAATAACCAGAGAGATACTTAGTTTTCTTGAACATAGATAAATCTTTGCATTCAACAGTTTGTATAGTTGAATTGTAAAATGGAACTCATAAGAGAACTGATTGATATAGTGGTTGCTTACTGTAACAGTTTTCAGATGTCATGGCATTTTTGCAGCACACTACAGAGTTGAAGACAAATGAGAAAATAAAATAATAGTTGAAAACACTTGCAGCTGATATGAATGTTGAAGGACAATAACACATTTCAAGTCATATAACATACCAGATTGTTAGGAGACAAATGTTGTTTGTGAAATATTAGTGTACATAGGTCTTAGATCAATCTTGAGCACTTTAAAATACTTTAAATTATGTATGTACTAGCACTTGATATATACGTGTAGAAAATTGACATTTCAAAACTCACTAACTTTTTATACAGCAAACATACCCTTATCTACCTGTCAAATAGACACTAACTTCACACTGACCTATTGAAAAGCCCAAGTCAGGGCGTGCCTGGGTGGCGCAGTCAGTTAGTTAAGCATCAGACTCTTGATTTTGGCTGAGGCCATGATCTCACAGTCGGGAGATGTAGCCCCACATTGGGGAACAGTCCCCAGAGTCTGCTTGGGATTCTCTCTCTCCCTCTCCCCTACTCATGCACTCTCACTTTTTCTCAAAAGAAGTAAATAAACTTTAAAAAAAAAAGTCAGTTATTTATCATAATGGAAACAAGACACGAGCAGAATAAAATTAGAATATTTATCACTCAAAATTTAAGGAGTTTGCACTCTAGTAGTTTAATTGATTATTTCTTTGTTCTTAGAAGTCTCATGTGCTTAAAAATTATTTATCACTGTGTTAATTTCAGAGACTGAAAGTTTTCGTATCTCGCATCTTTTTCAGAATAGATGCATGGACTGAGTTATGGAAATTAAAGGATAAGAAAATGGGGACAAGTTGAAGAGAGGTAGCGTGGCTAGAGTTGAAAGACTCAGGACGTGGAAGAGGGAAAAGAAAGCACTGATGATTTCACTTGGTGCTTCTGTGAGGTTGAATTTGGAAGGGGGACAGGGTAGATCTATATGCATCAGGTGCTGGCTGATTAAATAGGAGGGGAAAATGCCATCTCATGTCAGTGTGGAGGCAGTGCAGGTGGAGTGAATAACGTGAGCTGGGAGTCAGGATAGGTGGACATATGGCTGACTGAAGGTATAAAAGGAAGGAACGTCGTTTATGAATGAGCGTCAGGTTGAATGGAAGGTGCTCCCAGTGTGAGAACTCCTTTAAAACAGAGAGAGGCCAATGTTCACCAGACTTTATCCACTTCTTGATATCCACTTACCGCTTCCCAGAAGAGACTGAAAACTATTCTCGTGTGTGCTGATAGTTTCTAGATTGACACACAAAAAAACAGGACCCTTGAGAGCATAGGACATTCGGGAATGGACGTTGAAAGCAGCACTGCATTTCTTAAAAGGTCTGCGCTCTTGTTCTGACTCTCTGCTCTCAGCTACCGGGCCTTGAGTTTAATTTTCTTACCTGCAAAATGGAAACAATAATGTTTTCCCCACTAGCCTTATGGGATTGTAATTTATCTGAAAGGAATTTATAAATCCTCAGGCGGTACAATGGAGAGTGGTATTATGATGGTGGCAAAAAAAATCAGAGCCAGGTTACCTGAGAGAATATCATGTTTATATTCCTCTGTACCCCCTCCTTTTGGGGGCAGAGGTGGATGGACCAGTAGAAATACTTCAATTTTAGCTCAGTTGAGCCCATTTCTGAGAGACAGAACATGACAATCCACTGGTCCTTGAAGGCATTGTGTATGAAAGTTCTGTATTCATAGTCTATTGCCTCATGTATATGCCCCACGTTTTAATAAGTGTACAGAGTACATATCTATATACAAATGGATAAACATGTTTAGAAGGCTATACACCAAAATGTTACCTATGGCTATATCTGAATGGTGGTTTTGGGGTGATTAAAAATTTATTTGCAACAACATGGCTGGACCTTGAGGGCATTATGCTTGAGTGAATTCAGTCAGAAGGAGAAAGATAAATACCATATGATTTCACTCATATGTGGAATCTAAAACAAACAAAACAGAATAAAACAAATGGACAAACAAAAACGAGAATAGATTGATGGTTACCAGATGGAAAGGAGATTAGGGGGTGGGAGAAAGGGGTGAAAGGGGTCACTTGTAGGTGATGAATGGGGATTAGATTTGGGGGTGATCACTTTATTGTATATGCAGATGTCGAATTGTAACTCTGTACATCTGAAAAAATCTGGACAGTTATATTTTATGACACTACTTCTCTCTTTTTTTTTTAATTTTTTTAATGTTTATTTTTGAGAAAGAGATAGAGCATTAGCGGGGGGAGGGGGAGAGAGAGAGAGAGGGAGACACAGAATCCGAAGCAGGCCCCAGGCTCTGAGCTGTCAGCACAGAGCCTGACATGGGGCTTGAACTCACAAACCATGAGATCATGACCTGAGCTGAAGTCGGACGCCTAACCAACTGAGCCACCCAGGCGCCCCAACACTACTTCTCTTAATGAAAGGACATGGTATCAAAAATTTTTTTTTGTCCCCGGTTGGTTTGTTCATGTTTTCTAGATTGTCACTAATTATGTACATATGTATAACACACGTGCGCGCACACACACACACAATCACATTTATAGATGTAAAAATTTCATATGGGAATTTTACTTTGGTAACTCAAAGTTTGCATCACTTGCTAGGTTAAGTTTGACTAGTGCATACATATGTAACTATGGGATTTACTGTTTTTTGAAAAAAATCTTTCTGGGAAGACAAAACACCTGGCAGAAATTGCTGACGCTGTGGAACGTGTTTTGCATGGATACATTTTACTCATTCAGAGTGCTACTTGTGCACCTTTTTACACAGTGTCCCTGGACAATTTCTCAGATTTCTGCTCTCTGCTGCTTGGCGGTAGCACCTGTAATGAACAGATTTGCAGGCTAATACTTTACATTTCCCTGCCCATGAGTTTCTGCAGTTGCTGGGTTCTCTAGTCCTGTCCTGAACAGTTTGCCCTGCTATCTCCAGTGAAAGTCCTCTCTGAATACCCTGTGCTTGTATTTATTATTACACTTTTGCTCAGTTTTGACTATGTGGTCTAGCAGCACACAAATCCGGAGAAAGACATGATGGTCTCTCAATTATGACCGGTGTATGATAGAAAAAACAAATAAGACATAAAAGTGTCACAGAAAGAAACGGTGCAGGTAAGAAATTGTTAGCACTGTGTTTCTGTGGTTTTCCTCATTTCTTCCAGTGACATAGCTGCTGGGCGTTTTGATTGGAGTGGACAAAAGTTGGTGAGAAGAACAATGGTAGGTAACCAAAATGTAGTTAGGGGTGTGAAACCACAGAACGCCACAGAGACGGATGACCTGGTGTATCGTCACTCGCTTCCAATAGACACAGTGGCCTCTGCCTGTGCTCAGTAGGAAGAACGGAAGAAGGAGAAGCAAAGTGGTGCCAGGGTTAACTTTTGGGGAAGTAACCTTGGTGGGAAAGAGGTCCTGGACAGTTTTACAGACAGTTAAAATTGGCCAACTGCCGTATAAATGTACGTGCAAGTTTGTACAGAATCTTGCTTAAATTTCACCAAAGCATTTTCACTTTGAATCACTAAGAAGGAAGCAAGCATGATAGAATTTTCAGATCGTTAAAACTGCTTTGAGTTCCAGTGATTGGTTCTGCCTTAACATATGTCTGCACTATGTTTCGATGTATTTTGCATTGAGGCCTCAGGGATATGAATCCTATTTCATTTATCTGTCACCTAGTTGCTCAACTAAGCTTTGTTCTAGTAATAAGTTACTTAGTCAATATCTCAGAAGGATATTTAAGCTGAAATCTAAATGCAACCTGTTTTTGTTTTTGTTTTTGTTTTTGTAGTGTTGGGCACCACTCATGTGCATACAACACATTCCCATAAAACTAGCATTTTGTATTTACAGAGAATTTCTCCTGAGAGTTAAGGTCTTGTAAAACATTCTTGTTCTACAGCATGAACGAATTATTATACTCAAGGGCATTGAAAGTGAAGTATACTGAAGAAAAGAATTTTTTCATTAAAATGCAGTTTATATTGATAAAACAGATTACTAGCATTTGATGAAATGTGAAACTTGGAGCTCCTCATATCAGTAAATCGCCCGTAGGTTTATTTTGGCAAGTGGAACCAGTATGTAACATGTAAGGGGCCAGGCATTATACCTGTTAGCATTGTATTAAATTGTCTTTTGGTAAAGTACTTAAAAAAAAAAAAAAAAAAAAAAAAAAAAGCTATCTGTGCCTTGACAAGCAGGCTGTGGTAACTAAGATTATTAGAAAATAAAAGCTGTTGTGTTATCAGTTTTGGCACAGTCATTTATCAATCAGTATTTTAAACATTGACAAGTGGTAATTTAATAGGGAATGACCCAGTTGGCAGGAAGTTCTAATGACAGATGATGTAAACTCATTTATCACTAAGGGGCTCTGCTGGGCTTCTTACCTTTCTCTGTATTGTGGCTCATATTTTCCAAGTCTGGGATGTGAAAAGCCACAAAGGGCAAATCCTATGGCACCAAGCCTGAAACCACTCCCAGGCAGAGAAGAGCATTAACACTTTAGAAGCTCCCATCTTTGAAAACCCTCCTCCGCACTGACGACTCTTGATTTAAAACATAGGTGAGATCAATAAGTTATTAGGAATGTGTGGTTTTCTCTCTGCTTAGTTTTTTATACACGAGAAAGTAAGGTAGATGAAATTTTGAATGAAGTACATGAAGGGGTGATTCAGAAATTATTAAGATAATGAAAAAGACAAACTTTGATGAGAAAACTGCTGTTAGTAAAATCGCTTCCCCCTCCCTCTTCTATAGTTAGTTAATGCGTCATTTCTTTCTGGCTCTTTAAAATTCTTTCCTTTGTCTTTAGTTTTCGGAAGTTTAGCTGTGATGTGTCTTGGCATGGAATTTTGGGGAGTTATCTTTTTTAGGATTTTCCCAGCTTCTTGAATCTGTAGGTTTAAGTTTCTTTGGTCAAGTGTGGGAAAGTTTCAGCCATTATTCACCTATTCAAAGGAATTTGTTTTTTCAGTCTCACCCTCTTCTCGTTTTCTGGGACTACAGTGACACAAATGTTAGAACTTTTATTATAGTCCCACACTCATTTTTTTTCTCCCTCTCTATTTTCTCTCTGTTGTTTAGATTGGCGGATTTCTACTGTTCTCTCTTCAAATTCACTATTCTTTTTTGGGGGGGTAGCGATCCCCCCCCCCCATCCTGCAGTTGAACTCATTCATTGGATATAGTCTGGTTTTAGTTCTAAAATTTTGATTTATGTCCTTTGTTATTTGGCTTTTTTTTTTCCTTCTTGCTGAAACTCTGTTTCACTTCTTCCAAATGTGTTTATAGGTGATGGTTGAATCATTTTTAGGTTGGTTGCTTTACATCTCTCTCATCCCAGCTGGGATCTGTTGATTAGCCTTTCTCATTCAGTTTGAGACTTCTTGGTTCTTGGTATGAGAGAGATCTTCGGTTGAAATCTGGGCATGTGGGTCTTACAGTTTGACTCCAGGTCTTATTTAAGTTTTGTGTTTTTGCAGGATAGTCTTACACTGCTCCAGTAGATGATAGAGATGCCACGTCATTACTGCAAAGGGGACAGTGGAAATCCAAAATCTTCACTCAGCCTTTGTGCACTGGGGTGGGAGGTGGGTGTAGGTCTCCTTGGTGGCTTATTACCACTGAGCTGTTGTGAAAGTCATGACTTTCCACTGGCTTCTATCTGACACACCCCAGACGTCTGGGATCAAAGTTTCAGCTCCCAATCTGTGCCCTCTCTGACATTGGGATGGGGGAGGGAGAAGTGACACCTTATTACACCCCAATCAAGGTGAAACCCTAACTCCTTGACTAGGTCTTTGCTGACAGGATTGAAACCGTAGTTTTTTACTATGGTATTTACTGAGGAAAATGGTTATTGCCTAAAAGTTTTATCTTACTAGGCTGCTTCTTTTTCTTTTGAGAAAATAGGCCTCTTTGGGAGCTGTGGTTCATCTATGCGCATTGGCATTTCCGCGTTGCTGACTTCTCCAGTCTGGGATATATCGGTCAAAAAAAAAAAAAAAAAAGAAAAGAAAGAAAGAAAACCCAGGAAATTAAGCACTATATTATTCCTTTGATTCCAAGTTCCCAGTTTGTCTTCTTCTCTCTATCTCTCAGAGTCTTCTTCTATATCAAATGTTCAGTCATTTTAGTTGCACACAGTGGGAGGAATAGGGAAAAGTTTACCTATGTAATTTCCTCCAACGATATTCTATATAAGAGGTTTTGGTACTCAAAATAGAGACTCTAGATATTGTGTCTCAAAATAGAGATTCCAGATATTGGCTTCATTTGTTGAATTGCCTAATTATTCTGAATTGGAAAGCCCTATGCAACAATCCTGGGGGTTTTAATCTAGTATAAGACTATACCCGTGTAATACTTTCTTGGGATGAGGAGCCAATTGAGTTATTGCTTATTTAAACGTAATTGACAAATAATAAGCTTTTGATACATAGATCTATTTAATATTGAAAGTCTATTTACAGCTGGAGCAAAAATAGTTTACTTTTTGATCATCATTTGAATAACTTGGAAAATATGCTTCATGGGTGTTTTGCATATTGATAGTTATCATTCTGAAAATATTTCATTATTTTTAAATGTTCTGAGCATCTGAATTGTTTCTTTGGGATTTTCAGCAGAGTTAATAAAGATTAGATAGGAGTAATCCCCCTGTCCAGTGTGCTAACAGTCGTGATCCAGCTGTGTGACATGCTGGGAACTCTCAGGGGAAGGAGGGAGGGAAAGAGAGACAGAGAGAGGGACAAACAGACAGAGAGAGGCAGGCTGTGTGTGTGTGGTGGGTGGGGGAGCCAATGACAGTAAATGTCAGAGAATGTCCACCAGTGTGAATCGCCAGGTTTGGGGGACACAGGGAACTCACGTTTGGTGAGGGACTCTGTCTGAGGCTGGTCAGGTGCCATTGTAAGGTTTTCCAGTGTCAGTGCTCAGAACAGGTGGGTCCAGCCAAGTTCCTGTAAGTCACGCCAGAAGCAGAGTCAGTCCTGGGAAAGGAGACTGAAAAGAACCAGATGTGGACATTAATGCTATCATACCTGGCCTCTGTTTAAGGGACTGATTATTGCTACAGTCCTATCTGGAAATAAATTAGGGTCTGAGATCCACGGAAAAGGCTTTGGGATGGATGGGTCCCAGAGGTACAAGCCTGGCGAAAGAGGGTGAGGGGGAAAAATGAATATGGTGAGATGGTTGTAGCCAGGACTGCTCATGGGCATGCTTTAGGTGTGGAAGTTGCAACTTCCTTTTTGACCCTTCTTTACTCCCTAGATGCTGTTCATCTGGGCTGTCTGTGGTTCTGGGTCTGACAGACTCTTAGTACCATAATGGAGATGAGCCAGGCCAGAGAGGTTCAAATTCATGCCCAGAATCCATTTGGCACATCAGCAGAAGGGGTGGAGAAACTTCCCTTGGCTGATTTTTTTGTTTTTTAGCACTTTCCTATACTTCTAGAGCCAAAATATGAGTAGGAATTTTAGGGAATTTTCTTAATGTAGGAAATAGTGCCCCTGGGAATGCAAGCAACCTTGTTCCCTTCTCAAGAATTTGGGTGCATTGGAAAGGCCCTAACATGAGAATCAGACTTAAAACCAGGTGCCAGAGGACCACAGACAAGTGTCCCTACCTCATCTAAATAAGATGGGAATGATACCAGTCCTGCTGTTTTACAGAATTGTTTTGAGCAGAAATAAATTGGAAAAAGTTTAAAAGCGCTACATTGTTTCATATGTAATGTTTTATTATATATTTGCACAAATACAAATGTTTCTCTTTGTCTAATTTTTCTCTTCTGTTATGCAGAAAAATAACTCAGTAGGAAAATTAATGGAGAAGAACAAGTCCGTGGATTTTGGGACAGTCCCATTTTGTAGTTTTAATAAATGTAAAAAAAAAATTTTTTAATGTTTATTTTTGGGGGGGGGGGCACGAGCATGAGCAGGAGAGGAGCAGAAAGAGGGAGACACAGAATCCGAAGCAGGCTCCAGGCTCTGAGCTATCATCACAGAGCCTAATGCGGGGGTCAGACTCACAGACCGTGAGATCGTGACCTGAGCCAAAGTCAGACGCTCAACCAACTGAGCCACCTAGGCGCCCCTGTAGTTTTAATAAAAGTTAATTGAGCATTTGTAGTGTAGGTTTTGACAGTGACAAAAAGATATGTTTTTGTCATTTTCCTTCAGGTTGTCTGTTTCTAAATTCTTTCTACTCATTGAGAATCAGCTTCCCGGGTTCTCACCTCCCTCGGTAGCTACAAACATCGCTTGCTTCTAACGTGTCCTTACGACGAAGAGGGAACTTGGAAAATTTACCATAGCCCTCACTAATTTGTTTTCACTGTAGTAGCTTTCTCAAGACTGTTAAACAAATAGTTTGTCTGTGATGTTCATCCAAGACATTGCGTGTCCTATTAGAATGTTGGTTCCATGTGAGGCAGCCCTCTACCCGCCAGGCACCTAGAAGGCACTCAAGAATTATTTGTTTCCTGAGCTCGTGAATAGATGAATGGGTGCTTGCTGCCCTTTGACAGAGTCAGGCTCATACTATGGTGCTCCCTCTTGGGCTCTAGAGGCCCCTCTGCTACTGTATTTATATTGCATTGTATCCTGAGGTCACCCATCTACTAACACCTTCACTAACACCTCGTTATCTAATAAATGAGTCTGTGTTAACCTGTTTTGGCCAATGGTGGACCTATCAGAAATATGTTAGTAAGGGGTTTCTACATTAGCCTCATGGTAAGCACTCAGTAAATGTTAGCCGCTATCATTATCCTCCTCCTCCCCCCCCTCCTCCTCCTCCTCCCCATCATCATCATCATCATCCAGAATATTCCCCTGTAGCCATTGGTTTTCACATTTTGTTCCCAAGAACAAAACTCTAAGAGTTTTCCCAGGTGACAGTGAAAGTTTGGTGGGGTAGGGGGCTTTGGGAGGAGGGATGAATGTATGTGGAGAGAAAAAGCAAGGCTCTGCTCCCCCCACATCTTTAACCAAGTAAGCTGTGCTTTTGTCTGTCCTATATATTTATTTTCCTGATGAGTATTATTTTTGAAAGGATTCCACTACTTAATTTTCTCTTTCAAAAGAAACGCTATAAGCAATACACTGTTTGCTGAAGAGTATAATATGAATACAGTTCTTTTCTTATAAATGTGCAGATGACAGTGACAAGGAAAAGAAGAGAAAAATAACTGATCACATTTTGAAATGTGTTCCTAAGCAAATAATTCATGCAATCTTTAAAATGAATGTGCTACTGCTGGAAACTAACATGTTGGATAGTGCACATGTCATGTGATACCAGCCTCACTGTCTGTTGAAAGAAGGCTGCTGGGTTAGTGGATAGGGTAGGGCTGTATCCCTTACAAGCTGTTTGACTTTAGAACAGTCACTGAATTCCACGAACCTCAGTGTTTGCGGCTACAAAATGTCAAAAATCATACAGTTATGATTTGAGTTATGAGGATTAAATAAAACCTGTTTTTTAATGTAAAATACCCGGTATACCTATAGGCCTCAGCATATACACATGCATATATACTCTATATGTAACATACAGAAAGCATTAGGTGACATCAGCAAGGCCTTTCACACACCTCTCATTCATGATAGCCTTACAGTTAAGATGGTTAGATAAGTTTGTATTAGCTACCCATTTTTCTTGAACGGATAAGTACTTGTGAATTCCTGTTAGTCTTTTAAGTTTATTTATTTCTTTTTATTGTGTATATAAACTTTAATTTTTTTAATTTTTTTTTGTTTTTAAATTTTTTAAATGAAATTCATTGTCAAATTGGTTTCCATACAACACCCAGTGCTCATCCCAACAGGTGCCCTCCTCAATGCCCATCACCCACTTAACCCTCCTTCCCACCCCCCATCAACTGTCAGTTTATTCTCAGTTTTTAAGAGTCTCTTATGGTTTGGCTCCCTCCCTCTCTAACTTTTTTTTTTCCTTCCCCTCCCCCATGGTCTTCTGTTAAGTTTCTCAGGATCCCATTAGTCTTAAAGGGACACCCTGGGTTGTTATGGAAGAAGCACAGATCTGGTTTCAGACAAACTTTAAAGTCCAGGCTCTGTCATTCATCAGATTCTTGAGCAAGTCACTTAAGCTGTTTAAGTCTCTGTTTCTTCATCTATAAACCAGGTAATTAACAGGAACTTTATGAAGATTAAATTCTGGGAAACACTAAGGGTCCAGTGCCCACCATGTTTTGTTGTATGTAGTAGGTGCTCAAGAGATGTTTCTTTTCTCCTTTACTTTGCTGGAATGTCACAAACACCAGAAGCAAGTGTCCTAGAATTTTGGATGACATAGAACAAGGGATAATTTAAAGAATAATGAGTGAGAAGGATGAAATTTCCTTGACAGACCAAAATAGTATTCTGAAATGTATAGGAAAGATATTTGAAAGAGTAACTGTTAATTCTTGCATTCCAAAAGAGAGAGAGATGATAGGTAGGTAGGTAGGTAGGTAGGTAGAACAGACTTCTAAAAACACTTGGGAAGTCTTGAAATATTTTGACCTGGATGAGAATTCTATGGGGAGGCAACATACCTGTATTCACATTATAGAATCGTTGCGACTTGCAGTTTGAAAGATTGTTTTGTGCAAATATTGGTATATTTGTATTGTGTTGTTCCTGAGCAGAGACGAGAACATGAGAAGCATAGGGTAAAGATACCAATTTTAGCAAGACGTCTTTCTAATAAATAGATGCATTCAACAATGAAGTAGGATGTATGCCGCTGTGTGTGTGTGTGTGTGTGGTATGTTTAGAAGAAATAAGTCCGATTTTACTGATCGCATTGTAAAAATTGATGTCAGAGGTGGCTAAGGGCCAAAGGGCTCATGGTAGAAGTAAGGGAGATGTCACATTTTACCTGACTTGCCATCTCCTCTGCAAAACCTTGAAAATTGTCCTGAGCTCCCCTGTTGCAACTATTCTTTCTATTCTTTCATAGAAAAGAAACTCTGTGAAAATGAATTCAACAATCAGCAGGTAGAATATTATAGCCATGTCTTTCCAAGGGATCCTCAAGTGGGTTGGATGTTGGAGAGGTTAATTTCTAAGTTCACATCTAATTAATTCTAGAAGTGTGTATCTATATAATTTAAGTCACGACAAGATGCATGCAGACATCAGTCAAATAATGTCTTCAAGCATAGGTTCAGAATATACTGATAGCATTGAATATTTTCTGATAGCATTGGACATTTTAGAGGAAGAAGAATTTCAGGGACATTCTGAGGAAGAAAATTTGAGTCGCTATCATTATTGTGGCCCCAATTCAATTCAGATATGACTTTAATAAAAGATAAAATGATTTTGTGATGTGTATGGCCTAGAAGAATCGAGATGACATCATTTTTCTATGCTTAGTCTAGTGTTACTTAGAATCTTCCTGAGAACAGGGCTGTATTTAATCTTCCTTATTTGAGTGGCATGCACAAGCAGAAAAACTGGTGAGTCATTTGAATAATCCGGCCAGTGTAACTGTGAATATTCTTGAGAACGAAAGAAAGGTTATTCCAATGCTTGGAAACACGTGTATTCTGAGGGGAGTCCTGAGCTGCTGCTCTCTGGTTTCCCTGAGAGCAGAACTTGGGCCAAACATACCAGCTCTGTTCTATAGTGCTTAATACACTCCCATTTCCAGGTGATCGCCAGTTATTACATGATCATGAGAAGATAGACTTTAATTTCAGTGCGCATTAGCATCATCAGCAACAAGTTTTTGCATGTGGTGTGCCAGGTGCTGCATCAAATATGTTAAACCAGCACCCCGCTTGCTCTCTGCACACTTACAATGTTGAGAGTGATGCAGGCTGTTTTGGATATAAGCAAATCTGAAAGGAAAGGTGATTAATAGCAGCAGCGAGAGTCGTGCCTTACGTTTATGTACCACGTTCTGGTTTACAGAGCTCTTAAGAGAGCAGAACATTCCTCCCAGGAAGATGATGGATCCTGTGAGGCAGAAATGTTTCTGGTACCAGTTTCCCTGAAGGGAGTTGAGTCTGTATTTTTATTGAAGGATCATAAGATGCAGCTTCCAAGATGTGATCACAGTCCCAACCAGAGAGAAAAGTCCAACTGGAAATAAGGAGCTAGACCATTTTGCTGAGTTTTGATGTGGAAAAGAGTTGGGAAGATCAAGGTACAGGATATATGGAAGATTTAATGAAGCATATAATGTGGAAAGAAGGCAAGGCATATACTTAAGCATTGAAATGGAGCCTGCCAAGTTTACTCAGGTGTCCAGGGCATTATCAGTAGTGGAAAGAAGTGAACCAACATTTCCTTGCTGAGTGCTCGCCTTTCCCTCCTACCTTAGTTCCTGGGCTACTCTGGACAGAGAAAGCATGTGGCTCTCTCCTTCTCAATGGTAAGCCTTTGCATCTGTTACCCCTCTTGTTTTCCTGCCGTCTTCCTACTTGGGCGCAGAGTAACGTTCTTTCTTCTTCCCTCCCATCTACTATCTTAGCTTCTTAATTAAACAAGACTTGGGATCATCCTTCCTCAAAAGTCCTTTCTGAATAATGTCACTAGCATTAAACAACTGGGTCCTTTATTTTATACAGTGCATTGTGGTAAGATACTGCCTTTAATTTAGCCCGTGCCTCCATTGCTTACTTTAGCACAAACCCAGACTGACTTATAGGGGATGCTTTTAAATCAAGTATAGAGTCATAATTGCATGTGCGTATGTCATGTACATGTATGTCTGTTGTCAGTTGACTTATGTATGTTCAGTCGTTTGATTGTAAGGTTCTTAAACATGGGGACTCTGTCTTTAATGCCTTTTAACACCCTGCAGCACCAGCCCATTTCTTTACTGTTGATTTCCAATAAGTATTATCAGTGGGCAGACGATGATACTTAAAGCGTCGGGAACGGAAATCTGTGTGGCAGCTGCAGCACCACCACTAAACTTGGGGTAGCACTCAGCTTGCACCTCTTTTTCTGAGAGAAATGGGTTGTAATGTGTGCTTAGCGTCTAGCTATCTTGTTTAGCCTAAGTGCTGTTTACCTTATGAAGTAAATTAATAAAGCAAGAAAGTCAGTGTTGCATTTTGACTCCTTCGTTTTAAAGGAACCTTTTAGAACAGTTGGCAACGTACAGTTAGATGAATTCAGAGAGAATCAGTGTCCGTGGATGTACTTGATTTGCATTGTGGAGCTCTGTCAACACATCAACAAATGAGGTTTACCACTTTGAGAGGTGACATGAAAATATTCGGTGTGGGTTATATAATCACTATCTAACCTTTTGAAAATCTAGCTTTTAGCCTTAACTGAAAATCTTGACATTTTGGTTGGGAGCCTTGCTTATGGAACACCTCAGAATAAACTTGGAACTTGAAGGTCAGTGTAGAAACTCATTGTCAATTCAGCGTGGAGAAGCTTACATAACACCTCCGCAGCCAGGTCTGGCTTGTGTTAGTGCTACTATAGCCCCACTCTCATGAGTGCTCCAGCCTCTCATCAGAGGGGCAGGAGGAAACTGAGGTGCAGACAGACAGAGTATACAGATGACAAGGCAAACCTTCAAACAGCACGGAGGACTTAGAGATGCTTGAGAGAAAACTAGATGAGTCTTGAAATACGAGCTTCAGTGTAAACATCCCCAAAGACCAAGTGGATGAAATGGAAGGAAAAGATGAGAAACTTGGAAGAGGCAGACAGACAAATTTGAAACAAGTGTTTCTGTGACTGGAGGGGCAGGCATAAAGTGGTTTAAAAGCATTTTTCGAGGAAGCCAGATACGTCAAAATCAGGGGTTCTTGACAGAGGGCTTCAATGGGGGTGGGGCATTTTTAACTCCAGGCTTTGCAAAAAGAAGGCAGTTGCACTCATCACCCTGTTGAGAATATTCAGCACCCTTATTATTATAAGCGTTGCACATGGATATGGCATCGGGATTGTTCTTTCTCCCCAGCCCGCCACCCCCAAAAAGACAGGAAGAATTTTGAACAGATTTGAAAACAAATGTCTGGGTTGGAGCATCAAAATTAGGCAGACACAGGGGACAAGAAACCACAGAGACAGTTTACCAGAGACATGGTGATGAAGTGAGACTCCACTGAGCAGAGGGGGCAGGCAGCCTAATAGTTGAACCTGTCAACTCCACAATGGAATGGGCGTCACGTGTTTCTGTGGTTCAAGAAGACCAGAGGTCAAGTGAAGACAATTTGTAGAAGGACAAGGGCTGATAGGTGAGGATAAATATTTTTGAAATGTTTAAGTAGCAAGCAGTTGGGTATTGAAATTTAAAGGAAATGTGTTAGTAGACCGATCATAGCAGCATAAGAGAAAATGAAGGAAAAACCTCTAAGCATGAGATTAGGAATCATTGCATTAGAAATCTTAAATTGTATATGGAGTTTACATGTGTGTAAGTCCTAAAATAAGAATATATGGCACACTCCCTTATTAGTTCACATTTAAAAGCGTATAAAAGACAATGTATATTCTGAGGATAAAAATACCATATTACTTTAGATGTTGACTCTACTGGAAATTATAGAGATGATTATCTGTATGAATCTTGAAGTCATTTCTTTCTGTCTAAAGAAACTTATTATTCTCTGCACACACTTCATTTTGGCCTGCGATAAGTCCAACTCAGTCATTGTGCTGCAGCGGAATGTTTTAAACTGAAATGTGCATTGGAATCTGTTTGTTTGCAGCAGATGATTTGACTAAGCTTTGATGCGCAGTCACTTTCTGACATTTGTGTATTTCAGCAGTGAACAATGTAAACTCATTTTCTGAGCACTTTGATTACTTGAACATAGCAGTGCCCATGGCATGTGACAGGGAAGAGCGCTCTATCCACTAATCAGATAGATATGCTTCAAGCGTATTTACACAAAATAATGAAAACAGCTGTTAGATACCTTTAAACTTGAGTGTGTTTTGTTATTAATCTACTAGCCTGTACACATGACACTATAATTCTTCGCTCACTCAAGTTGCCTTTAATGACACAGTAATAAAACTGAGAGGGATGAAAGTAATGGAATTGTAGAATGTAATGCCTCAGTTGTTCTACAGTGTCTTCCTTTTTGCCAAAATAAACCACAATTAGGTCCATATGGTGTTTTGAAGTTTTCAAGCAATGACCCTAATAAAAAGTAATGAATTTCTGACAAAAGAAAGCATGGCTCTCTTTTAAACAGATATCTTCACTATTGATCTAAATATGATTGCCGACCGATATGCTAATAGAAGAAGAAAGGTTCGATGTGCTTGGTACAAGTACTTTCATTTGTGGTTTATTTTACTCATAAGAAATTCACATTTTAAAGGTAGAAATATTATAATCCATTAACTATGTCTCCTTTGTCTTGAAGACCTGTACTTAAAGCAAGGAAGGTAGGTATTCTTCAAGAACAGGAAATTTCAAAGGCATCTATAATACTTGGGATCGTCCCAGTGAAAGGGTTGCAGGAGTTTGTTTTGGGGGATATCTTGTTATTACATACATTGGGCCTTTGAGGTACTGGTTTTATCCGTGTGAAGTTTTTATGAATTTCAAACTGCTTCAAGGGATAATTACATTTTATTCCAAGTACACCCACCTCATCTTCAAACTATATGTAAGTAATGCATCACTGGGATTATTTGCTTGGAAATTAATTGTAAAAATATCAGAGTCAGTAAGATCCCTAGATTGTCCTTAATATTAATACAGCAGTATACATAGCCAAGAGTGTTGAGAAAAATTAGAAAAACAAACTGAATAGTGGATTATAATAGCTTTGGTGGTGGGGGTGGAAGGGAAAGAAGTTTAAAGGAAGATGCGAAGGGATAGGATTAGCATCATTTTAACTAGGAATCCCTGGATTTGAAGCAGTGCTCAGCATTTTCCCTCTGTGTAACGTATTTACTTTTCTGAATCTTGGCTTCCTCATCTAAGAGACAGGGATCATGGTAAGGGCTAAGATAATGTACACAATACAGCTAACAGACTGCCTGACAAATAGTAGGTACTGCATCAGTGCCGTTTATGGTTGTTATTAGTATTACTCAGATTGACCTCCTAAAGTAGCTTGTTAGTATGATCTCTACTTAGCGTGTTCCGTGTGTGTGTGTGGATGTTGAATTCACTTGTACAATTCAGTACATATTGACTGAGTCCCTACTATGTGCCAAGAATGTTCATAGCACTGTGGAAAATGCAATACTAAATAAACCTCTTTTTAAGAGGTTCCGATCTGATGGACCCGTAGGAGTTGGACTCTAAATGTACACTGTAAATGTACAAATGTGGAGGTGCAAACAAACTTCTTGGGAAACATAGGAGGAAGCGAGAACAATTTACCCAGGGTGGGACATGGGAAAGCTACATAAAGAAGAATGGGTGTAGGGGCAGGAGCATGTGAAGTGAAGGCTGAGAGTTGAAAAGGGGACCGTGACATTAGGAATAATGAAGGTAGTGGTGTAAGGAAGACTGGGTAGGAGGTACGGCTGGAAAGCCACATTCACAAAGTCACTAGATGGCTGTTGTCCATTGTATCACATTGAGCACCATGTGGTCTTGCCCTCAAGGACAAAAAATTGCCACCAAAATGTTATGAGAATGAGGCTGACAGCCTCACTTGTCAGCTGCACCCAGCATACCTGGCCAAAGGGTCATGTTAGTTCTCAGAATTGTGAATAATTCATTGAAATTCTATTTGCTGTTCATTTGTTTGGATGCATACTTTTTGGATCAATATGGTGAATGAATGAGTGAGTGAGTGAATGAATGAATGAATAACACATATGTTTACGTAGCATTTTCCTTTTTTAATATACACAGTAAAAATAAATTTCAGCCTACTATCATACTGCATTATCTCAAATTCCAAATTGGTTAACTCTGAATTTGTGATGTTTGATCATTTTGCTTAGCTATCAAAATAATTTTTTATTTGCAAAACTCTGCACGTCTTTTTTAAAAACAGAATCAGGGGCCCCTGGGTGGCTCAGTCGTTTGAGCAGCCAACTTCAGCTCAGGTCATGATCTCAAAGTTTGTGAGTTCAAGCCCCAGGTTGGTTGGCTGCTGTCAGCACGGAGCCCGCTTAGGATCCTCTGTCTCCCTCTTTCTCTGCCCCCTCCCCCGAGTTGTGGTCACTCGTTCTCTCTCTCTCTCTCTCTCTCTCTCTATCTCTCCCACTCTCTCTCTCAAAAATAAATTAAAACAAAACAAAATTTAAAAAAAAGAATCATATCTTAACATTTTATGAACAGTTCATCATATAATTGACCAGAAGTTACTATTGTATAGTTACCATGTTCTTATTTCCTTGAGATATGAATTACAACCTACATCATCGCTATTTCTTACTAACATTTTATGATATTTTGAGAGACTGTGGTTGTGCACTTGAAACCCTATCTAAACTGGGAAACATACTTTAACATTGGTTTGAAGATTGGTGATACCTTCTCAACTAAAACAATTACATTGCATTTGTAAGTTACATCCTTCATGCAAATGCGTGTGGATTCTCCATTCTAAAGATTGGTAGCGTGTAGAGTAGGTACCAATTGCCGTGGAGGGTGTGTGGCTGGATATGAAGAGATGCTACCGGCGTGACTGACAGCTGAACACATGTGTCACACTTACCCGCATAAATGTCGTCTCCCTTATGGCAGTCCACTGCACTCTTTCTGTCCATGGTAACAGCCCTCTGAAACCTTTTGCTACTCTTCTTTACTAACTACTTAGGTCCACATAACTTTCACTGTAATGTCAGTGTTACTGGCAGATCTTTGTTCTTTGAAGAGTACATTTGATTTGGGGAATTAGTCAAATACTAATTAGATCCCCCTGTCTCATGGATCAAAGTTTTCAATCTTGAAGGACAAGAGACTAAATTTATGAGATGGTTGTTTGCTTGGTTGTTTCATTTATGGTTTTGGTAGTGCTTCACATGGTTGCAAAACCCATTCCAGAAACAATAAGAGCACCAAGGTAATTGGTTTGCCGACGTCAAACCTTCATGGGGACATACACCTTCAAGTTTATTACTTGCTTTTTTAAAGCATATTAGTTTTTAAAAATGTGTTGCTCCTTTATGTCATGTCAGATGCATTATTTATGTCAAGAGTATTTGCAGGCATCTTGACTCCAGCCAGGAAATGTCCCTTGTTGTCTTTGATTCTGCATTTTTTCTGCATTGTTCCTTTATCTTTCAACTTTTTAAAAAGTTGTTTCACACAACAAGAACTTTCTAAAGTAATTTCGTCTGTAAAAATTGTCCTTGAAGACATAGTATCTCAATGCTGTGAATCCATTATGATCAACTTGCTCTCTCGTTAGTCTTCGTGTTGTGTAGTGGTGAGTGTTGTTAGAGAAAAGTCAGTAGTCAGTCTAATTTTTTCTACCTTATAGTAACTTGATATTTTTGCATTATTGTCCCAAATGATTTTTCTTCACTTTAAATCCAATATCTTTGCTAGAATAAGACTTTTATATTAATTCTCGGTGGTTTCCCTCCTGATATTCAATGTTTCTTTGAATATATATACATATATAATTTATCTTTTATTTTTAAAGTTTCCTTTAAGTATAGTAAAGCCCTATGATATATTAATATCATAGGATATTAATTGATCCTTGGATAATCTCTTGAGTAGAATTAGGATCCTCTGTTAGGGGTGGGGTTTACTTAGGAACTACTGGCTTAAGATCACTTAGAATTTTTTTCCTCCACAGTATGTAGTGAGTTGTGTGGAAAATAAGTTTTACTCTCTTAACTTTTGTGTTTTTCTAGCGGTTCCGAATGACTGAAAACTATTGCTTTTTTTAACCTCACAAAATTTGAACCCTCATTCTTTTGTTAGATTTTTTTAAATAGCTTTACTGAGGTTAATGGATATACAATAAAAGTACAAATAAAGTACATAATTTTGTAAGTTTTAAGTATGTAAACACTTGTGAAACTCTTGCCACAGACAAGGTAATGAACATAACCATCATTCCAAAAATTTCCTCGTTCCTTGCAATCTTTCCTGTTCACCCTTCACCACCCCACCTCCATTCCCATCCCTGTTCTCAGACACCACTAACACACTTTCTGTTGCTACAGATTAGTTTGGATTTTCTATAATTTTATAAAAATGGAAACATACAGCATGTACTCCTTTTTATCTGGCTTCTTTCATTCCATATATATATATACATGTATATATATGCGTATATATACATATATATATGTATATATACATATATATATACATATATATATATATGTATATATATATATATATATATATATAAAATCAACTCTGGTTGTTTCAGTTAGTTTATTCTTCTTTATTGCTGAGTAGTATGCCATTGTATGGATATACCACAATTTATCTGTTCATTTGTTGATGTATATTTGGGTCATTTGTAGTTTTTGAATATTACAAATGAAGCTACTGTGAACATCTGTGTGCAAGTCTTTGCATAGACAGATGCTTTCATTCTCTTGGGTAAATACTTGGGTGTGTAATAGCAGGTCATATGATAGGTGTGTGTTATTTTTTTTAAGAAACTGCCAAAGTTTTGAAAAGGACTTGTGCCATTTTACATTCCCACCTGCATTGCATGAAAGTTCCAGTTTTTCCACATCCTCACCAACACTTGTCAAGGTTAGTTGTTGTTTTTTTAATTTTTAGACAAATATGTACAATATTTTCTCCTTGTCTACGCCTTATCTTTAATAATGCCTTTTGAGGAGCAAAGGTTCTTAATTTTGGTGAAATCCATCTTACTCATTATTTTTATTTTCTACATCATATTTTTGGTATTCAATCTCAGCAATCTTTATCTAACCCAAGGACATCAAAGTTTTCTCCTGGGTTGTCTTCTGGATGTTTTATAATTTTAGATTTTACATTTAATATGATGATCCATTTTGAGTTAATTTTTGCATATAAATGTGAGGTGTGGATTGAAGTGTATTTTTTTTTTTTTTTTGCATTTGGAAATCCAGTTGTTCCAACACCATTTGTTGAAAAAATACTTTCTCAATTGGATTACTTTTAGAACTTTATTTAAAAATCAGTCAGCCATATATGTAAGGTCTGTTTCTTGAATTTCTATTCTATTCCATTAATCTATTTGTCTAACATGATGCCATGATTATGACATGCTTTAATCATGACACTTAGAATTTTTCTATTATAGCAATAAGTATTGAAGTCAGGTGGCATAAGTTCTCCAAATTTTTCTTCCTTTCCAGTTTTTTTTTTTTAATTCTGAGTTCTTTGCATTTCCATGTTTATTTTAAAATAAGGTTGTCAGTTTCTTTTTTTTTAGGTTTATTTATTTAATTTGAGAGAAAGAGAGTGCTAGCAGAGAATCTGAAGCAAGCTGCATGCTGTCAGCCCAGAGCCCAGTGAGGGGCTGAAGTTACAAACTGTAGAACATGACGTGAGCTAAAACAGAAGTCAGGTGCTTAACCAACTGAGCCACCCCGGCACCCCAAGGTTGTCAGTTTCTTTAAAAGAAGAGAAAAATCACACTGGAATTTTTAATGGGATTGTTCTGAATCTGTAGATCAGTTTGAGATAACTTATTAACAGTATTTAGTATTTTATTCCATTTATTTAAATCTTTCTTGGGGCACCCTTGTGGCACAGTCAGTTGAATATCCAAATCTCGATTTCGGCTTGGGTCATGATCCCAGGGGTTGTGGGATCAAGCCCTGCATTGAGGTCTGCACTGAACATGGAGCCTGCTTGGGATTCTCTCTCTCTCTCTCTCTCTCTCTCTCTCTCTCTCTCTCTCTCTCTCTCTCTCTCCATCTGTCCCTCTCCTCCACTTGTACATGCTCTCTCTCTCCCTCTAAAATAAAATTAAATTAAAAATAAGTAAATAAATCTTTCTTTCTTTCGGTTATGTTTTGTAGTATTCAGTGCATTGGTCTTACACATATTTGATGTATCCTTAAGTATTTCATATTTTTATGCTATTATGGTATTTTTTATTACTTTTAGGTTTTTTGTTGTTGTTGTTCATTGCTAGGACTGAGAAATACAATTGACTTTTGTGTTTTGGTCTTGTACCTTGAGTTTTGCCAAACTCATCTTTTAAGTAACTGTTTTTTTGTAGATTTTATGAGTTTTTTCATGTAGACAACCATGTCATCTCTAAATAAAGATGGTTTTACTTCTCTGTTTTCAATCTCAGTGACTTATTTAATTTTCTTACAGCAGAGAGGTAAATCCTTCAGTAAAATTTGGAATGGAAGTGGTGACAGTAGACATTTTTGCTTTTTCTGAGTCTAGAGGGAAAGCATTTGATCTCTCACCATTAAGTATGATGTTAGGCTTCAGTTGTCCTCACATTTCTTACAAGCTTATTAGATTGAGGAAGCTCCCTTTTATCCTTAGTACACTGAAAGTTTCATTAGGAGTAGATACTGAATTTCATCAAATCCTTTTTCTGCATCTATTGAGATAGTTGTACATTGTTTATTGGGTAATCTGATAATATGATGAATTACTCTGATTGCTTTTGAATATTAACTGACCTTTTATTCCTGAGATAAATCACACTGGATCATATTGTATTATCCTTTTTACATATTGTTATATTTAACTAGCTAAAATTTTAAGAACTTCTGTGTCTGTTGATCTTGAGTTTTCTTTTTTTGTCTTGTCCTTGTCTTGCTTTGGTATCAGAGTAATGCAGACCTCATAGAATTAGCTGCAAAGTATTTCTTCCTCTTTAATTTTCTAGAAGAATTTGTGTAGAATTGGTAGGATTTCTTCCTTAAATGTTTGGTAGAATCACTGGTTAAAACCATGTGGCCCTAGTGTTTTCTTTGTGACAAGGTTTTTAACTGCAAACTCAGTTTCTTTACCAAGTAGCCTAATGTCTAATAAATATATAATATTAAATATTCACGTATTGCTTGAGATGTGGTAGTTTCACAGAATTTGTTCATTTTAAGTTATTAAATACATTGATATAAGATTAGTCATGGTATTTCTTTGTCGTCCTTTTGCTTTGTGTGGAATTTGAGGTAATACCACCTCTTTCATTCCTAAGATTGTTAATTTGGCTTTTGTCTCTCTCTGTCTCTCTCTCTTTTTCCTATTTAATCTGGCTAAAGTTTTATCAATTTTATTGACCTTATTGAAGAGCCAGCTTTTATCTTATGTTAAAAGGTTACTTTTGTACTTAAAGACCTGAGTGATAGGGACTCAGATGAGGTTGGTGTTATTAGAACAAAAAGAAATGAAAATGGTCTGGTGCTACCTGGGGACTTAGGATATTCTGAGAATTGGTCTGTGAACATAGCAATGTCTGGATAGGTAAAAGGACTCCAGAAAGGAGAAAAGGAACAATGCAGAAGGTGCCAAAGAAGCATTCCATTCTACCATTTGAATGACTGTTCCCTCAGTGTTTGAATCCAGTCTTGTCTCGATGTTTGATCATTTAAACAGTGAATTATTTTCGTTAAAGAAAATCTATGGATAAATTTCAAATCCTCTTTTATTCAATTGCCTCCTTTACTAAAATCAGCTTCATTGTAGTTTGGTAGCTTTGAGTATTTCTTTGGGAGTTAGTAGGGAATGGTAGAAGCAGGCCTTTAAAATCAGAAGGTCCTTAATTCCACTGTAGCGTCCACAACCTCCAGACTCTGTAAGCTCAGGCAACTTACTTGGCCTCACTGAATTAGGATTCTCACCTGTGAAGTTTTAGCAAATTGAATTTAACATTATGACCACGTGTGATTCATCTCAGAAATGAAATGTTGGTTAATATTCAAGATTGGATGTAAACACTGTGCGAACTGTCATGGCAGAGTAGGAAGAATGTTCTTTGGTGCCTCTTGGATTATTCCTCTCCTCCTTTCTGGAGTCATTTTACCTATTCGGACACTCTGTGTTCATAGGCCAATTCCCACAACCTCCCACATAAAATAGGAATAACAATACTTATCATACCATGTTGTGAGAATTTAAATGGAATAACAAATTAAATTATTAGTACATAATAGGCCGTCAGCCAGTTCTAGCTCCGTCCCCATCCCTGTGTGTCCTGGCATCCCTACCCCCGGCTGCCCGCTACTCAAAGTGTGAGGAGGAAAATGTTAATCGGTGGGAGGAGAAGCCAGGACCTCTTTAACCCCATCTTAGCTATATTGTTGTTGAACAACATGGAAACCAATAAAGTGCGATACCTGTTGAGGCAGTTTTTAGCGAAGATATACATAGATTTGATGCTCAACCTTCCTAACGTGTGTGATACTTAAGAGTCAATAAATAATGTGCAGCAGAGCCACAAATTATGTGGGAAATAAGATTCTAAAGTCATTGAGCTTGAGTTGGAAACGTTATGTTATTTAAAGTAAAATTTTGAAAAAAAAAATGGAAGAATCCTGTAGGAAGGCACCATGGAGACTGCTTTAGGGTCTGTATTCAATAAATCTCACAGAGCTAGCTGTTTTCACTCAGTGTTATAGTTTGTGTTTTGTTTTGTTTTGTTTGATCACCTGAAAATATAGCCGGCTTGAGTTCAGAGTTGGTGTCATACAAAATATATGAGTGTGTGTCTTTACGTGCTAGGCTCCTCCTCAAAGCCCCACTGCATAAAAGCACCTGGGAGCAGAGACCTTCTGGAGTAAAAGCTGATTCAAGTCCATCATCTTTTCAGCACAAAGGAGTATTGAATGGAATGTCCGCGGCAACTGTACTCACTGCCTCGATTCTGAATGCTCCCTCTTGCAGTGAACGTATAGTTGAATTCCACAGCCTAATTAAGGGTATAAGCTACTCCACGTCTACATTCTCTGAAGAGAAATGCCCCTTCTTCACTTTCTTACCTTATCAAGTAAACCTTGAAGAGCAGAGTGAAAGTTCACATTCACTAAATCATTTATCACTCCCGTCGACTTCATTAATTGACAAAAGCATGCTTTTCCGAAGAGCTATTATGACTGTAGATTGCTAGCTTACCTGATAAAGCATCCAGTACTAATGGATCTAATTATTGTACTTACATAACCAAACCAATTTTTTAGTAGGTAGTCTAGACCAGCAAACTGTGGCCGGGAGCCAGCCACCTGTTTTTTAGGTAACATTTTATTGGAACACAGCCACACCCATTTATTTATGTATTGTCTATAAGTGCTTTCACACTCCAAGGCACTGTCGAATAGTTACAATGGAGACCAGTGGCCCACAAGCCCAAAATATGTATAATCTAGTTCCTTATGGAAAAAGTTTGTTCACCCCTGTTCTAGACCTTCATATTTTTAAAGCAGAATCTGAAAGTGTTATCAAAAGACCACAGAGCTCAAAACTACCAAGGGGATGATGGTTAACAGTATAGATTCCCGGAGGCTCCCAGGAACCCACTAATACAGAATGTCTTGAAATGGGACCTGAGAATCTGTAGACTGTTCCAGGTGATTTTTAAAGCACACTAAAGTTTCACTACCAATGGTTTAGTGAAGAGGAAAACTGACATGACAGCAATGCTATTTATAAATGGCACGCCTACCACAAGTGAACTAGTATTACTTCTCGTCTAGAAAATGGAGTATTAAGAGAAGAAACTATTATGTTTTCTCTTGTTTTGTGCTTTAAAATCTTGGAAAGACGTTCCATGAGGGAAGTTACCATTTAGTTGGGAGAGATATTAAATGTTTGAAGAACAATTAAAAAGGTGAAATCCAGAAGATGGGTTGTAAATTCTGAGGAGGGGATAACCTTTGTAAACAAGCATGGTGGGTCCTGATTCATTACTGTATTTGGGGTGTCAGAACCAATATGTAGGGGGAAAGAAAGAAATTTTAAAATTACAGAACACTCTAGATGACAGGAAGTATGACGATGTGAAACTTTGTTTTCATTCACTTTGTATACATATATGCATGCTGGTTGCTATGATATAGAGTATATTTTATATCATGGGTTGCTGTCAATTTTTAAAAAAAATTTATTCTTAAAGATCATGTTTAGAGCTCATTTAAGATAGGGTGAAGAGACAAAGTAACTGTCCCCAGAGTAATTCGTATTCTTTTTTTATGCATAATAAAAATCAAACTGTTATTTATTTCTTTAAAATAAAATAACGCATTAATGCACAGGCATTGCCTGTATGTATGTTCCAAATCCACCATCTTCCCCTGGGCAGGCCTGATAAAGTTAAAGAATTTTAGATTTGTAAGGACTTTGGAAACTATTGCTTTTACTTCTCAGTTTTACAGGAAAAGGAAATTGAGACCAAAATATAGTTAAACAGTTTGCCTAAGGTCACATGCAAAACAAGAAAAAGATCACCTAAGGGAGCATCTGGATCCTAAAGTGGAGGTGCCAGCTGGTTGCTTGTAAGCTGAATCTTTCTGGAGTCTCGGAAAAGTAAAAGTATCTAATAGGAACACTGGTCCTGCTGTCTCATGGAAGAAGTTGACTGGAGATGAGTGCTGTTTGCCAGATTGAGTTCTCTTTAGCTCACCCAAATTCTATGTTGGCCCTTACATAGTTGTTTTATTTAGAATAGAGAAATTTTCTTACAGTAGAGAAATACTTCTCTATTAACATATATTATCAGAAGCAAAAAAATAAATAAAAGCTAGACCAAAAGGGCCATATGTTTAATCAAAGGTAGAGGTTATATTTCTATATGGAATTTGAAAAATATCACTAGGAGTTCTGCTTCATGTGTTAGAAATGTTTGAAAGACCATATAAAGCCTTGGCTTTACACCAGCCTCTTCACTCTTTGTGGCTTTCCTGCCTGACTCCCCCAGGGTGGGGGTGGGGGGTAAAGGCTGGACGATGTCAGTTTCTTTGACTTGTTAAGAGTAGGTGGCTCACCAGTGGCAGGCCTAGAATGAGAACTCCCATCTTCTGATGCCCATCTGGGCTAAGCGCAAAGTTGTCAGTATTTCACAGAGGTCTCATGATTGCTATTACCATGATCATGAGAATGTTGGTAGCTCTCTTGCACATCAAATATGGATACAGCATACATTCTCATTTAATCCTCATAATGGCCCTCTGGTAACATTTCCTGAAGTTTCCTTTGAGAGAATTAAGGCCCAGTCTGTATCTGGTGGATGAGCAGGTCTGGAGGGTCCAAGAGGCTCCCCTCACATGACAGGTCCTTCAGTGGGGATGGTGGAAGTCTGGATTCAGCTGGGACTGATGGAGAAGGCCTCTGTCACATAGTTTTCTCAAAATGAGTGGGCTTTTTTTTTTTAATTTTTTTTTCAACGTTTATTTATTTTTGGGACACAGAGAGACAGAGCACGAACGGGGGAGGGGCAGAGAGAGAGGGAGACACAGAATCGGAAACAGGCTCCAGGCTCTGAGCCATTAGCCCAGAGCCTGACGCGGGGCTCGAACTCACGGACCGCGAGATCGTGACCTGGCTGAAGTCGGACGCTTAACCGACTGCGCCACCCAGGCGCCCCAAAATAGTTGGACTTCTTACATGGCAGCTCAAAACACCAGAGAAAATATTCTAAGAGACTCAAGTGGAAGCTGTGTGACCTTTTTATTCTGAGCCAACAGGCAGTTGGGCTTCAGGACCATGTCTGTCACCATATTCTTATATGGGTCTATGTGGACAGGTGTTGTCATTCTTGTCACTTAATAAGTTTGTAAATCCAAGCCTTAGGCACTATTTTACAATTCTTTCTACCTAATGCTTACTGTAAGGTAACCACCAGCCTCTTCAGGCAGGGAGGATGAGGACTTCTACCTTCTTTGACAATCCATAGTTAGAAACTATAAAAACCAAGTCAAATATAACTCTCTCTAATCTCAGGAATGTGATTATGTGTGTATGTTTATGTTTTAATTCCTTTTACATTTTAATCTTTATTTTTTAATTGTGGTACAGTTAGTATATAATCTTATATTAGTTTGAGATGTACATTATAATTCAATATTTCTATAGGCTACAAAGTGATCACTGCTATAAATCTGGTTACCATCCATCACCATACCATTGACCCCCTCTACCCATTTTTTCCACTTCCCAAACCCCCTTCCCCTCTGGTATCTATTCTCTGTATCTGAGTTTTTCTTTTGTTTAGCTTTTTAGATTCCACATGTAAGTAAAATGATATGGTATTTATTTTTTCTCTGACACTTTTTCACTTAGCGTAATACCTTCAAGGTTCATTCATATTGTTTTAAGTGACAAGATTTTATTCTTTTTTATGGCTCAGTAGTATTCCAAAGGTGTGTGTGTGTGTGTGTGTGTGTGTGTGTGTGTGTGTGTGTGTCCGTCCCACATATTCATTATCCATTCTCTCAAATTGGATACATAGTTACTTAAGTTACTTCCACATCTTAAGCTATGTAAATAATGCTGTAATGAACATAAGGGTGCATATATCTTTTTGAATTAGTGCTTTCAGATTTTTTCACATAAATAACTAGAAATGAAATAGTTGGATAATGTGGCAGTTCTATTTTTTTTTTTTTTTGAGAAATCTCTGTACTGTTTTCCATTGTGGCTGCACTGATTTACATTCTCTGAGGGTTCCCTTTTCTCTACATGCTCTTCAACACTTGTTGTTTCTTATCTTTTTCATGATAGTCATTCTAATAAGTATGAGGTGATATCTCATTGTGGTTTTGGTTTGCATTTCCCTGATGATTAGTGATGTTGAACATCTTTTCGTATGCCTTTTTGTCATCTGTGTGTCTTTGGAAAGTGTCTATTCAGATCCTTTTCCAAGTTTTTAATCAGATTACTTTATTGTTTTTGATTTGTTTGAGTTCTTTATATATTTTGGATATTAATCCCTTATCAGCATATTATTGGCAAATATTTTCTTCCGTTTAGTTGGTTGGCTTTTCATTTTGTTTATGGTTTCCTTTGCTATGAAGAAGCCTTTTAGTTGGATGTAGTTTCATTTGTTCATTTTTGCTTTGATTCCCTTGCCTTTGGGGTCAAATCCAAAAAACAAACACAAAAAAAAAAAGAAAAGGAAGAAAGCAAGCAAGCAAGCAATTAAAGAAACCATTGCTAAGACCCACATCAAGGAGCTTACTGCTTATGTTTTTATTCTGGGATGTCATGGCTTCACATCTTGCATTAAAATCTTTAATCTATTTTGAGTTAATTTTTTAACATGGTGTAAGATAGTGGTCTACTTCATTCTTTTGTATATGGCTGTCCAGAACTCCCAACACTGCTTATTGAAGAGACTCTCCTTCCCCCAATGTATATTCTTTGCTCTTTTTGTCATAAATTAATTGACTATATATGTGTGGGTTTATTTCTGGGTTCTCTGTGTTATTCAGTTAATCCAAGTGTCTGTTTTTATGACATAAGAATACTGTTTTGAATACTATAGCTTTGTAGTATAGTTTGATATCAGAGATCATGATCCTTCCAGCTTTGCTCTTTCTTAAGATTGCTTTGGTTATTTGGAGTCTTTTGTGGTAACATAAATGTTGCAATTAGTTGGTCTAGTTCTGTGAAAAATGCCATTGGTATTTTGACAGAATTGTACTGAATCTGTAGATTTCTTTGGGCACTGTGGACACTTTAACAATTTTAATTTTTTTCAACCCCTATCTTTGCATTTATTTGTGTATTTGTTTTTATTTTTGTGTTTATTTTTTAAATTTTTTATTTAAACTCCAGTTAGTTAACATATAGTGTAATATTGGTTTCAGGAGTAGAATTTAGTGATTCATCATTTACATATAACACCTAATGCTCATCACAAGTGCCCTCCTTAATCCCCATTACTCGTTTAGCCCATCCTCTCACCCACCTCCCTTCCAGCAACCCTCAGTTTGTTCTCTATAATTAAGAGTCTTTTTTTAATGGTTTGCCTCCCTCCCTCTCTTTTTTCCTCCTTCTCCTGTCTATCTGTTTTGTTTCTTAAATTCCACATGAGTGAAATCATATAGTATTTGTTTTTCTCTGACTTATTTTGCTTAGTATAATATACTCTAGCTCCATCCATGTCATTGCAAATGGCAAGATTTCATTCTTTTTGGTGGCTGAGTAATATCCCATTGTGTATATATACCACATCTTCTTCATCCATTCATCAGTCAATGGATTTGGGCTCTTTCCATAATTTGGCTATTGGTGATAATGCTGCCATAAACATTAGGATGCATGTGCCCCTTTGAATCAGTATTTTTGTATCCTTTGGATAAATACCTAGTAGTGCAAATGCTAGATCATAGGGTAGTTCTATTTTTAACTTTTTGATGAACCTCCGTACTGTTTTCCAGAGTGGCTGCAGCAGTTTGCGTTCCCACCAACAGTGTAAGAGAGGTCCAATTTCTCCACATCCTCACCAACATATGTTGTTGCCTGGTTGTTAATTTTAGTGATTCTGACAGGTGTGAGGTGGTATCTCATCATGGTTTTGGTTTGTATTTCCCTGATAATAAGTGATGTTGAGCAACTTGTCATGTGTTTATTAGCCATCTGGATGTGTTCTTTGGAAAAATGTCTATTCATGTCTTCTGCCTATTTCTTACCTGGGTTATTTGGTTTTTGGGTATTGAGTTTGAGAAGTTCTTTTTAGATTTTGGATAGTAACCTTTTATCAGATATGTCATTTGCAAATATCTTCTCCCATTCCTTGGTTGCTTTTTAGTTTTGTTGATTGTTTCCTTATGTCGATGAGGTCCCAACAGTTCATGTTCGCTTTTGTTTCCCTTGCCTCAGGACTTATCTAGTAAGAAGTTGCTCTGGCCAAGGTCAAAAAGGTTGTAGTCTGTGTTCTTTTCTAGGATTTCGATGGTTTCCTGTCTCACATTTAGTTGTTTCATCCATTTTTAATTTATTTTTGTGGTCTGGTTTCATTCTTCTGCATGTTGCTGTTCAGTTTTCCCAACACCATTTGTTAAAGAGGCAGTTTTTGCCCCCATTGGATATTCTTTCCTGTTTTGTCAGCGATTAGTTGACCATATAGTCATGGGTCCATTTCTGTGTTTTCTATTCTGTTGCATTGATCTATGTGTCTGTTTTTGTGCCAGTACCACACTGTCTTGATGACTATAGCTTTGTAATATAGCTTAAAGTCTGGAATTGTGATGCCTTCAGCTTTAATTTTCCTTTTCAAGATTGCTTTGGCTCTTTGGGGTCTTTTGTGGTTCCGTACCAATATTAGGATTGTTTGTTCCAGCTCTGTGAAAAATGTTGGAGGTATTTTGATAAAGAATCCAATAAATGTGTAGACTGCTTTGGGTAGTATAGACATTTTAACAGTATATGTTCTTTCAATGCATGTGCATGGCATGTTTTTCCATTTATTTGTGTCTTGTTTATTTATTTATTTTTTTTAATCAGTGTCTTATAATTTTTAGTGTACAGTCTTTCACTGCCTTGGTTAAATGTATTCCTAGGTATTTTATTCTTTTTGATGCAATTGTAAATGGAACTGTTTCCTTAATTTCTCTGATAGTGCATTGTTAGTATATAGAAATGCAACAAATTTTGGCATCTTAATTTTATATCTTGCAACTTTATTGGATTTATTAGATCTAACAGTTTCTTGGTGAAGTCTTTGAGGTTTTATATACATAATATTATGCCATCTCCAAATAGTGACAGTTTTCTTCTTCCTTTCTAATTAGATGCCTTTTACTTCTTTTTCTTGCCTAATTTCTGTGACTAGGGCTTCCAATTCTATGTTGAATAAAAGTTGCAACAGTGGGCATCCTTGTCTTTTTCCTGATCTTAGAGGAAAACTGTTCAGCTTTTCTCCATTGAGTATGATGTTAGGTGTGGGTTTGTCATATATGGCCTTTATTATATTGACGTGTGTTTCCTCTATACCTATTTTTGAGAGTTTTTGCCATAAATAGATGTTGAGGGGCACCTGAGTGGCTCAGTAGGTTAAGCGTCTGACTCTTGGTTTCAACTCAGGTCATGATCTCATGGTTCATGGATTTGAGCCCAGTGTCAAGCCCTGTGCCAACAGTGTGGAGCCCGCTTGGGGATTCTCTCTCTCTCTCCCTCTCTCTGCCCCTCCCCCACTTGTGCACACTCTCTTTCTCAAAATAAATAAATAAACTTAAAAAAATTAAACAAATGAATAGATGTTGTATTTTGTCAACTGCTTTTTCTGCATCTGTTGAAATGATCATATGATTTTTATCCTTCATTTTGCTAATGTGATGTATTGTGAATGTTGAGCCATCCTTGTAACCCCAGAATAAATACTATCCTTTTATGTATTGTTGAATTCGGTTTACTTTATTTTCTTGACAATTTTTATATCTATGTTTAGTATGGATATCGGTCTGTAATTTCCTCTTCCTTCTTCCTTCCTTCCTTCCTTCCTTCCTTCCTTCCTTCCTTCCTTCCTTCCTTCCTTCCTTCCTTCCTTCCTTTCTTTCTTTCTTTCTTTCTTTCTTTCTTTCTTTCTTTCTTTCTTTCTTTCTTCTTTTTTGTAATGTCCTTGTCTGATTTTGGTATCAGCTAATGCTGACCTTGTAAAATGAATCTGGAAGCTTTCCCTCCTCTTCAGTTTTTGGGAGGAGTTTGAGAAGGACAGGTATTGCATATTTGGATGGTAGAATTCACCAGTGAAGCCTTCTGGTCCTGGACTTTGTGTTTGTTGAAAGGATTTTGATTACTGATTTAATCTTCTTGCTAACAATTGGTCTATTTAGATTTTCTCTTCCTTTATGATTTTGTCTTGGAAGATTGTATAATGTTTCTAGGAATTTGTTTCTCCTGGTTTATCTAGTTTGTTAGCATATAATGTTCATAATAGTTTCTTATGACCCTTTGCATTTCTATGGTATCAGTTGTAACTTCTCTTCATTTATGATTTTATTTGAGTACTCTCTCTCTTTCTCTCTCTCTCAGTAAGTCT